>NW_020954548.1:30706242-30723757 GCF_900497805.2 Vombatus ursinus | reverse complement strand
TTTTAAAGGAGTCAGAGTTACACAAAATTATCAGCCTCACTCTTTCTTCCAGAGTCATTGAAGTCCAGTGGCAGGACAAAAGTCAGGATGACTGGAAGACTCATCTTCCTGAGTTCAAATCCAGCCTCAGACACCCTATTTGCCTCAATTTCCTGATCTATAAAATGAGCTGGAGAAAGATGGCAAACCACTCCAGTATCTCTGCCAGGAAAACTTTAAATGGAATCCTGAAGAGTTGGACACGACTTAACAACAATAACACACTGTTTTGGATGACAAAGCTCTTTCTTCATAGCAACCTTGCTGTGTGTAGTGGATTATTATCTACGTTTTACGGATGGGGAAAATGAGGCTCAGAGGCGAGGCAGTTCTTGACTATTGAGGATGGGTGGGTTTAAACAAAGAGATGGGTAAGGGAGAAGAGTTGGGAGGATGTAGAGAATGCTAAAAATTGGGAGGGGTGAAAAGGAGAGAGTAAGTCTGAAAAATGTTCATTGCACCAATAATTTCAATAGTTTCTTGCAAAAGGACAGAGAAAGCATCCAACTGTCTGAAATTGGGTTGAATAGACTAGAGGGAGGAAGCTACAGATAGTAACTCTTGGCTTAGAACTAGGTGTACTTGATATCTGGAAAGTCCGTCACATTAGAATGTTTTTGATCCACCTACAGAATACTTTTTTTTTTTCTGAATGAATTCTGGCAAGAGTGTTTTCAGTGGAAAATTTAGTTTGTCATTTTCTGTCAGTGACGTGTCTGCCTAGAGATGAGAAGGTGGGATAGGCCTTGTGTGGCAGGTAGATAGCTACTGTGGCTTATTGATCCATACCCTTTACCTAAAATCTCTTTTCAATCAATAAGTCAAACATTTATAGAATGCCTATTGTGTACAAGGCAATAATTTTTTGAGCAATGTGTGCTAGAGGTCTAAGAAATGGTCCCTGCCCTCTAGAAATGTCAGTGTGACTGAGGAGATAAATTACAGTAGGCCATATGAGTTGAATGCGCAAATATTTTAGGGGCTCAAAGAAAGCAGTGAATCAAGCCAGTGTTGACCAGGCCAGTGAAGAAAGTGGGATTTCAGTTTGGCCTTGAAAGATAGGAAGCAGTGAGTAAGGATGGTGGGAGTATGTGTGGTAAGAAAGGGGAGTGATAAGTGGACCAGTTTCGTAGGGGTTGAAGGTTCACATAGTAGAGTTGTAGGAAGCTAAGAAAATAGGTTGAGGTGAGACTGAGGAGGACCTTGAATACCAGGGTGTTTCAATTTTGTTTGTTAGGTATTGAGGTGATACATTGCCTTATGGATTGGAGTGGGAGAACTAGGAAGCAGGGAGATGCTAGGACACGGCTGCAGTTCTCCAAGTCCCAAGGTCATAAAACTTGAGCCAGGGTGATGGTACTGGGGAAGGAGTCAGGGGCCAGCAAGTGGAATTTAGGTATGATCTAGATCAGGGCTTAAACTTTTTCCACTAATGACCCCTTTTCATGTTTCTGGCATCATTCATTGGTGTTGCATGTCCTAAGCGCATGTGCAGTGCAAAGTGTGCATGCTTTGTGTTCAGAACCAAAACTACAGTGAAGTTGTGCATACAACATGGGCAAGTGCTTCCAGAAACACCCGGATTCATTACGTGTTTGATTTTTAATTAAATTTTGGTCGTTGTGCATTCAGAAACCTACTGTTACCAAATTTTTCATGACCCCATGGGGGTCGCAACCCACAGTTTAAGAAGTGCTGGTCTATATCAGAAGTCTAGACTGCAGCCTGAGGACCAAAAGCAGCCCCGAACTACTGAGTTAGGCCTCAATTAGATTAAAATGTAATTGGGAAATAGTTAACAAAATAAATAAAAATGTAATACAACATAGATAATGTTGATCTGTGATTTTCTAAATCATCATTTCTATTTGAGTTTGACATCACAAGTCTAGATCATTGGTTCTCAAAGTGTGGTCCAGGGACCCCTGAAGTTACTTTGAAGGGTCTGGGAGATCAGAACTATTTTCATAATGTTACTAAGGTGTTTCAGTTTCTTATATGATAAATATTAACAGATATGGCCCACATAAACAAAAAATTTTTACACTTTTTAAGAGTGTAAAGGGGTTCTAAGACTAAAAAGGTTTGAGAACTACTACTAGTCTGAATCCTAAGTCTACTTGTGTAGAAGTTGGGGAGGATTTTGAGACAATCTGAAATGCAAGGTTGCCTCTTTAATCTGTATCAGTAAACACAGAACTAGGAAGGAGGGTATCAGTAGACATCATGTCTATCTTTTATACATTTAACATAAATTGATTAATGGCCTAGAGTCCAAAGTCTGCTTCTAATCATGCATATACTCCTGAATTATTCTTTGTAATACTCTTCAGTGTATCAGATTGTTGGTTCTACTGGTGTTCAAGCACAAGAGGCATAAAGAACATTCATAATCAGTTTATACTAAATATTATCAGAGCCTGAATCTCACAAATCGTGTACACCCCAAAGAATACTCTGTAGTAAACCACAGTTTTATCTGCTGGTGTCATGGAAAGAATACTGAATTTAGGCAGTGGACATAGATGTGAGTCCTGCTTCTGCCATTTCCTCGTTGTAGGACCCCGTAGAGGCAAGTCCCCTGAGCTCTCTACGGGCTTCTGTTATATCCCCGGTAAAATGGACAGCGAGAATACTTGAACAGTCTACCTCACAGAGCAGTTGGAAAGAAAGAGCTCAGTAAACCTCAAAGTACAATGCAAATGTGAATTTTTATTATCTGGGAACTAGCTGTTTGACAGAAAGAAATTTTCTAGATAACTGGTATTTGCTCTTTTAAACATCCTATTAAAAAAAAACACCTTTCAAAATAGACTCTTCTGAACATAATTTAATTTTTCCTCGATGGCTACAATTATCCCACAGTGCTATAAGAGGGATTGTTATGGGTACGATTAGGTACATAAGGGCTATCTATACCTGTATTAAATATCCCTACATTTCTCTGCTTTTAGAATTCTTATGCTTGCTTTTTGTAATTGTTCACTATCCTACTCATAGTGTGCCCTAAGAGGAAAAGTTGTTTAGTGGATGTAATGTGGTTTAGGGGTGCTGTGAACCCAAAATGTCAGGGTACATGGCAGTGTTGCCTGGAACGAGTTCACCCATTCAAACCTTCTTCCGGTCAAGTGGTAATGTTTATTGTAATGCCAATAAAGCATGCCAAGTTCTTAGGGAACCTGCAAACTAATGAGAATGATGCTGATGCTTATATACAAAAGGGATAGTGAAAGGATATGGGCAGGATTAAGAAGTGGTAAATAGTCTGGGAAGGGCCGGGTGCCCAGGTGGAGGCCCAGTGGTCTGGGCTGTATGGGAAAATTCAGGAAGTCAACAGAGATAGCTTGCTTTCTTTCTTTTTTTTTTTTTAAGGCAATTGGTGTTAAGTGACTTGCCCAGGGTCACATAGCTAGTAAGTGTCAAGTGTTTGGTCTGAGGCCGGATTTGAGCTCAGGTCCTCCTGACTTCAGGGCCGGTGCTCTATCCACTGCGCCACCTAGCTGCCCCCCAGACATAGCTTTGTTAAAGGGACACGATAGTTCTATTTATACAAAGGTTTGCCAGAGGAATGATCCTTGGGCAGTCACCCTTTGCCTGCACTGATAGCTTTTATCTGAGGAATTATAGGGTCAGGGAATTATCGGCCTTTATGTGACTGGGTTATTTCCAGAGACATGGTCTTTTCCTTTAGGGGTCTAGGTCCCATCACCCCCTCAATTCCACTATGCCTTGGTAGACCATCTGCAAGAATTGATATAGCTGAAAGATTAATCCTACTGCTGCTCTTCTGTTGATGAATCCCTCAGAATTTATCCAGGCTCTGAACAAAGCCTTTACCTTAGGCCTTCCCAGCTGGGTGAGACCTTCCATAGCTTGGGCTAGGAGATCCCTGACCCTCACTACCCATGTGTCCTTGGGCAAGTCACCTAAAACCTCCTGGACGTTTTACTCATCTGTAAAATGAGGGGGTTGGTTCAGATGGCCTCTGAGGGACCTTCCAGGCCCCCCATCTGTGAGCTCCTCCATTTCATGATGAGGCACTAGCAAGGGTGGGGAACCTGTGGCATCGAGGCCGCGTGTGGCCTTCTAGGTCCTCAAGTGTGGCCCAAACGGAAGTTTGGATTCAGTCAAAGGGTTGCACTTGAGGACCTAGAGGGCCACACGTGGCCTCGAGGTCGCAGGTTCCCCACCCCTGCACTAGAGCATGGACTGTATTATGTTTAACTCGGTGGCTGTCTGTACTAGTTTTTTTACATCTGGGTTCTTGGCTTTGATGAAAGATAAACTGATCTGGCCCGATAAGTGACTATGGGTTTCTGCGGCTACAGCTGCTGCAGCTACTGGTCGTTGGAACAACCCTGAACATCTCTATATCAGTATGCTGCTTTTTCCCACTACGCCCCTATTAAGTCAGTAAGTGTGTAGGTGAGGCCTTTCTTTAACTCACACTTAAAATTAAGTTTCAAATGAAGTACTGTTATTGCTAAAATGTTGAATTGCTAAAGCAACAAACCACTTAAATCAGTGAGAAACTTCCTTGTATTTTATATGAGTGGCAGCTATGGCAGCTGTGGCTAAGCTTTTTGCTCCACACTAGGTGTCATGGAGGTAAGCTTGGGATTCTGTTGCCTATAGCCAAAGAACGTAGGGCTCAGGCCTCCCCCTACCCCCAGCACACCACCCCCAGCCCTTCTCCCAGGGAAGCTTTTAATACATTCTCTGATTTACCTTCTTCACTCTGCCTAGTTAACTCTAGACAAGGCATATACCATTTATTTGTAAAGCAAACACACACACTCACACCTATGTAGGATAGATTCATGGTCCAGCTTTGACCAGAGTGGGAGAGTATTCTTGCTAATTTTCTTCCATCCATAGGCCTCTCTCTTTTCAAGCTCATGCTAAATCAGAAATCTCAGGCCTGGGAGACAGTGTTATAGTGGAAAAATCAATGGGCTTTGTGCTGTAAGATCTGGGTTTAAATCTCAGTTCCACTTATCTAACTACCATGTAAACTTAGGAAGATCATTTCTCTTGATGATTTATCTCATCACTCCTATTATTTAAATTATCTCAGTGCAGATCTATTTTTCCAGTCTTGATCTTTCTGCTGACCTCCAGTCTCATATCTCCAACTACCTCTTGGACATACTGAAATATTATACTCAGCATGTCCAAAACTGAATTCATTTTCTTTCCCCCCAACCCTTCCCTTCTTCCTAAGCTCGCTATTATTGCAACTATCCTCCCTGGGCTTGCAAACTAGGTGCAATTCATGACTTCTCTTTCTTATTCTCCATATCCAATCTATTGCAAAGGCCTGTCAATGTCACCTTTGTGTTACTTCTTGGCTATGCCCCCTTCTCTCCTTTGATACTGCCACTACCATGCGCAAGCCTTGATCACCTCACTCCTGGACTTGTAATAACCTGCTGCTTGTTCTCCTTTCCTCAATCAAATCTTCTCTCAATCTAGTCGGTCCTTCACTCAGCTGTCAGAGTGATCTTCCTAAAGTGCAAGTCTAACTATGTCACCCTTCCCTATCTCACCCCACCCTTCCCCATTCAGTCAATTTTCATGATTCCCTGTTACCTCCAGGATCAAAAAGAAAATCCTCTTTTTGACTTTGGGCCCTGTATCATCTTGACTCATCCTACCTTTCTGGTCTTCTGACACTTTGCTTCTCTTTCCCTCTTTCCATCCTCCCCTATTTGACACTCTGTGATGCAGTGACACTGGCTTCCTTGCTTTTCCCTGAACAGGACACCCCATCTCCCAACTCTGGGCTGTCCCCCATGCCTCGAATGCTTTTGCTTCTCATTTCCAACTTACAGCTTCCCTGGCTTCTTTCAAGTATCTGCTAAAATCCTATCTTCTGCAAGAAGCCTTTCCTGATCTGCCTTAATTCTAGTGCCTTCCCTTTGAAATTATCTCTGGTTTATCTTATCTATATCTTGTTTGTACATAGCTGTTCATTCAATTGTCTCTTCCATCAGACTGTGAACTCCTGGAGAACAGGGGTTTTTGTTTTGGGGTTTCTTTGTATCCCGAGTGCTTAACACAGTGCTAGGCACATAGTAAGTGTTAAATAAAGGCTTGGTGACTTGTCTTTGCCTTTCTGGTCCTCAGTTTTTTCATCTATAAGGTGGGGATAGTAAGCTCTACTTATCCCACTGGGTTGTTGTGAGGTTGTACGTATGGTCCAGTGATGTCCGAATGTGAGTTATTGTTGCTATTCCTCCAGGAAGCCTTCCTTGATTCTGTATGAGAATGATAATGATGGCTGTCAATTAGTGCTTTAAGGTTTACAAAATATTTTACATACGTGATCTCATCTGGCCCTTAGAGCAGTCCATGAGGGATTGTTATCTCTGTTTTACATATGAGGAAAATAAGGCACAGAGCCCTTAAGCCACTTACTGTTGCTCATAAGCTGTTGTCAGACTTGGGATTGGAACCCAGACCTCTTTCTAAGTCCAGCATTCTTTCCGTTTTCCTGAACTATGAATCAGCAGAGTTGGACTTGCCAGTTTTGGAGAGTTTCATCACTTGAGGGTTGATCCCCAGGCGATGAATATCTCGAAGCACAGAAAGGGATGAAGACCATCACTTCAGTACGGAAGGGGCTGTGATCCGCATCAGGGGAAGCAGCCATTGCCTAGCCCAACAGAATCTCAGAGACCCTTGACATAAGGCTCAGGGAATCTGCCTTGGGGGCCTGCTACACAGAGAAGGTGATGTCAAGCCTGGTCTTATTCAACACCTTCGCTTTCCCGTGGCCTTTGAAAAAATCAGCTGCCATCTCCCTTTCCCTTGACTACCAAGCAGCCTCTTACACTCGCTGCAATCACAAACACACCTGCAAACTCAGTCCCGCTCTAGTTGAAAGTGAGTTCTCTGTTCTCAGATTTTCCAGCAGCACTTTGCGTGACTCTCCATTGCACCTGTCGTACTTTGTGTCCATGTTGTACCTCTTCTATTAGATTGAAAGCTCCTTGAGTTTAGGGATTGTGGTTTTTTTGTTTGTTTTCTATCTCTGTACCTTCAGCACCATGTACATAGACCTTTAATATGTTTGTTGAATCAATTTGAAATGATTTATATGGCAAATATTTTTCCTGATGATGTCTGTTATCAGTAGCTAAGTGGCACAGTGGATAGACTATTGGGCCTGGAGTCAGGAAGACCTGAGTTCAAATCCAGCCTCAGACATCAGATGTGTGACCTTGGGCAAGTCATTTAACTCTGTCTGCCTCAGTTTCTTCATCTATAAAATGGGGATGAGAGTAATGGCACCTACCTCATGAGGTTGTTGTGAGGATCAAATGAGAGAAAATTTGTAAAGTGCTTAGCATAGTGCCCGGCACATAGTAGGTGCTATATAAATGTTTGCTATTATTATTGCTATTGTTATTATTATTAGTAGTATTTTCAAATGTCAAAATGAGTGTCCTTCTTTACTTTGGTCAATAGTAAAGTCCAGGAGAGAATATAGTTATTACCTGAGTCTCTGTGCCTAAACAACTTTCCTCAGATCTCAGGGTTCCCCCACTTCCTCTCTGTACTCAGTTTCCCAAGTTTGGAAACAGTTTGGTGGCATGGTAGATAGAGGATTGGACTTGGAATGAGGAGGATGTGAGTTCAGATCCTTATTCAGACACTTACTAGTGACCCTGGCCAAGTCACTTAATCTCTTTTGCATATGGGGGGGGGAGGGAAAGCATTTATTAAGTGCTTACTGACTTCTAGGCACTGCTAAGTACTAGGGATAAAATACTGGCAAACAAGACAGTCTCTGCCCTTAAGGTGCTTTCATTCTAATGAGAGAGAGGGTAACATATAAAAGGCTGCTAGAAGGAGGGCGAAAGAGGGGACATGCATGAAAAAATAGCACCTAACTTACAAGGTTGTTATAGGATCAAATGATATAGCATTTTAAATGTTTTGCAAACCCTAAAGCACTACATAAATGTTATTATTGTTGGTATTATTTTGGAGGAGTATGGGATGATAGGGGAACATGAATCCTATGGCTACAACTATACTGTCATCATTACCTAATATATACAAAGCATAAGGAATTCAATATTCAGTTCAGTGGTGATGGTAGCGATGTGGGGGCTGGGTGGGAAGGATGCAGTTTTGGTTAGTGGTAGAGGATCTAGACAGCAGAAAAGAAGATATTTATAAGAAATCACATTTGGTTTTTCTAGAGATCTAGTCTTCTGACTCCACCATTCTTTAATGTGTTATTTAATGTAGACATTTTCCAGAGGTGGCAGGTGCTTTCTGATTATAAATCATTGCAGTTAGAGGTGTTGAAGGAAAGATTGAAAGGGGAAGAATGTTTTGATTCATCCGTTGCTTTTTCTTGGTTACAAATTTTCAGTGTACTATGCCCATGACAAATTGGATGACTTCGTTGGCGTTATTAACACATTTCTGCGTCCATTGTTTATGGAAATCAGGAAAGGACGCTCAGAAGATCATGGAAAGATGTTTTATGCTCTGGTAAGTGCATGGCTGATCTCCCCCTTGTGGAATGTTCCTGTAAACAGAACCAGGCTAAATGGAAATGCTGTTTTAGGTGGTGTAAGTGTACTTTGCCTTCCTCATCCAGCCCACCTTCATCTGCTGCTTTGGGTATGGACAGGGAGAGGGGAAGGGAGGAGAGTGGGATTATAGAATCATGATGATAAGAGCTGAAGTGGATCTTCCAACCTCTGTTCCAACCTCTGTTCCAACCTCTTTGTTGTTCAGTCATTTCAGTCTCGTCCAACTCTTCATGACCCCATTTGGGGTTTTCTTGGCAAAGAATACTGGAGTGGTTTGCCATTTCCTTCTCCAGCTCATTTTACAGATGAGGAAACTGAGGCAAGCAGGGTTAAGTGAATTGCAGGATTTGAACTCTTAAAGATGAGTCTTCCTGTCTCCAGGCCCAGCATTCTATCCACTGTGTCACCTAGCTGCCCTTCCAACCTTCTTACAGATATGGAATCCTCAAGAGAGGAAATGAAGGAGGGGGACACAAATCAGGTCCACTGATTTTTCTGAATATTCTTCATACTGGTCTGTTGGCCTACTTTCTATAGTTCTTATTAATCTTGTGAATATTCTTTCCATTACACCATGCTGTCTCTTCATTAATACAATCAGACCTGGAACACAGGAACATAGGGTTTAAATCTGTAAGGGACCTGGGCTAAGTACCTCATTTTGCAAAAGAGGAAAACTAAGGCCCAGAACCATTAAGTGATCTGCCTAAAGTCACATGGGTAGTAATAAAAATAACAGTAATCACCACAATAATTATTGGCATTTCTATAGCACTTCAAGGTTCAGTAGACATATTTCTCACAACCACCTTTAAGGTAGGTAGCCAAGTGTTGTTGCTCACTTTCTGCTATTCTACATGGTGTTTCTTCTGCTTCTTCCCCCACCTCATATTCCTTTGCAA
This sequence comes from Vombatus ursinus, assembly GCF_900497805.2. NCBI lineage: Eukaryota > Metazoa > Chordata > Mammalia > Diprotodontia > Vombatidae > Vombatus > Vombatus ursinus. The sequence continues at coordinate 30,714,261 of NW_020954548.1, read as the reverse complement.
CAGGCCGCAAAAGTTCATCTTTTTAGTAATTCTCTCCTAAGAAATACCCCCAAATATATGGAATATGGGTCCAGAGGGAGGAGGATATTCTTGCCTAGAGCCAATATGTCAAACTTGTTAAAGAATCCCTGTGTTCTGTATTTTTATTATATTTCTATTTGCCCTTGGGATTAGGAAGGGAACCAAAATGTGAGCTCTGAGCTGAGCTGGCAGTTTGGCCACCCCCCTCCTATTCCCCCAGAAGGGGTGGGGAACGGTTGAGGGAGAGAGGGAGGAAAGGAAAGAGAGAGACAGTGAGAGAGACAGCGAGAGAGAGAGAGGGACAGACAGACAGACAGAGACAGGGAGAGAGATACAGAGAGAGACAGAGAAACAGAGACAGAGAGACAGAGAGACATACAGAGATATGCAGGCCCCTGAGGCTGTCTCAGCTCCTCTTGCCCCTTGGGAGGTTTAACCAGGGCTTCTGAACTCGATTGCTGTAGGAAGAGGGTTAGGTGACCCAAATCTGCTGGATTTAAAGCTGTTCTTAAGAGTCTGCTATGACTTTAGCCAGTTCTTAGAATGCTAATATATATTAGAAACACATATTAATGCTAATATATTAGAAATCCCCCAAAGGCCCCAAACTCACCCTCCCATTGGGATCTTTTCTAATTCTAGAATCAGCTTAGAGTAGTTTTCCCAAAATGGATTGTGACCAAAATAGGTTTGGTGGGGGGGAAGGTCCTTTTTTTCTAGATCACTCTAGAATCACTCTGTCTTTAGGGTTGTTAGAACAAGAAGGAATAGGGGATTTGCCATGGCTTTAGGGAAACTTTTGCTTTCAAATATGTGTGAGCCAAGACTGATGGCCCTACTCTATGTAAGGTGCATTGCAAACTTGAATTGCTGTATAGCAAATGTGGTGTATTATTTCTTCTGATGCCTGGTGTGCACAGAATGACTTAACTGTAGAATGTTCTTGTCCTGGGCTGCTGCTTATCTGGGGCCAGAGCCATTAACAGTAATTCACGAGGGGAAAGCCTTCAGTTTTAGATTTCAGTTCTTGTTAATAAGAAATAAGATTTAAGCTGCAAAGTTTGAAACTATTTTTACTGAGTCATAATGATAACTATCTTTGGCAGCAAACATCACATGGCCTCTTCTGGTTTGTAGTTATGAAAAGGGCTGAACTTAGGGCAATATCAGGATTGAAATGGTTATGAGGACCAGAAGTAATCGTTAAGATTTCTCCAGCCAGAAACACTTGTGACCAAAGTAAATAAAAGCCAAGAGGACCCTGGCTAACTTATACCAAAGAGATTTCATTTCACAAATGGGGACTTGAGTAAAACATACTTTTAATTAATTTTTTGGGGGGGAAACTCTCAACTCATAACAGTGTTTTGCACCAGGCAAAAATATATGAAATGCTTTTCGGTAATATCCTCGTCCTAGTTTTCTTCCTACCTCCAGAGCTGCCTGTCCTAATTCTGTTATGTGACATTTAGGAGTTGAGTCTCAGTATAATTCTGAAATGTCAATTAGTCTTATTATAATTAAAAAACCACCATAATCACCTATGCCAGTCTTAGTCTATTCCTCTAGCTTATAAGGCAAAAAAGAGAAGGAAAAGAGTGGAGCTTCAGAGGGAGACATTTTAGACTCCATTTCCTGTTGTTTCTAGCAGTCAGTCCTCTTAGAAAACCTCAGGAGATCTATGTGGTTGCTTCACGGGCAGGAGTGGAGGGGAAGTGGTAAGACGGGCAGGAGGGCAAGAGATGTCCCTGCCATGTGGCAGTAGCTTACAGCTAGCTGGTCATTCCTGTCTTCTGCTGTTCAGGCCCCTTGGCAGGGCTACATAGCAGGGAAATGGATTCCTGACCTTGCAAATTAAAATGTTATTACACATAAAGATTATGCTCTCTATTACTCTTAGAATTGTGTGAAGCTGGGGAAGTCTTTTGATCCTTCTGAGCCTCAGATTCTTCCTTTTTAAAATGAAGGGGCTGGACTAGGTGGTCTCTGATGGTGAGCTCCACTTCTCGATTCTATCCTCTTCCATTCCGAGGCTCCAGTTTTGCTAGTGTTTATGGGAAACAGCCTGGTAAAACAGAGGGAACCCTGCACTGTGTTTGAACTTTACCTCTTCCCCTAACTAGCGGAGGGGTTGTTTGCCCTCTGAGCCTAAGCATTTTCTTCTGGAAAATGAGAGGATTGGATTAGATTATTTCTAAGGTCTCCTCCATTTCTAACAATGTCTGTTATACTGCTTGTTCTTTTGCAGAAGCAATTAAGCCAGCATTCAGGGGCTGGCCTAGGAATCTGATCACGTTTCTAGGGAAAAATGCATTCCAAGTTGCAGAATACTAACATAAGTTACAAATGAATTTTTATCAACTCAACTAATTTCAAAGTGCTTTTAGGACTGTCTCTAAATACGGGAATTGCTGTCATAAGAGAAAGACAACAACATGACTTTTGACAGCAGAAATAGCCATGTCTATCATCTAATGAATTGACTGGATATTCAGAATTTTAAAGTATAAAATCTTTCCCCCTAAATTTACTGAAACCAAGTGTAATTCAATGAAGTTGAGGTATAATTGTGTGTGTGTGTTTGTGATTATTCATTAAGAAAATAAGGCATAAATGAGAATTCAGTTGTTAGCAGGATAATTGAATAGGAATCAGAATTTGGAATATCTAGTCCAAATACTTCTGATCTTCTAGGAGTTGAACCTCAATCTGAAAGAGTACATGGGGTTTACTGAAGGCCACATGTGATTAAGTAGCAGAGGTAGCCTTCAACTCCAGGTCCTCTGTTTCCAAACCTAGTGCTAATCCTACTATGTGATGCTACTAAAAACTGTGACTAAATGAACCTCTGCTGTTTTCACTTACAACATGCAAGTTGCACTGGCCTGCAGTAAGGAGCTCCAGATGTTGCACTGAATAACTTTGGACAAACTGCTGTGGCTTGGGGTATCGTAGCAGGCTTAAAATCCTTTCTGAGCCTGTGTTTCCTCCTCTCTAAAATTGAAGGTTAGCTTGGATGATTTCTGAAGTCCCTTCCAGCTCTGGCATTTTATGATTCTTTACAACTCTAACTGACTCAGTTTAAAAAATAATTATGTTATTTTTTTCATTCAGCAAAAATCTACCTTCTTTCCTGCCTTGCCCCCCACTCCCAACCTCCTCATCAATTGAGAACAAAAGAAAAACAAAACCCTTATTGAAAACATGTATAATCAAGCAAAAAACATTTCTGCATTGTCTGTGTCCAAAAAACATGTCTCATTCTGTGCTCTGAGCCCTTCAACCCTCCATGAGGAGGTGTGGAGCATATTTCATCATTAGTCCTCTGGAATCCTAGTTGGTCATTACCCTGATCAGAGTTCCTAATTCTTTCAGAGTTGTTTGTCTTTTCCGTATTGTTGTCATTGTATGCGTGGCTCTGTTTGCTTCCCTCCGTATCAGTTCATACAAGTCATCTCAGCTTTCTCTGAGATCATCTCCATAATTTCCTTCAGCACAATAATACTGCATCACATTTATGTACCATAACTTGTTCAGTTATCTCTGTTTGTGGGCACTCCTTCAAATTACCATTTTTTGCCACCTCAAATTTGTTTTGCTTAGGACTAATCCCTCCCTTAATCTACTCCCCCTCACCTAGTTCTGCCTCCCCTCTTTTCCCTCCTGTTTCCCTACTGAGTGAAATCTATTTCTATACCCAAACTCTGTGGGCGTGTATGTTCTCTTCTTTGACAGTTCAAATGAGAATGAGGTTCAAGTTTCAGCTGCTTCCCTTACCCGCTCCTTGTTTGTATAGTTGTCCACTTGAGCACATGAGATAATTTTCCTAACTTTCTTTTCCCTACTCTCCCCTCCCCCTGCAGTGTATTCCTTTTCCCTCTCTTTCCATTCTTCTTTTAAGATCATTAAGAATGTTTTTAAATGCATAAAATAAAATACATGATATTACAAAGGAAACCAGTTATATTGAAATATAGTTATCATAATATTAGACTTCATAACCCTCTACTTCCCTCCAAATTAAAAGCCTCTGGTTTGGGAGAAAGAACAGTGAATCTGGAGTCAGGAATCCTGGTTCTGCCACTTACTACCAGTATGACCTTGGGCAAATTGCTTCCCATCCTCAGATTTCATTTTTCTTTTTTTGCAAAATGAAGAATTTATGCTAGATTATCTCTAAGGTCTTTTCCAAGTTAAAAAATGTTATTCAGTAATATAGAAATGTGAATAATTGTGATAGTTCACATTTCCATATTATTATAAGATCGACAAAGTGATGGAGGTAGAGCAAATGTTATCATCTTAATGTTATAGACAAGGAAACTAGGCTCAGAGAAGTCATACTTCTAAACTGGTTATTAATGAAGGGGCAAAAATTAACATTTAACGTGACTGTTCTTTTTTAGGTGAATCTTGCAATAACAGAAGCTACCAAAGTGGCATCTGACTATGCAGAAAATGAATTGGAATTATTTAAAAAAACTGTAAGTATCATCAAATAGAATAATTAGGGAAAATTTTTAATCTGTAGTTAAAAAAATTAATAAATAGTCTTTGGAGAATGATTAAAGGGGTACATGTCATTTTATTCTGATGCATAATAATTAGCTATATTAGGCATATACCACAAGTCAAATGAATGAAAAAGTCTTTATTGAGGGAGCTAATTTTCTCTTCTGAGATAAATTAGTGTTAAATTAAAATCATTGAAAATTGAAAAATTCAAAGAAGAGTTTGGTTTTTCATTTAATGTAGTCATCTTTGTTTAGCGATCTCACCTGGAATTCCCAGCAAAGATTGCTAAATGGTCTTTAGGGAGAACAGCTGTCTATGGGACCCTTTATTGTAGCACAGAAGTGACCCTGGATTCTCAATCAATCGATCAATCAACAAGCATTTATTAAATGCCTTTTATGTCCCAGGACTCTACTAGGCACTGTAGATAAAGGCGAAAGTCCAATAGTCCTTGCCCTTGAGGAGCTTAAAGTCTAGGCTGGGGAGAAAACATGGACTTATAGGTACATACAAAAGAAATGAACTGATGAATTACAAAAGCATTTATTAAGCACTTACTGTGTGCAAAGCACCAGAAACACAAATAGAGAGGTAAGACAATCCCTGCTCTTGAGGAGCTCACATTCTGATGGGGGAGACCACCCATATGGGAGGTTTAGTTGAGCTGCAAGTTTGATGGAACATCCCATGGTCTTTGGGGTAGAGGGGCAAAGGAGATGGCAATGCCTGTTCTTTAATGTCATTTCTAAAATAAAGTCTTATAAGTTTCTGATGTTCAGCCATTTGATGGTGCCAGAATCTTTGGTGGCAGGAACTTTGTTTTCTGAGTCTTCGGTAGCTGTGGCTCTAGCACCTGCAGGAGCAGCTGCCAGGCTGCATTTCCACAGGGGTTGCTTCCCAGGATGATGGCTGTGGACCACTGTGCAGGAAATATTGCTTTTCCCCAGGTTTTTGGGCTCAGGGTCCTGGGCTGTCTTCTTCAGGCTCTGAGATGGTGGTGGAGGTAATCTGACTTGTCTGGCACATACTGCCTTCCATCTCTCTCTCAGACTGACTTGCTGCTTCAGCTAGACTGGCTTGCCTGCCCTCTCTGTGACATTGATTGGGAGCTGGTGAGAATGGCTAGCCCCTTCTCCAAAGGAGTTGCTAGATGGAAGATAATTTTGGGGGGACAAATACATGAAATTGAGGGGATCAGAAAAGGCTTGATGTAGAAAGTGGTGCTTGAACTGAACCTTGAATGCAACATGGAATTCTTCAAGGCAGAGGTGAGGATGGAGTACATTCCAGGTATGGGGGGGCCATTGCAAAGGCAAAGAGATGAGAGGAGTGCCTTGTGTAAGGAACAGAGAGAAGGCCAGTTTGGCTGGACCATAGAGTGCAAGAAGGGGTTTTAATGTATAATGAGGCTGGAAAGACAGGTTGTGGCCAGCTTATAAAGCGCTTTAAAAGCCGAATAGAGGAGTTATATTTGGTCAGAGACAATAGAAAACACTGGAGTTTATTGAGCAGGGGAGTTTCGTGATCATATGCTTAAAGAAAGTCACTTTAGTAGTTTTGTGGAGAATAAGTTGGAGTGAGGCAGAGAGGCCAGTTAGGAGCCATTTCAATGTTCCGGCAAGAGGTGATGAGAGCCTGCATTAAGGCAGTAGCTATGCGAGCATGGAGAGAGGAACAAATGTGGAAGATTTTGTAGAGCTAGAAAGGACACAACTCGGCAACTGATTAGATCCTTGGAGTTAGTGAGAAGTTGAGGAGGTCACTGAATTTGCAAACCTGGATGACTGGAAGGAGCTGGTGGTACCCTTGACAGAAAGAGGGATGGACTGTGGGAAAAGATGGTGAGCTCTGCTTTGTGCATGCTGCATTTGAGACACCTCCAGAACATTCAGTTCCAAATGTCCGACAGGAAGCTTGTGCTGTGTTACTGAATCTAAGGAGAGTCATAAAGGCTGAGTCTATCAGTTGGGGAGGTATCAGCCTAGAGATGACAATAAAGTCTATATGAGCTGATGTGGTGACAGAGAGAGAGGAGAGAGAGAGAGAGGGAGAGAGAAGAGGTCTTGGGTTAGAGGCCTCAGGTTTATCCACAGCCGAGGGGCTTGACGTGTATGGAGAACCAGCAAAGGACACTAAAAAAGAGCAGTCAGATAGAGATGAAAAGAACTATGATAGAACAGGGTCACAAAACTCCAAAACTCCAGAGAGGAAAGAGGATCTTCAACAGTGTCATGTGATTGAGAAAGGTCAGAAAGGATAAGAATCGCACAAAGATCATCAGATTTGGCACTTAATCATCATTAGTAACTTTAGAGAGGGCAGTTTCAGTTGAGTGATGAAGTCACAAGCCAGATTACAAAGAGTTTAGAAGTGAGAAGACAGTAAGCTTTTTCTAGTTTGGCTAAGAAAGGGAGGAGTGATATAGGACGACAGCTTGAGGGAATGACAGGGTTTACTGAGAGCTTTTTAGGGTGAGGGGGACTTGGGAATGATGGAGGCAGCAGGATTCATTATGAGGCCAGTGGAGCATAAGCTCTGGCAGACCCTACCATGCTGGAAAGGCCTTAAGATTGGTTGTAGCAACAGACTGAGTCTGTTTTCTGAGGGTTAGCCTAATTAAATACAGAAGGTTCATCAATAGTAGTCTGGCCACGTAGGAACAAATATTTTGGCCGTGGCAACCTTGAAATAAATTAGTATAAAATGATCATCTGTCCCATGTGGCCTCCATCTGCTTCTGCAGTGATGTTGGCAGAATGGCAGAATCAGAGGCAGAGGGCACTAATAATCACAGTTTTAGATTATCTATAAATAATAATACAATACAATAAACATTTATTGAACACCTGCTATGTGCCCAGTGCTAAGCACTGGGCATACGAAGAAGAAAAAGAAAGAGAGTCTTTGCCCTCAAGGAGCTTACAATCTAATGGGGGAGACAACGCACAAAAGTTTAAGAGGGCGTGGACAACAATTGCACCAGATGGGCAGGCGTAGATAGTTGTGAGCTGTGTCATTGGAGGGGATACCGACATTAATGAGCTACATTTGAGTATTTGATTATCTTGCCATAGTTTTTCTATAAGACAGATGATGTAAATTTTACCTTGCCTGGATCGGGAACAACAAGGCTAACTTTGTGCATGCTGTTCTGGTGATTTGTAAAATATGATTTAAGAGCTATCAATTGTTTTTAAAGCATTTTTTCCTTCATCTTTCTAGTAAGAAATGCAGTAACTAACAATTTAAATAATATTATTTATTATATAAATACTACACTGTGCTTATAAAGTGCTTTACAAACAGTATTGGTTTGACCCTTACAAAAAATCCAGTGAGGAAGGTAGGTAGGCAGTGTGTATCACCACTTCAGTTGGGTTTCATAAGCATTGCCCACGTGTAAAATTGAGCTATTTTCCCAGTGCTGTGGGAGAGAGAGAGAGAGAGAGAGAGAGAGAGAGAGAGAGAGAGAGAGAGAGAGAG
>NW_020954548.1:30674960-30706207 GCF_900497805.2 Vombatus ursinus | reverse complement strand
GTCAGCTTGGGACTTGACATCTTGGAGGTAAAAGTGGGCCAGAGATACAGGCTTGAGATTTATTTACTGTAAAATATTTCTTGCAGATGGACTTGATTGTTGAATCAGAAAGTGGCTATGCATCATCCACCAGTATTTTAAACCTGTCCAACAAACTCCAGAGCAAAAAAATGAAGAAGAAGGAAGCAGAACAAGTGCTCCAGATGTTTGTGCAGGACAAGTGGCTTTCAGAAGTAAATTGTCTCGGGATACACTGTGGCCGTTTTTAAAGTTTTGACTGGTTTTTAGGGCAGACAAGAGTTTCTTCCAAAGTGCTGGTTTAATTAACTCTATTACTTTAGGAAGAAAAGCAAAACTAGAAAAAGATTGTTCCACGGATTGTGCTTGAATGTAAAGATACTTGCTCCTCTCCCTCTGGGGCTGTCAGTGCTGACACAAAATTTCTGGTTCTGCATTTAACAGTACGATAGCATTTCCAAGAAACTCCAGACAGGGGCGCAGAAAGCGAGCTCCTTGTCACAGAAACCTTGTTTATCAGCGGCTTCCTTCCAGCAAGTGTCTGGCGAGTCTCTTATGTCTGGCCGGCATGAGAAGCTCTGTGTGGTGACGCTCCGCTTCCTCATGTGGTTCCTGCCGACACGCTGGACCCGCTGATACTGCTGTCAGCTTCTTTTTCAGGGAAAGTGACTTCTTGGTAGCCCCGCATACATAGTTCACTGATGTCATGGAGGTAGACTGGTAATTTCAGGAGGTGTGACTAAAACAAGACAGTACTGGGGTATTTTTCAGCGCTGACCAGTTTGTTTACATTTTGAGGAGCTAGCTATGAAGGCGATACTTAATATTTATGAGTAACCTGGCCTGGCAAATGCCAAATGCGTTGAGCCTGCAGGATATGTTTAACTTATGAATTAAATTTCTCAATTAATTTAACTTGGTTTCTAGAATGAGAATTTTTTAGTTTTAGAAGAGATCTCAAAGATTCAAACCTCCTTATTTCACAGAGAAGTAAACTAAGACTTAGAGAAATATGGAGTAGAAAGAGGGCTGGATTTGGAGTCAGAAGACTCAGGTTCAGACCTCAGATTTGCTGCTTGGGGGAAGGGGAAGGGTACCTGCTTTGGTTCAGGCACTGTGCTAAGTGAATTACACATATTAGCTCATTTGATCCTCATAACAACCCTGTGAGGTAGGTGCTGTTCTAATCCTCATTTAACAGTTAAGGAAACTGAGGCAGACAGTAGTTAAGTGACCAGGGTCACACGGTATCTGAGGACATATTTGAATTGAAGTCTTCCAGACTCCAGATCCAATGTTCGGAAACCCTTAGCTGGTTACTGCTTGTGTGACACTGTGTAAGTCTCTTTATCCCTCCAGACCTTGGCTTCTTTTATCTTTAAAATGATCAGGCCAGATTAGATTATTTAGAACATTCCACCCCCATTCCTAGGATCCTGTGTGATGATGATGTGAATTGCCAGGGACATCAAGAACTCAAAGCATGCTAGGATCTAACTGTAGGGATTGAGCACAGGTCTCCACGGGAGGTCTGGGTGTCAGCACTGGTCCTGGCACTAGATGTGCAATCTTAGGCTAGCCTCTTCTCCTCTTAGTTGAGGCCTCGTTTTCCTTGTCTCTAAAATAAAGGGGGGTGTTTTCGGCCACTTCAGAGGTTTCTGCCTACACGATCCAACTTCACAGAAAAACTGTGCAGAAAGTACTTTGTAAAGTGCTACGTAAATGGGAGCTCTTACTAATTTTTTAAGAAGAAGTGTTCATTAAAATCCTTACTTGACAGTCAAGAACCTCCCTCTACCTTTTTCAGGCCCTCATCCTGTGTTTATTCGCATTGCAGGAGGCCCACTAAGGGATATTGCAGAAGCACCTTTATTTTGATTGGCCAGTTGTGTGATCTTGGACAAATCACAGCCCCTTCCTCTGCTGTTTCTTCTTTTACAAAATGAGGAAGGTGATCTAGATGAGCTTTGAGGACCCCTTACTTTGAACTCTCAAGATCTTAAGGCCTCTGCCCACCTTGATCCTCTGCCATTTTCTTTTCTGTGTTATGTAGACTCTGAGGGCTTCCCTGCCTCCTCTTCCCATGCAAGGGTTTTTTGAAAAACACCAATCCTCGTTTCAACAGCCTATCCTTATTTAGTCAAAGCTACTGTGATATTTGGGAGGAGAAGCATGGGCACTTAGCCCAGGGAATTCCAAAGTATGACTTCCATTGTAGGACCATAGGATTTAGAGCTAGAGAGATTTAGAAATCATCCCTTTGAAGAGCTAAAGAAAGTGAGACTTAAAGATGTTCAGTAACCTGTGGCTAAGTTCACACAAACAGTATGTAACAGGGCAACCTGAATCCAGATACTGCTTTAATTCCAAATCTAGTGATTTTCCCACTGGGCTGCACTATGTCTAATGTCTACATACAAACACAGCCTGGGTGTTCTGGGCATAGATGTGGCTTTTCCCTGTCCCTTTAGGGAAAAGGCCAATGATAGTGTTTTGTTTATACCAATCCTATACTTCTGGGTGCTCAGAGGATCTCAAAAGTCAAGGTGGCTCTAGTGCTTTCAATTTTTTGGTCTTAGTTGGACATGATTTCACTTAAGTGAAGGGATTTGATAGGATTCTTGAGTGAAGTGGGAAATCAGTAAATGATTATTTTCAAATGTTAATCCACACACCATTATGGGGAACCTGTGTGTCCAAACCTTGTGTAAATAATAGCATATATGTGTGTGTGTATGTGTGTATATATATGTATATATCACCTTAAAATTTATAAAATGTTTTATGCTCATAATATTCCTGTGAAATAGAATTTCAGTTTGAATATCCCCATTTTATAGATGAAGAAAACAGGCTGAGGCAGGGGAAGTGCCTGGCCTTCCTTCACATAGCTTAAATATAGGTCTCAAATCCAGATCAGTTGACTCCAAATCCAGTTTTCTTTCTACTATACTACTTTGCTTTTCCTCCTGAAACTCAATTTTATTTTATTTTCAGTTCCAAATTCTCTCCTTTTGAGAAGGCAAGAAAAATAAAATCCGTTTCAATTGGTTTTGTATCATCATGCAAAACCAATTTCCATAGTAATTTATGTTCCAAAAATAAAAGCAGCAAGAAAAAGAAAGAACTACAAGAAAATACACTTCATTTTGAGCTCTCAACTCCCTCGGTTCTCTCTCTGGATGTAGATAGCATGTTTCATCATGAGTCTTTTGGAATTGTGGTGGGTCACTGTGTTGATCAAAGTGACTAAGTCTTTCAAAGGATTATCTTTACAATATTGCCATTACTGGATAAATTGTTCTGATTCTGCTTAATTCATTCTGAATCAGTTCATATGAGCCTCGCTACATTGATTTTTCATAAATAAAGTTGTAGAAGGAATATGTGTAATATGTTATGGCACTGTTTGGTATGGTGCCACATGGCCTCTTAACAGGGCACTTTTGAATGTTCTTGACATTTCATTTCTGTGTGTTTCACCTCCACAACTAAATCTTAGCCTGAAGGACAAGGGGCTTGTTGACATTCCCATTATTCCCCTCCACACCCCATCCTGATCTTTCTACCATGAACCTTCAATAAATGCTTGTTGGCTGTTACTATTTCTTTAGAGACATGGTGAATACACTTTACATACTCGCTGCATCATGGAATTGGATCAGTATATATGCGAGACGTATCAGGATGTCAAAAAGTGCAACATCTGCCACAGCCTTGCCATTCAGGTAAATAAATATGAAGCTGTTAAATTGATCTTTGAGAATATTTTCCCCTTCATGAATACCATTCTATAGACTTGTCTATAGACCCAGTTCTACTGGGTACTTTGAATTTCATAGACCTTTGATATCATAAGCAACTAACCCATTAGTTTCTCTCTGGCCACATTCTACCCAATCAGTTAATCAACAAACATTTATTAAGTCCCTACTATGTGCCAGGTACAGGAGAGGTAAAAAACACCATCCTTTCAGTAATAAACCTCTATTGCTACTAGCACCAGCTTCCTGTATCTAATACCTTGTTCATAGTTTAAAATATTGTAGATATTGTCATTAGACCATTGTTTTCTCATGCTATTTTCCCCAAGTAAATAGAACATTATTGGGCTAGGCCCCTCCCTCAGAGTATTACTCACTTTGGAAAGTACATGAAATTGCATATCAGGAGAGGGTTAATCTAGAGGACAGATAGAACCCTAGATATCTGGTACATTTCTGAAAGTGTCCAAAGAACATTTGTGGTAGTAGCACAATCAGCTTGAAAGCACATCAGAGATTATCTTTCACGTTCAACTAGTGTTAGTGAAGTGAAAATGGAGAACTTTCCCATGGTCACACAGCTAATCTGTAGGAGAGCTGGGACTTAAACTAACAGACAAACCTTTCCAGACATACATCCTATGGCTTAGCACATAGAATCCTGATAGCAAAAATGAACCCAGGGGGTTCTAGAACACACAGGAGAAAGTTCTTGATCACTGGACTGAATAACAATAATTATGGACTCCAAAGGGAGAAGATACACAGGTCCACTTAAAAATGTGAAGCAAAACACAGAGAAATCTGAGACCTTTTGTAATCAGCCTTTCTCATTTCAGGGCCAGTCCTGTGATACCTGTGGAATTAAAATGCATTTACCTTGTGTTACAAAGTATTTCAAATCTCAGCCTGAGCCACACTGTCCTCATTGTAATGAAGTATGGCCTCATGAGACTCGAGGTAGGATGAATCACATGATTTGAACTTTGCCCTGGGTTTACTGGACTATTAATGGATATCTTTATTTTCTTAATTTTTCTTACTTTATATTTTGTTTTTGTATCACCTGCTTTTCCTAATATCCTCATATTCCTGTCCTAGAGAGCCTTTCGTTTTATAATGAAGAAAAAGAGGAAAAAAAAAAAGTTTAGCACAACTAATCAATGTGCCAAACAAGTCTGACATTATCTACAGTGTTTCAGACCTATAGCCCCTCACCTCCATAGGAGGAGGTGCATTATTATTTTTCCTCTTTGGGACCAAGCTGTCATTATACTTTTGCAGCTCTATTTCAGTTGCTTTGTTGTTCTTTCCATTTACATTTTTGCAGTCATTGTATAGTTCTCCTGGTTCTGCTTATTTTACTTTCCATCATGTTATCTTGTTAAATCATCATGTTATATCTATAGTCTTCCCTATGTTTCTCTGCATTCATTGTTTTTAATGATATAGTGATTTTCTATTACATTTACCACAATTAATTTTTGCCATTCTCTAATCAATGAGCATCTGTTTATTTTTTGGGTTTTTTTTTGCTACTACAGAAAATTTTGCTGTAAATATTGTGGTGTTTATGTAGCCTTTCTTTTAGATCACTAACCTTCTTGGGGTATATGCCTATCTTAGATATCAAATCTTTACCAGAGATATTTGCTATAAAGATTATTTCCCGCTATGGACTGCTTCCTTTATTCCGAGTTACATTAAATTATTTATGCAAAACCTTTTCAATTTTATGTAATCAAAATTATTTCTCATATTTTATGATTAACTCTATTCTTTATTCCTATTAAAAAATAGCCCTGATCACAGCTGTAAAAGGTACCTGATGTGGTTATCTTAATGGTTTTTGTGTTAAAATTTAGGTGATATATCCATTACTTCTTTCCAGTTTTACCAGCAATTCTTATCAAATAGGTAGCTCTGCCCAGGTAACTTATGATTTGGCATTTTATTAAACACTGGATTATTCAGTTCAGTTATTTTTTATTTTTTCTTGTCTGATCTGCTCTTGTTTTTTTTTTTTTTAAGTAGTGCCAAATAGTTTTGATGATTCCTGCTTTATGATATAATTTGGGGTCACTGTGCACATTTTCCATGCCAAAGACTTTAAGTGAGATGTAAATTTCTTTGCCTCAGTATTCTTACTTCCAGAGTTTCTTTTGGAAGGAGTTTAGGGATGGTTTGCACTAACTTTACCATTGTTTTCTTAGGAATCTATTGAAAATCTGAAGCTTCCTGAAACTTTTAGACTTGAGCTAAAAACCAGTTTTATGTTACTTGTTAATATAGTACCTAAGAATGTTGTTCAGCACTAGAAAGTATCAGAAGCAGCTTCTGTATGTGAAAACAACCTTGTAATCTTATCTGTGCTCTTCCTTATGCAGATTTAATTCTACCAGATTCCCATTTGCCATCCAGGACCCCAAGAACACCTAGAAGAGTCTCATCTTCAGAAACAAAGTGATGTTGAGTTCAGTATTGAGTCAGGATTTTCTGCACTGGCATTAAACATTCAGATATGTTCAAAAGGATAAAATGTACTAAATGATCCTATTTTGAACTGAAAAATCCATTTTTAATGGTTTTATATTAATTAGCCCTGCTTATTTGTATTGACTTGCTAATAATCTAAGTAAAATAATTTTAATGAGGTGGTGATTTTGGCATTTTTCTTGGTCTGTGCCCTGGTACTGTTGATATTAGTATTGTTTGATAATTTATAACAGAATGAAATAGGAATACGTTTTGCTTTTCATAATTCAAATTTAAATTTGAGTATCTTATACATCAGGTTTAAATAAATATCTGAGTTTAATTGAACTAAAATTGAATTAAGTAACATTTTAAATTCTTTGTTTTTATTGATTCAATGTTCCTTTTCAGTACTTAAGAAGCTGTCCTTTCTCTCTTGTCCCTGTTTTTACTGAGGCTACATTAGGCCATAAGTGGCCTCTGGACAAGACTGCCTACTGACTGGCCAAGTTTGGGACTTTGGCCAGAACTGAAGGTATGAGAAGTCCTGAAAGGCAGAATGGAACAGAGAAGTACTGCAGAGCCACAATCTTAACCTCTAGTCCTTTGATCTCTCATTCTATTTTCCCAGTCCATCTTTCTCACTCTGTAGCGAGGCTTGACTCCATGGCATGCAATGTTTATAATTCATCAGCCACCACCTTCTTGTCCTCCTTTTGATTGAAGTTAAAAAAAAAAAAGTTGATTTATCCCTCTATAATTTCATGGTAATAACCTCAGTGAGGCCTTCATTGCTACTGCCAATCCTGCTCTGCTCTTGCCACCTTCTTATCTTATTCCCTATTGCAACTATTCCAAACTGTTTTCTCATACCTCAAGCTTCCAGCCACATTGCCATGGCTCACATTTAATAGCAGACAACATTGCCTCCTACTTCAATGAGGCTATAACAATGGGATCCCTTCATTTTCCTCTTCTGCAATTTAAAATTTCTGAACATCACCCATTTTCTTCTTTTTGTCACCTGTTTCAAAGGAATAGGTATCCTTGGTCCTTATCAGGACCACTTCTCTTACTGAGGCACTGTCCCCATTTCTCCTTGCCTTCTCTGGGAGTTTGCTCCAAAAATCCTCCTCTCCAACCTCATTGTCTTCCCTTGACTCTTCTCCCTTGTTAAAGCTATGCTGAGACCTCTCCTCTTCCTGTCATTACCATGCTTCTTAAAAAAAGCTGTTTCCATTGCCTCCATTTCTTTCCCCCACTCGTTCTTCAGTTCTTCGATATATGGCTTCAGTTCCTACCACGCGACACAAACGTCTATCTCAAAAGTCAGCAATGACCTCCCTGTTGTCAGATCCAGTGGCCTTTTTTTTTTATAGGCTGTATTTTCATTCTGCAGCATTGGACATTATTAACCATTTCTACTTCTGGACACTTTTTCCTTGGCTTCTGAGACATGACACTACTGGTGGTTCTACCTCCTGAATCAGTTCTCATATGCTTGTTCTCTTCTTATACCCTTAAGGTGGATGTTCCCCAAATCTGTCTTTGCTCCTTCCTCTTAATAATTCCATCCTTGGCTAATGCATTCACTCTCACAGTGCCAGTTATTGCTTAATTTTTTAAAATTCATTTTCTGTTTCTGATATCACCACAGTTATCCCAAGTATCCATCCCTCTTCCTCTGCTGGAGAGTGATCCCATGACAAATGGTATTTCTTTGGAGGGGAAAAAAAAAACCAGCACAACTGACCAGTACACTAAAGATGTCTGAAAACATGTGTAATGTGTAACTCTTGTGGACCTCCCACTTTCACAAAAGGGTAGATTGGGGATGTCCCCTCATCCGTCTTTATTCGAGTCCTGTTTGATCTTTATACTTTTTTCACATTTATTTTTGATTTTTGGGTGTGTGGTTGTTCTTTTCATTTGCATTGTTGTAGTTACTGTGCATGTTGTTTTCTTGGCTCTGCTTACTTCACTTTGCATCAGTTCATATAGACCTTTCCTTGCTTCTCTGTATTTTTCACACATATCATTTCTTAGAGCACAGTAATATTCCCTAAACTATTTGTTTGCCCATTCCCCAAGTGATGGGCATTGACTTTGTTTTTCATTCTTAGCTATCACAAAAAGTGGCCAGCTATCACTTCTACCCAGTCATTTGCTAAGTTGATATTTCTAGCCTTGATCCTTCTAGACTTGCATCCCAAATGATATACAGGACTTCCTTACCTCGCTGTCTGATTAGCACCGCATATTTAAAACAGCCAAAACTAAAATGGTCTTTCCCCTAAAACCTGCTTTCATCAGCTCCCATGGATTTAATTACTATCTCTGTGCTGATGATTCTCAAATCTACCTATCCTGCCCCCAACTCTCTGCTGACTTCCAATGTTACATCTCCAGCTGCTTTTCAGCCATATTGAACTGGATGTTCAGTAGCCATCTTAAACTCAATATATTCAAAATGGAACTTATTATCTTTTCCCCCAAGCCCTTCCCCCTCTTACCTAAGCAACACCACCTATCCTCCTAGCCCCTCAAGCTTGCAAACTAGTAGTCATTCTGGACGTCTCGCTCTCTCAGACCCCGCATGAATTTGTTGCCAAGGCCTGCCAATTTCACCTCTTCAATCTCTCTCAAATATTCCCCCTTCTGTCCCCTGACACTGCCTTCACCCTAGTGCAGGCCCTCATCACGTCATGCCTGAATGACTGCAACAGCCTGCTGGTGGGTCTCTCTGACTCAAAGTCTCTTCCCCCTCTACCCACCCTCCATTCAGCTACTCAAGTGATTTTCCTAAAGCATATGTCGGACCGTATCACTCCCCTACTTGAATAAAGTCTAGTGGCCCCCTATTATTTCCAGAATCAAATACAAAGCGCTGTTTGGCATTCAAACCCCTTAATAACCTAGCTCCTCTTCCTTTCTGACATGGACTCTTTGATTCAGTGACACTGGCTTTCTGGCTGTTCCATGAACAAGACTCTCCATCTCTTGGCTCTGGGCATTTTATATGGCTGTCCTCCATGCCGAGAATGCTCTCCCTTCTCTGCTCTGTTGGCCTCCCTGACTTCCTTTACGTCCCTACTAAAATCCTGCCATCTACAGGAAGTCTTCCCCAATCCTCAAATACAAAGCCTTCCTTCTGTTAATTATTTCCTATTTATCCTGTATATAGCTTGCTTAGTATATATTTGTTTGCATGTTATCTCCCCCATTAGCCTGTGAGCTCCTTGAGGGCAGGGCCCATCTTCTGCCTCTTTTTATATCCCCAGTGCTTAGTACAGCATCTGGCACATGGTGGGTACTGAATATTTATTTTTTTCTTACCACCATACTTTTGCTCACACTCTATTCCCTATGTCTAGAATGTCCTCCCTGCTCATCCACCTATTATATTTACACCTATCACTGAAAGCAGAACTCAGTACTAGCTCCTTCAGGAGCCCCTCCCTCCTCATAGATCTTTGCTTATTTTTAGTTTTCTGTCTGTTCTCTCTCTGTACCAGACAGTAAGTTCCGCAAAGGCTAGAACTGTGGCTAATCAATGCTCTTGATCTCCCTCTGTGCCTATGCACATTGAATAAACATTTGTTGAATTGTATTGGCAGGTAAGGTTCAGAATCTAGAGGTCAGGCAGCAAAGAGTTAACTAAAGAGACCAAACTAAGTGACCAAGGTAAAAGGAATCAAGGGTTAGAGCCAGCAATGGAACTAGGCAACAAAGAGTCAGACACCCAGGTCAGAGTTAGGGAGTCATTCAGGTAAGGGATCTGTGTAAGGAGTGCGGGGACCTAATAACTACAACAGAGCTTGAGGCTGGGCCGAGGGCTTCTAAGACTGGAACTTTCCACATACTTCTTTCTTAGGGCCAGATACGGTTTTAGCACATGCGCAGGCTTTACCACATTTCATTAGGCAAAGGAGGGAACACTTTCATTTGAGGAGAAGAAAACAGATTTCATAGATGACATGGCATCTAAGATGAGCTTTGGAGCAAAACAGGGATTTCATAAGTAAAAATGAGGGCAGAGTACAATCCAGATGTCAGGGTAGGCCTGGGAAGTTGAACAGGGAGGGCAGCATGTGATTAAGGAAAAATGGGTTCAATTTGACAGGAACCTAGTGTATATAAAGGAGACAAATGTGATATTCATAGCTGGAGAGGTAAGCCAGAGCCAGACTATGGAAGGCCTTAAGTGACAGAGGCAAGTAAGTACAGGTGGCTGAAGTGGGGAGTGAGACATCCAATTTTTATCTTTCAGTACAGTCTGTGTGATGCTGTTAGTGTAAAGGTTATAAATTCAGTCCAGATGACTACCAGTCAATTTACTTATCCATTAAATACTACATCTAAATACTTGCTATGTGGGGTTGGTTAATGGATGAACAACAAATTAATAACTTTTATTCAAATCTGCTAACCCTCACTGGTTCAGTACAACAGAACTTCTTTGAAGCCTTCATCCTAAGAAAATGCTTGGAATTTGAGCCATAAACTCAATATTTTGGATTTCCGACAATATTAGAGATTTAACGGGATGATTTGAAGATTTCATTTTCAGTATTCTGCTGAGCTGATGGAAACACCTGCTTGAGGGAAATAAGGTCAGGGAGGTGTCCATATTTTAAATATTTCATTTTAATGATTTTTTCCTGTAGTTTTGAACTTTAAAAAAATCACATCACATTTTAAAGGTACATGTTTCTTTCAACTCTGCCTGACAGCAAAAGCAGAATCGGCCAAATTGGTACAGAAATGATCACGAAGGATCAGGTGCTGACAGGAACTACAGCCAGATAGCCCATCTCTGAGCTAGGAGGAAAAAGCACATGTTATATAGCCTCTGAATTACATTCTGTCTTGATGAATTTCAGTCTATCCCGCCTTAATGTTAGAGATGCATGAAGAAATAATATTCTTATCTTACGTCTTAGGTCAGTGTACCTTTAGTGACTTAATAGGAATCTTGTCATGCGAAAATTTAGATAAATACTGCCTATCATGTCAAATATAAAGAGAAACAATTTTGTTATCCACTAATTATTCTTTTTTTTGTGGGACACTGGATCTACTTTTATAAATTTCAAGCAATTTGTGATACTTAAAACAAGTGAAGTGCCTTTTCTTGTACCAGTCTGAGATCTGCCATATCCAAGGACAGGACGAAGGTCTATATATTGTTAAAAAGTTCAAATTTATTGATCTTAGATTACATTATTATTCTCCCTTCAGGAAAAAACTATGATGTTTGCATTATAGATGTTTTTAATTCTTCTTTCAATAATAGTTATGACCACCAGAAACTGACAGAGAAGCTGATATCCAAAGCTCGCACATAGTGCCAATACTTAACTGGAATAAACAGAATCTGCCCAGGATTCAAAATACATGACTGATATGAGGCCTTAGTAAATTTGGGGAATTTAATTAAATTGGGATTTTCCACATCCACCTAAAAACAAAAGAAACCAGTTAGCTGTGTTATGATTATTGAAAGTAAAGTGACAATATCTAAAACTACATCATAAATATTTCACCTGGCTTGTATTGTGAAGGAGTTGTGTTTCATGTGGATATAAAAACTCTGATTCTTCTGGAGAGTACAACTGGATGTATTTTCTTCCAAGTACCTGAAAAGAGATTCTCCATCTGTCAGTTGGTATTTCAGTTGTAGAAAGAATTTAATTTTAAGGTAATTAATAATATGCTATTTGTATAGTGACCAAGCGGTAGAAATATAGGGTATCCCCAAAGTCTCACTGAAGTGTTAAGCTATTAAGCTTTGGTGACACCCCATATAATCAAGGTGAACACATAAAAATGAATTTAGTAGGACTTTTGCCAATTTGGTACTATAATTAACATATTACGATAAAGAACCTCTCTCCAGACTTTGCTTGGTTTGTGAAAGTCAGGAAGGTCAATGTCTAGTATCCCTGAAACAAAGAATACAATTGTCTGTTCTTAAAAGTTCCAGTGAAATCGCTTAAGCAGGAATTAAAATTAAATGGTGGGCAGTCATAATCAGCTTCAAATCTAATGAATAATATGGGGATGACACAGTAAATGAAAAAAGCACATATAATACCAATGAGTTGTCTTTTTAAAAATTTCAAATGTCGCTGGCACTAATTTAACTTGTTATATTATACATCTGAAATAAAGACCATGGGATTATGGGATTAGAGAAAAAGTGAATTCACTCAAATTGGTAAAATGTGTTTTATCATGAAACTTAGTCATGACTAATTTATCTTCTCTATTTAATGAACACTTAATGATACAAGGCACTAAATTAATATAGATAATTCTATGTGAATAAATGGCATTTGAACATAGCATGCCCTTCTATTTACTATTACCATAGAAGAGTGACAGCTACCTTAACTAATATTTTCTAATAAAAATATAGGTGCCTTTAGTGCCATTTTATAATGTGAGTTAAAAACTGCTCTGTAGTTTAAGTTTTTGATACTGTGCTTCTCAGACTGATTTATGTTTTATTTTTTTAAGAACTTATATTACTTCAGCAAAAATTTGTTAAGTACCTCTATTTTGTACACTATACTACTCTAGGGGCAGACTTAATACAAAAATAACTGGCATAGTCTTTGCCTTCAAGAAATTTACAGTCTAGTGAAATATAATCTGGTAGGTGCACTTTAATGAGGGTCACAATTTTCTGTGTTCTTTCCTGATAATTTCTGTACTTAAAATATACAGAGTAGGACATGTGCTCTTTCCAACTCAGATGGCTTATTAGTAAGCCAGTTATTGCTGAGTGAGTAAATTATTCCCTGAACATTAGTCACCTAAGAGGGCATATTTTTTTTAGGCCACTTAGGAAACTGGAGCAGTAATTTACTAAATGGACCAAATGTAGCCTGTTGGCTTACAAGAATTAATGTAACTACAAAGTATTTAAGTTATAGGGGAGTAAATGACTTAGTGAATAGAATATGGCCTATATGTAACTGAGAGCCTAGGGATAGACAATGTATTACAGGGGATAACCCAATTGCTAAAAGCATAGAATTCTGTGGATGGGATGGGCCCAAAAAACAGATACATATATTTTTCATGGCTGATTTAACAAAACACTAAGACTATACTGACCCCACGAAAATGAAGATTCTTTTAAATTATATTTAAATCCTTTAAAATGCTGATTTGATGATGATAGTGATGACAGCACAAACCTGGGCTAAAAAATTCTGCTGTGGATCTTGGTGAAGAGGAGAGATGGTTCCTGCTGGACCAAACCAGGCATTAATAGTTATGTCTTCTTCTTCGCCATTACCGAGACAGCAGTAATCTGGTATACAAATATCTTGCTTCAGTTCTGGAATCTGTCCCAGTCAAACCAATTATAAAAGATTATAGTCAGGTGCTACATGTTAAAGACAACAATCAGTTTCAATTATGAAAATTTAAAATAAAATTGGGACTATATGATTCAAGATTAAAGGCTTTGCAAGTAATATTAGCTTACCTATCTCAGGCTTTACAAAGGTATTTTCAACAGGCTAACTTATAATCAAAATACCATAAATGTGGCATGTGAGTGAGTTAATATCCACTTAAGATTTTCATTATCTCAATTTTGTTTTACTTTCATAGTCAGACTGTGCATTAACATGGTGTTTTGCATTTAATTTCCTAGGTTTATGGTTCTAAAAGACATTTTTCTTTTAGGTACAAAACCAAAGCTTCCATAAAATTTTCATTAAGTTCAGGGGATGTTTCATGAGCCCATCAGGCAATCTTGGATATTAACCTTTGACAAATATGCTCAATTTTTAAACAAGAGTCAAAAAAACTAAGAACAAATCTATACTAATTTTCAGCCACTTCCTAATCTGATTATCTGAAAACCATAACTAACTGACAACAGTAATAACTGCTTTCCTGACCATCTTACAGTCTACTTTATTAATCATGAACCCACAAAAGAGAAATATTCTGAACAAGACAGTATTGAAGATATAAAAATGGAGTCACTAAGGAAACCAAGTTTGCTGTTTTACTTACATATTTTCTGAGTATAATAAATATATTCAGACACTTCTCTAGTCTGGGTAATAGACCCGAATAGCATAAATATATTCAGATTTACACTTGGATCTCTACATAATACTAAACATTTCTTCCTTACGTTAAAACTGAAAATTAGTTTAAATATGAGAGTTGTGGAAGAAGAAAGCAATTCTCCAAAAGCATCATATAAATTATAACATCAAAAAGTACTAGGTGATAGGTAAGATTTCAATAATTAAATTTGTTTTGTTTTCCAACATTCCTGATTACATAAGTGTCAGAAATGATTTAACTTTTAGCACAGCAGTGGTACGAGGTTTATATAAAAGTACAAGAGAAACTTCCCAGTGACTATGGCAATTTTAAGACTAGAAGTTACAGAACCTTTTGTCAGTCTAGATTAGTAGGGAGGATTTCCTCATCAGGAGTTCTTATATCAATTAAATCACAAGTATGGACCCCCCAAAAATGTAAGCGAAGACAACTGATGTTATTTTTCAATTACTTTTTAATAAATTATCCATTATTTTAGAAGTCTTGACTGGTTTTGAGTGTAATTAAAGCTAATAGTTCAACTGAACAATTATTATAATAAACATTTATTAGGCACTTAGGTTCCTGATACTATGCTGAATGCTAATGATATATAGAAAAAGTATAAAGTTTCTGTTATTAAAGAGCTTACATTCTAATAGCTAATAATGATAAGAGCTAACATTTATAGTCTTTACATATGTAATATCATTTGATTGCAGTAGAGAAGACAACCATGTACACTAATAGATATGAAGATGGGAAAGAGAACTTTAGTGAAGCTGAAGGGGTGTGGTAAAGGTCTCTTTTACAGGTTACACTTGATTTCAATCTTATAGGACACCAGGGATTCTAAGAAGTAGAGGTGAAGAAGGAATGCATCCTAGGTCTGGGGGACAGCTAACACAAGGGCAGAGAGATAGGAGACAGAGCATCCTGTGTGAGGAACAGCAGCTGGGCCATTATGGTTGGACTATAATGGTTCCAATTAAAGGAGGA
The DNA here is from genome assembly GCF_900497805.2 of Vombatus ursinus. Taxonomy (NCBI): domain Eukaryota; kingdom Metazoa; phylum Chordata; class Mammalia; order Diprotodontia; family Vombatidae; genus Vombatus; species Vombatus ursinus. The sequence continues at coordinate 30,690,872 of NW_020954548.1, read as the reverse complement.
GGCCCAGGATAAAGATGTCTTCCTCTCTCTCCAGTCTGCTCTGCTGAGTTTTCCCCACAGGCCTTTACATAGAAACATCTTCAGTGAACCTGGAAGCTCATTTTGCCCCTGGACCATTTCTCACATTGGAAGAATTCTCCACCTCTGTGACCTCACCTAATTGGATGATTCCTCTCAGAATCTCTAATTAAAGGCCCAGAGCACAGATGTCTTTATCCCACTCCATCACCAGGCTGCACTGCTGACTAACCTCCAGAGTACTTTCTCTGCCATGCTCCTGCACCTTGTACCTTCTCTTCTCCCACCCCACTTTTAGCTCCCTTTTCAGTACTGTCTTCTCCCATTAGAACATAAGCTCTTTGAGGACAGGGACTATATTTCTTTTTGCTGCTTCTATCTGTATTCCCATTGCTTAGCACAGTGCTGGCCTGCCGGCCTGCCTGCCTGCCTGCCTGACTAGGTGATGTGGAAGGTAGTAATGTGTAGGAAAATTAGAAAGACAGGAAGGGGCTAAGTTGTGAAGAGCTTTAAATACTTAAAAAAAAAAAGAATTTATATTTTATTCTAGCGGTAATAAGGGACCGTTGGAATTTGTTGAGTGGGGAGTATCACAGTTGGAGCTGTGATGTTAGGTGTGACTTTGGCAGCAGCAGAGGGTGGGTTGGAATGCCTCACGCAGGGAGATCAATTAGGAGGCTTTTCAAATAGCACAGGCTAAAAGTGACAAAGGCCTGATTTGTGTGAATAGCGAGAAGCGGATATATATGGAAATGTTGTAGAGGTAAAAATAAGATTTGGCAAATGATTGGAAATGTGGGGTGAGTGAGAGAAAGGAATCAAGAATGACACTGAGGTTTTGACCCTGGGTTACTGGAAGGATATGGTACCTTCGATAGTAAAAAGCAAGTATGGAAAAGTATGTCAGTCAATAAACATTTATTAAGTGCCAACTACGTCCCTGGCACTGTGCTAAGCACTGGGGATACAAAGAAAAGCAAAAAACTGCCCTTGTTCTTGAGGGGCTGACAATCTGATGTAAAGGGGGTAGGTTTGTCGGGAAAGAGAACAAGTTCTGTTTTGTATATGTTGAGTTTTAAGATACGTATGGGACATCCAGTTCAAAATGTCAGATTATTGATAGAAGGTCTTGACTGGTTCTTAGAGTAGGTAAGGCTAATAATAATTTAGTACACAGTATCATTTACATAGGAAGGAGGGGAAGGGAATAAACATTTGTATTTATAGTTTATATTATTTATATTTTAGTTGCTTCTTTGTAAATAAGAGGCTTTTAAAGTGTATGGTACAGTGGAAACAGCACTATAATTGCAGCTAAAAAATCAAGTCAGGTCCTGGATTCTGCCACTTATTTGTTGTAAGAATTTGAGCAAATCACCTAACATTTACGAGCTTCATTTTCCTTATTTGTAAAATGAGAATAATTCTATTTTGCTGCTACATTACAGGACTGTTGCCAGGGAAGTGCTTTATGAACTGTAAACTACTATGTAAAAGTGAATACATTACTAATGTTTTAAGAAAGGTGGGGGAGGAGGGCAAAGGGAGAACTGGTGTCAACCAACCACTGCACTGAGACACACTGGGCATCTGGGAGCAGTATGTGTACAATCAATGCTTTTTTGAGGGGTGGGTGTGCATGTGTGTGTGTATGCAATATGCTGAAAGGAAACTGGGGAGTATAAAGAGGTGAGGGGGAACTGAAGATCAAATTCATATACTTCCTAGTGCTGCTTGGCACAAAGTCCTTGGCCTTACTTATTTTTACCTCTATATCTAGACAATGTAATTACCAAGTCAGGTTTGGAAAACTGCAAATTTAAATCTAATATACTTCAGTTTATCATTAAGCCCAGGAATCAGAAGCTGCTAAGATTGCAGTAAGGGTAGGGCTATTATGCTGCTACCAAAGACAGTAGCATTTCTTGGGTGTAGGGTGGTACATTGGAAAGAGCAATTCCATCTGAACTCAATTTCTGAAACCATAAGCAACTACTGTGTGAAAGACAATGAACTAGGACTGGGACTACCAAGACAAAAATGCGCTAGTCCCTTCTTTTAAACAGCTCTACTCTGTATTTAAACCCTAAGAGGCAGTATGGAGGGACCTGGGTTCAAATCTCAGCTTTTACACTTACTAGCTTTACAAGTCAATTAACTTCTCTGAGACTCACTTTCCTCACGTGTAAAAACAAACATTTGCTTTGCACAGCCCATTACAGAGTTGTGTGAGAATCATATGACATAATGTACAGAATGCAATTTGTAGACTTTAAAGTATTATCTTGTGTCAGCTATTATTCCTGGTAGAATGTAAGCTTCCTGAGGGCAGGGAATATCTCGTATTTATGTAAGAATTTCTCATATGTAGGAATATATTTATGTGTGTATGTGTGTGTGTGTGTGTGTGTGTGTGTGTGTGTATAAAATCTCATTTATATATGAATATCTCATTTATCTTCTTATCCCCAGGATGAAGCACCTAACAATATCTAGCACATAGTTAAGCATGTGGACCTAACAAATGTTTATTGAACTGAACTGATTAAGGTACAAATCCTGGGTCTGTAATTTACTACCTGTGTGACCTTTGGCAAACTATTTAACTTATCTGGCCTGATTCTTAGGATATTTCTCTGCACTATGTATTCAAGGTCAGTTGCTTTTGACAAAAGATTATTTCAGGTTTTCTTCCAATCTTGCTGTCTTTTGATTCTGCTCTAGTATTTTTGAAGTATTATTAAATAATGTATTTCTTTTCCTTTTTTTTTGCAAGATGTCTAATGTTTTGCCAAGGTTTTCCAGATTCTGCTCTAAGCCTATCTAGTTCATTGCTTTGCTGCTCCTTCAGGCTTTTTTTTTTTTTTTTAAAGTTAAGCCTTCCAACCACACTTGGAGTTCCTGTGTCTACTCCATTCTTTTTTCTGGAGTTCTAGATAATGCAAAAATTATTTTCTTTTTGAATTTTATTCTAGGATTTTATTACTCTATGGTATTTTTTTCATTGTATTAGGTAGTTTTCAGTCTCTCCACTGTTTTTTTTATTTTGTTCTCCTGGCTAAGTGAAGGGCTAACCATTTGCAACAAAAATTCCAACCTGAAGAGATGACTATAAAAATTAGTACTTCAGTCAACTCTCAGCTCTGAAACTACTTTATACACTTTTGGCATTTCAGGGAAATGTTCAGCACCACCAAGCCAAGCTTCATGCTATTCTGGCAAAGTCCAACTCTCTTCTACCCATATGTTAAACTTTCCATTAGCCTGGAAATTAATTAGATTCTTTCTTGAGGTTTGTGTTTGTTAGTAGAAAAATTAGCCAGATGAGTTCATCTTTTTGTAAGAGGCTTTGGTCTATGGAATCTATATATATATATATATATATATATATATATATATATAATACTAAATACCAATTGATTTATTTTCTAACTCCACCACAGTCCTACTGTGATGGCTTCATTAGATGAGTGATTCTATTTTCTTGAAGGGTATGGCTGATCCTACCAAGATGGAAAGATTTTGAATTTGGGCCTAGTGATGGACTTTGTGTATATCATTTGAGGAGCATGCTTGCTATGCTGAAGAGACATGAATTATTTTGGCCACAGCAATTCAAGAAATTGTTTAATAAGCAATAAAGGGATTGTAATATCTCTTGGTGGAAGATCTATCTACGTAGATGAAATCACACATCTCCAAAGTACTGAAGAAAGTATTTGCTAGGAAAATTTTGAAGTTGTGTCCAGCTCATATGACAGAAACTGTGGAATGTGAATGTAACATATGAATGGCTAACTTTGATTTTTTTAACATGGACTCATTCTTTTTTGTAGTTAGATTGTTAGTCTGACAATAATTTCCCATAATTTCCTAAAAATTCTCTTTAAAATATAGGGACAGTAGTATAATTTGGAAATTCCTCACTCACAGATATGGTATGGTGAATACAAAGATTAGGAATCAGCAAATCTTGCTACTGGTTATGGCTCTGCCATTCACTAGCTGTATGACCTTGGAAACATAAGTCGCTTACCCCATCAGGCCTCTCATTTTGCAGATGAAGGGATTGGCCCAACTAATCTCAAAAGTCCCTCTAAAAGTAGCTCTAACATTTTGTGGTTTCTACTGCATCACTATCATACAGATACATTCTAGATGTCCCTGCTGGATTTAAGCTTTCCTCAATACTACTTTCACCATGTTATACTTCTGCTCAAAAAATTCATCAGTTGCCTACTGCTTACTAACTATAGCTCATGTCCAAAAAGCTATCTGTGACTATAAAGTCCAGATTCGTTCACATGGAATTCCAAGGCCTCTATGATGTAGCCTACATCTGTCTATGGTTCAGATTCCTATTATTCCTCCTATCATACTAGTCTCCTCACTGCTCATGAGCACATCTTGCATGTATCTGCTGCTATTTTTTTTTTCTTTTGCACACTGTTCTGCTCACTGGGAATGTACTTCCTCCTCCTGTCTATATTTTTTAACCTAATTATCCTTCAAGACTTTAGCTCATGTCCTGCTCTAGAAAGCCATCCTTACCTACCCTACAGTGATCTTTTCTTCCTTTGAACTCCAAAGACACTTGTCTATACCACCCACTTGGAACTTACCATATAATATTTATTATTATTATTACTTTTTAAAAATCACACCTGTGATTTTATTGGTGTACCTTGTGGGGAAACTTCCTTTAAAAATGCAGCTCATTAACTGCTCTGCAATTTAGAGAGCGAGCTACTCACAGAGAGGTTAAGTGATTTGCTCAAGGACACAAGGCCAGTTGAGTTTCAGGGTCAAGACTTGAACCCAAAAAGAAGAAATGCAATCCACACACTTACCTGATCAAATAATTGGTGCTGAGCAAGGTATCCAATGTCATTCTGCTATTTTGAGGGAGGAAGAACAGAAGAACAAAGAGAAGATGGTGCCATGTAGGAATCAGTTTTGACTATGTGACATGTCACTGTGATCAAGCTATTATTCAGAAAACTATCATTTGGACTATAACTTACTGTTCTGGGAATGAACGTCCTTTATGGGGAGAAGGCAGGGCTGGGAAGGGGGGGGCGTGGTGTTACAGCATAAAGCTCTCCAGCTAGATGGGTTAGCACCTGAATGGAGAGAACTCTAATGGCGCTGTGTTTGCTTTCTAATCAGCAGATGCCATCCTTTGGTCCTTCCAATCAGTGCATTATATAAATGGCTACTTCATTTCAGCTCTAGGAAAACCCATTACATTAATAAAAGTACTCACACTTAATTCCATGTCCCAAGCTTAATATCAAAGAATATAACCATGTTCACCCACAGTATAATTTTGTGATAAGATCAGACACAGGATCAAAGGTTTCGCACCATGGTAATTCTGAGTTTTGTGACAAAAGTTAGTGATTTTAATGTTCCTAAGTGAATTTTCACTTTTTGTACTGGTGTTTTAAATTAGCATTCATGGGATCTAAAATTTGTGAAAATAATACAAATTTACATTTATATATCACTTTAAAGTTTACAATGAATTTTTCTTACAACAACAGGCCTATAAAGCAAGCTTGTTCACATTTTAGAGATGAGGAAACTGATACTCAGGTTAAATGACTCATCCAAGGTCATATAGGTAGTATCAGAACTGGGTGAGCCCAGATCTTCTTGACATTAAATTCAGTGCTCTTTCCACCATATCAAACAATGCCTCTGGAATACTGAAAGAGTGGATTGAGCACTGGGCTTGGAATCAGGAAGACTCATCATCATGAGTTCAAATCCAGTCTAGACATTTACTAGCTGGCAAGTCACTTAACTCTGCTTGCCTCAGTTCGTCATCTGTAAAATGGCCTGGAGAAGGAAATGGCAAACCACTCCAGTACCCTTGCCAAGAAAACTCTAAATGGAGTTATGAAGAGTCAGACATGACTGAAACAACTCAACAACAACAACAAATATAACATGACAATCATTTGGAGTTGATGGTCTTGCTTGGAAGATAAGAGTAAGAAAAAAAAAAGGAAGATAAGAGTAAGATATGGAAACATCATCGAATATATCTCCAATAGAAGTCTTACTTGTATATACACTTCATTATGGTGTGATGACGGCTCTGCGTTCTTAAAGGCTATGCTAGTAGAGCACAAATCTGGTAAATTTTAGCAAGTTGGAAAGAAGCTCAGTGGCCATTCAGTGCATCCCAATACATAAATAAGAATCCTTTCTAAAACATACCCAAATGGCTATCCGGCCTTTATTTGTTGAAGACTTTCAGTGAAAGGGAATTTACTACTTCCCAAGGCAACCCATTATACCTTTGGATACATCTATTTATTAGGAAGTTTTTCCTTATGTCAAGTCTAAATTTGCTTCTTTGCAATGTCAACCCACTGACCTTAGTTTTGCCCTGGGGGGGAGCCCTAGCAGAAGTAGTCTAATTTTACTACACCTGACAGCCCTTTACTTACTTGAAGACAGCTGACATGTCTCTCTGAAGTCATCTTTCTGTGCTAAAAATTCTCAGTTATTTCAAAATATCAGATGTAGCATGATCTCAAAGCCATTCACCATCTTGTTAGGAGTATCTGCAATGTTCTAGAGCTTAATAAATTAAGGGCAATGTCACTTGGATACAAGATTATATGGAAGACCTTACTCTCTATTGGAATTCCTTCTCAATTTGGACTCTATTCTGGATTGAACACCTTTGGTGAGCTTACAGCTTCCTGTTTTATGCCCTGCTTTATATTAATAATCAGAAGATTGCCAAACAAGGTTACCTGTTATTATATCTTTGAACACATCTTGTATAACTCTGACATATGCATGCGTGGTTTTTACACATCTTATTGGACAAATGCCTTTAAAGTGGCATTTTGCTTTACTGAATAAAATTTTCACTTATAATCAACAAACTTAATAAGTACATTAAGCTATCTATATATTTCAGTCAGTTGTATAACATTCTGGAATATGGCTTATGAAAGTCTACCTTTTCCCTTCAAATATCTTCAACAAATATGTCCTTGATGCATGTTTATTCTCATAAACATTTTTTTGTAGAAGGAAAAGTAGGTATTCAGATGAGAAATTACTGATTTGCGCCTGGTAGCCTTATTATTTTTTTTGGTGGGGGGGAGGGTTAATAGTATGGACAGAGATATTTTTTCCTCCATGCTTTTGGCAGCTTCCCCTCCCTCCTTCAGATACCCTGAGAACTCTTCTGAAATCTGATCTCTCTTCTTCTCTGATCCTTGCCCTTTTTTCATGAGACCATCAAAATATAACAAATCACTCTCAAACCTTATGCATAATTAGATTCCCTCTATGACCCCCAATTATGATAGAGTAAAGAGAGGCTACATTTATCATCTTCCTATATAAGAATGTAAACAGTTTTTCTTTAATCCCTTATGATAGATTGCTTACTCATGTTTACCTTTTTATGCTTCTCTTGACTCTTGTGTTTATATTTCAAACTTTCTACTTAGCTCTGGTCTTTGCATCAGGAATGCTTAGAAGTCCTCTATTTCATTAAAGATCCATTTTTCCACCCTGAAGATTATACTCAGTTTTGCTGGGTACGTGATTCTTGGTTATAAGTCAATATCCTTTGCCTTCTGGAATATCATGTTCTAAGCTCTCCCTCCCTTTGAAGTAGTGGCTGGTAAAACTTGTGTAATTCTGACCTTGTCTCCTCAGAACTTTTATTCTTTCTTTCTGGTTGCTTGCAGTATATTTTTCCTTGACCTGGGAGTTCCGGATTTTGGCTAAAATGTTCTTGGGAGTTTTAATTTGGGGGTTCCTTTCAGAAGATGACTGGTTGATTCTTTCAGTTTCTATTTTGCTCTCTGGTTCTAAGACATTTTGGCAGCTTTTATGATTTCTTGAAATATAATGTTTAGGTTCTTTTTTATTGTTCATGGCTTTCAGGTAGTTCAGTGATTCTCAAAGCATCTTTCCTTGATCTGATTTCCAAGTCTGTTGTTTTTCCTGTGAAATATTTCCCATTTTCTTTTTTTGGATTTTTGACTTTGTCTTATTAATTCTTGATGTCTCATGGAGTCATTAGCTTTCATTTGGCCAATTCTAATTTTTAAGGAGTTATTTTCTTCAGTGAGCTTTTGTACCTCTGGGGATCAGAGTCATACAATTATCATTCTGGAACTTGTTTCCTGCTCAGTACACAGCTACAGCCAGCACTCGAGACTGCTTCTCTCTGCCCTGGATCTATGACCTGGAGCTGGGTAGTAGGCAATACAACTGCTACATGGTACCCACTCCTGCACTTAGTGCTAGGTCAGGGCTCCCCTGGCATCTTTTCCTGTCTTGGTGCCCTATCTTGACTGTCTTTCAGGCAGTCCCTGTGTGCTGAAAGGCTCTGTGCTATGCATGCTCCTGGCCAGACCTCACTATGGCTGTCTCCCTAAACCATCCTGGGCTGGAAAAGTGACCCCATGTGACTTCTTTCTGGCCTTCCCAATCAGAATTTGGTCTGATTACTATGGGGAACAAGGCTCAACTGCTTCCTCTTACTCTGCCATCTTGACTCAGCCTCAAGGAGCTTATGTTTTAATAAGGGAGACAACATTTATAAATCAGAACATACAAGATAAATATAAAGTAAATGGAAGTTAACCTTAGAGGGAATGGCACTAGCCCAGGCTGGTCTCCCTGTATGAAGACAGCTAATTCAGGAAGGTCTCTCAAAATTGTAATAAGTTATTTCCTGCCAATTAAAATATAATCAGTTTATTTTGTCCATGTGATATTATTCAGTGCTCACCATGTCCAACACCTCTCAATTCTTTTCTCAAAGAAGTATGTGTGTGAGACTTTTGTGTAGAATACAAATTTTTTGCCACTCTCATTCTTTACTCCTGAAATCACATTTTCTCCCATATTTTTCAACACCTATCCAATGAAGTCACTGAGTATGAAAGTATATGTTGATTTAATTTAAAGGGTCTTATTTTTTCTTGCTGTTCATCCTCTGAAATAATGACATAAGGTATAATTATTTTCATAGTGGTCTTTTTGCAAATAATTATCATAAGCATACAAGATAATCAAATATCCCATGAAACATCACTTATAGCTTTTGGACGCACAAATACAAACTCAATGAGCTCATTCATTTGCCTCTCCAAGGAGACCCTGTGAGTCATCCTTTCATTTAGCTGTAACTTCCTACGGTCTTCTGGTTTTCTTTATAAGGAGAATGTAATGATTAATATGACTCCATGGACAACTGTTTCACATTTAGACTACCAAAATCTAAGTTAATGTTTATAGATGGCCTAAAAACTATGATTTTTAGTATCCTCTGCCTCCTTTGGTTTTATTCTGCCACCATTACTGTAGAAACAGAGGGGCTTGCATGGGATTGAAGGCCATTTTGTATTTTTACTTCTATTATGGGTTGCAATGGCTAAAGAATTCATCACCATAGAGGTTACAATCCTCTCCATGTTAAGCTATGCTTGTCTTTGGAAGGTAGATACAGTCAATCACAGGGATTGCACCCAAAAGTTTTCTAACATGATAGAACCTGACATAGCTTGTGCTCTATTGGCAAAGCCTTCCAGAACCCAGGGTCATGTCAATGCCATAAATGATGATGTATCAGAAGATGGCTTCATGGAGGAAATAAGTCACATAGATCCTAATACTTCCAAATGTTCTGGTTTCCATATCCTGGTATGTCTGATTGCATACCTCTACTCTACCCCACTGAGACTACGAAGTTGCCTGGCACTTATAGCCCTATTCCCATAAATCTCTTTAAATTTCAGTGCATGGGAACACTTGTCAAAAATATTAATTTATTTTTTCATAAGCACTTAGAGGAAAAAAAAAGGACAGACCTTATTCACAATATATTTGCTGATAAATTCATTGACAGTCATGAGGCTTTGAGACCATTCTTCATCAGTGTACTTGGACCCTAGTTCCACTGGGACAGTACGACAGCCAGCTATTTCTTGAATATAATCCAAACTATTAGAAAGAAATACATACAATATAATGAGTTTGGAATTTGTTTCTAAAAATCTTTGGGCCAGTAAAAACTTTCATCAGCCTAACAAATTTCCCTACCTATCAATTCTCTTCCAGTGCTTTCCATGTTCTACAGTGTTCCCCCAACACAAAATACCAATGAAAATATAATACAAATCAAGAGGCTAAATTTATTCATCTTTCTTTAAACATGCTACATAATTTCTACCAGGACCAATCCAATTTCATTTATATCCTGAGTATGCAAATATCTGCAGAGTTTTGTTCAATTTCCTGGTCACTTCCCTTGTCACTTTCAATCTTGATAGAAGAGATTGGGGAAATGTAAACTCAAGGTACAAATATAGCAAGGATTATGATAAATGAAACTTTTATTAGTCTAAGGAAGTTTTTATCGTCTACGATTCAAGGACATTAACCCTCTCAACTAATAGGAGAGTACTGTTTCTCTGACCTCAGCACACCTTTCTTCTTCTTCACTAATGTGTATACTTTAGCTGCCACAGAATTTTTACTGTCTCATCTCCATTACCTAATGTCCTTGACCTACACTGACACATTCCTAACTGAAGTACTAGATTATTTATCCTCTATAGTTACATGAGGTGGTACAGTGGATAGTGCACTGGGCTTGGAAACAGGATGACTCATCTTTTTAAATTTAAATCCAGCCTCAGACACTTACTAGTTGTGTAACTCTGGGCAAGCCACTTAACCTTGCTTGCCTCAGTTTCCTCATTTGTAAAATTAATTGGAGAACGAAATGGCAAACCACTCCAGTCTCTTTGCCAAGAAAAACCCAAAGAGGGATCATGGGGAGTTGGACATGACTGAAAATGACTGAACAACAACAGCTATGTTATTAGTTATTATGAATTCCTATAGCAGTAACAGAGCTAACTTCTTATATGATAATCTAACTTTTCAGACTTTAGTTCCTCCTCAGTGTATGTTTGTTTTATTAACTACTAGTTCTCTGAACCTGCTTAAGACAGGGTAATTCACCTTTTCCTAGAGTAACCCAATCTGATGGTTATTCATAATGTTATGCCTCAAGAGCCAGTTCCTTTAAAAGTTATCCCTTGAAAATCTGCAGGCTGCTATGTTAAGAATGAACACCTGACACCTAGGCTTGGAGGGAAGAAGTATACAGGAGTACCTGTGTGACTATGCATGGACACATGAAAATTCATTTTTTTTTGAAAAGCAGCTACTTGTTAAGAAGTTATATAATGAAAGAAGCTATGCGTGTGACCACTACTAACCAATTCTTTGATTTGGTTAGAGTGAAACTGAACAAGTGGATTTATTTCAACATTTGCTAACATTTTTGACAAGTTTGTCCTATTTTTACACAGATAGTTTTTTGATGAAAGATTTGTGAACAAGCTTTGACTCATGCCACGTTTTTTGTTTAGTTCTTGCTTTCTGAAAATGAAGATGTGGATAGTAGTTATCCGGAAATACGTGGAAACTGAATGATTTCAGGGCATATTACTAAGTAAGGGTGCAGACTTCTCCTGTTTATACTGAAACAAGAAGATTGACCATGAAGCACAAGTTTTGCTCTCACTCTTATAAAACACTTAGTGATGGGGAAATCATTGAATTGTACTATGCTTTGATTCCCTTACTCTAAGAATAGGATTGTATTACAATTTGGAGTGTCATTTCTTTTAGTCTTATATTCATGAGCTGTTCACTTCAGCCATTTCCTCTCGATATGCCCTGCTCATGCTCATGATGTTCCCCATCACTTGAATTATCTTCACTTCCTTCTGTTATCCTTCCTTCAAAGCCCACCTCAAATAAGACTCCATAAAGCCTTTTCTGACCCCTGTAGTTGTAGCTCTTCAGTCCTCTGAATTCCTGTTGTGCTTATTGTCTCTATCACTTATTCGGCATATGTACTATACAATTTTATTCCTCTATTTACTCAATTTAATAAACGTTTAGTCAGTGCCTACTATGTGCTAGAGAATGGGGCACAAAAATAAGAAGTCTCTGCTTTTGAGGGGCTTATACTCTCATAAGCTCAAAATTATCTTACATTCCTTATATTATCTTTTACCTCTCTGAATTCCCATTGTCAGTGAGGTTCCATAAAATATATCCTATTTGCCTTAAACTCCATTCCTCCAGTGGTTTTTACTGCTGCCCCTTCGCCCCTTCCCCCCTTCCCCCCAAGCTAAATTGTGCCCTTTTCAGTTTATACTTGTCATTATGTCATTGTGTCACCCCCACCCACCTATCCAATAAATTTTAGTGGTTTCTTACTGCCTCTAGAAGCAAATACAAATGCTGTTTGGCATTCAAAGCCCTTCATAACCTAGTCCCCTTCTACCTTTCCAGTTTTTTTTTTTCCCATACCTTACTCACCTTCAGGTCCTCTTCAATCCAGCGACACTGGCGTCCTGGCTGTTCAATGAAGAAGACACTCCATCTCTCAGCTCTGGGCATTTTATCTGGCTGTTCAGTAGGCTGAGAATGCTCTCTCTCCTCAACGCTGACTACCGACTTCTCTGGCTTCTTTTAAGTTTCAACTAAATCCCACCTTCTATAGAGAGCCTTCCCCAACCCCTCTTAATTCCTTCCCTCTTTTAGTTATTTCCTATTTATCCTGTATAGCTCACTTTGTATATGTTTGTTTGTATGTTGTCTCCCCCATTAGATTGTAAGCTCTTTGAGGGAAGGGACTTTCTTTTGCCTCTTATTGTATCTCCACAGCTTAGCACAATAACTGGCACATAGCAGGTGCTTAATAAATTTTGACTGATTTGATTGTTTCCTCTATCTCCTGGGTTCCTTGCTTCCATTTGTCCATGGAGAAGCACAGGACTTTTACGGTCATAGGATTTAGCACTAGAAAAGCTTCCAGAGATCCTTTAATATAACCCCCTCATTTTACAGATGAAGAAATGGAAGCCTAAAGAAGAAAGCCCTGTCACATGAGTAGTAAGTGGCAGAGCTGGGATCCTAACCCAAGCCCTTAGAATCCAGTAGTCTTCCCACTCCACTACTAGTTTCCCTAGTGCTCTTAAAATGATTTGCTTTAGAAAGGTTACATTTATATTTAAAGTCTATAACAATTTGACCCCAACCGACCTTTCCAGCCTGACTGCACATTATTCTCCTTGTAGTACTCCATAGTTGGGCCAAACTGGCCTTCTTGCTGGTTTTCACACAAAGCATTTCATCACCCATGTCTGTGCCTCTGATGTCCCTCATAGCCTCACCTTCAACTTAACAGAATTCTTTACTCCTTAAATACTCAATTTAAGTACCACCCTTTTCTATTAACCCCTACCCCACCCCATCCCTCAATCGGTGACACCAGCAGACCCAGAGCTTAGAGCAGGTATGTCTGTGTGTGTGATTGAGTGAGGCATATGCACAGGACAGGAGGCAGCAGTGAGGGATAGCTGCTGCAAAGCCAGTGGCAGGGCCTCTCTCTGTGTGACTGCAGAAGGGGAGGGAGGAATGTTACTCAAGCCATGAGGCAGCTGTGCAGATCCACTAGCAAGTTCCTGCACTGGAATCACGTGGCTCCAGAAGGGGGAATTTTAGCCCCTCGTACTTAAGAACCCTGGATCCAGGCTCCTGAAGAGAACTGTAAGGAGTTTTGGCTAGCACTCCATTCTTAAACCAATCTCCTCCTCCTCCTCCTTCTTTATTATCATCATCATCAACATGGCTAGCATTTATATAGTGCTTTAAAATTTTCAAAGTGCTTTGATCCTAGGTCAGTCATCAGTAAACATTATTAAGCTCCTATCTGTGCTACGCACTGGAGATACAAAGAAAGGCAGTCTCTGTTCTCAAGGAATTCACATTCTAAGAGGGGAGCCAACACATAAACAACTACAGACAGACAAGCTGTGTACAGGATAAACTGGAAATAATTGAAAGAAGGAAAGCACTAGAATTAGTGGGGAAAGGCTCCCCATAGAAGGTGGGATTTAAGCTGGGACTTGTGGGAAGCCAGGAGGCAGAGACAAGGTGGGAGAGCACTGCAGGCATGGGGGACAGCCAGAGAAAATGCTGGATGTTGAGAGATGGAAGGTCATTTGTAGAAGGAACATGAAGGAGGCCACTGGATAGAGAGTGCGTGGGGGTGTACAGTGTAAGAAGACAGGGAAGATGGTGGGGAGGCAAGTGACAAAAGGCTTTGAACACCAAAAGGAAGATTGGATCCTGGAGATAATGGGGAACCAATGGAATTTACTGAGTAGTGGAGTGACAGGGTCAGCTATTCTCTTTAGGAAGATTATCTGGATAGCTGAGTGAAGGATGGATTGGAACAGGAGAGATTTATGGCAGGGAGGCTACCGCAATGGTCTAGCCATAAGGTAATGAGGGCCTGTACCAGAGTGGTACCAGGTAGCTAGGTGATACAGTAGAGAACTGGGCTTAGAATCAGGAAGATTCACTTTCATGTGTTCAAATCTTGCCTTCTACACTTAATAGCTGTGTGACCCTGGCTGGGCAAGTCACTTAACCCAATTTGTCTTAGTTCCTCATCAGTAAAAAATGAGCTCGAGAAGGAAAAATGGCAAACAACTCCAGTATCTCTGCCAAGAAAACCCCAAAATGGGGTTTTGAAGAGTTGGACATGACTGAAAAGACTGAACAACACGCCAACACCACCAAGGTGGTAGCGGTGTCAGAGAACAGAAGAGGGAATATACAAGGGTAAAATGGGGATAAAAATATCACCTACTGGGTTGTTGTGAAGATCCAATGAGATAATATTTAAAAAGCGCTTAGCACAGTGTAGGTACTATACATAGATGATGATGATGATGATGATTATTATTTTTTTTTTTATTGTTATGTTATGAAAGTAAAATCAACAAGCCTAGGCAGTAGAGTGGATATGGAGGAGTTGAGGATGACGCCTAGGTTGCAAGCCTAGGTGACTTAGCCCTCCAGAAAGAAGATGGGCAAGCACACAGCTCTAGGGCCAGAGGAGCAGCAATGGACTAAGTGGTAACCTCGGCAGTAAGAGGAAGTAGGAAGAGGGGAGGGATTAAGGAAAGACAGTGAGTTCAGCTTTGGACACGTTAAATTTAATATGTCTACAAAACATATAGTTACAAACATCCAAAGGGCAGTTGGAGATGTGAGACAAGAGGTCAGAAGAAAGGTCAGGGCTGGATAAGTAGATTTGAGAATCATCAGCATAGAAATAATGGTTGAATCCATGGGAGCTGATGGGGATCACCTAGTGAAATAGTACAGAAGAACAGGAGAGGCAGAACCTTGTGGGACACCCATAATTAGGAGGTGTGACCTAGATGAAGTTCCAGCAAAGGAGGCTGAGAAGGAACAGTCAGATAGGTAGGAGAACCAGGAGTCAGTAGTGTCATGAAAACCTAGAGAGAAGAAAGTATCAAAGAGAAGAAGTTTGACATTGATTGACAGTGTCAAAGACTGCAGAGAGGTCAAGAAGGATGATGTTTGAAAAATACCCATGAGATTTGGGAATTGAGAGATCACCAGTAACTTAGGAGAGCGCGGTTCTGGTTTATTGATGAAGATGGAAGCCACACTATAAATAGCTGAGAAGGAGAGTGAGACGTGTACAAAAATATTTATAGCAGCTCTTTTTGTGATGGCAAAGAACTGGAAACTGAGGGGATGCCCATCAATTGGGGAATGGCTGAACACGTTGCGGTATATGAATGTAATGGAATATTATTGTGCTATAAGAAATGATGAGCAGGCAGACTTCAGAAAAAGCTGGAAAGACCGGTATGGACTGATGCTGAGCGAAGTGAGCAGAACCAGGAGAATGTTGTGCAATGACTAACATTGACAGACTTAGCCTTTCTCAGAAATGCAAGGATCTAAGACATCTCCAAAAGTCTCATGATGGAA
>NW_020954548.1:30646675-30674803 GCF_900497805.2 Vombatus ursinus | reverse complement strand
GGGGGGAGAAAAATTTAAAACTCAAAAGCTTATGGAAGCAATTGTTAATAAATCAAAATAAATTAATAAAAAAAAGAAAATAAAAAAAGAGAGAAAGAGAGGAAAGTAAATGGAGACACCTACTATAGTTGGCCTTCTCAAGGAAATTTAGCCATAAAAGGGAAGAGAGATATGGGATGATATCTAGTAGGGATGGATGAATTAAGGATGGGTTTTTTGAGGATAGGGAAAACACAGGCATGTCTGTAGGCAAAAGGAAGCAGCCAGTGGACGGGGAGAGACTGAAGATACATGAAGGAGTGCTGTTATCTCCATTTTACAGCTGAGGAAGCAGGCCAAGAGAAAGGATATGTGTCTTGCTCTGGACCATACAGCTAGTAAATGTGTAAGGCAAGATTCAAACTCAGGACTTCCTGACTCCAAGTCCAGTGCTCTATCCACTAAGCCACTTCAATGCTTCATTCTCTTAGAAGAGGATCAAACACTTAGCACTGGAGGTAGGGAAGCTACAAAATGCAGATCCATGGTTTGGAAGAGCAAACTGGGACCTCTATCTCCAACTATTATGAAGATGGAACTATATGGTAACAGTGGAAGAATAAGAATCCTTGGATATCAAGAATTCCTAGATTCAGCCCTCCAGAAAGAAGATGGGCAAGCACACAACTCTAGGGCTAGAGGGGCAGCAACGGACTAAATCAGGACATGGGGGAAACAAACCAGGATCTCTTCTATCAGTCAGAGGAGATAACGATCAGTCAGTTATTCAGACTGTGAAGCCCCAGTGGGAAGCAGAATGCTGTCTCTCTAGCAGCTGTAAATTCCTTTTGTAGGTATGGAAGACTGTCCCTCAGTAGGGTAGGAAAGTCAGTGAACGTTGGGGGGGAGGGAGGAAGCCTCTAGCAGCCCCTAATACAAAATTCCCTTTTTTGGAAAGCTCCTGAAACACATAGCAAACCCAAGTTCATTTCTATTCCAAAGGAAGTCCAAATCACAGAGTAGTACTATGATTCTCAAGGACTGTATAGGTCTCCAGGGTGAGTGGGAGGTGGGGGGTGGGGAGATGGTCCACCAGAAGGGGAAGAAAAATAACATACATAATAATGAATCTTTTCCTGTCTGCTAAAATAAAATGAATTTCACTTTTTGTGATGTTATTTGATGTTGTGTCTAGCACCTACAAATTCATTTCTTGAAGTGTTCATGACAGAAAGTCATGAAGTTTCTGTGTAGTCTGTAAGTCTGGCTTCTCTCACTGCTTCCTGAACCATGCTTTCCCAAAGATTTCTCAATAACCTCAATTTTTTCTAATCTTTTTGTTGAAGCAATAACTTTAATGGTCATATAAATGTATATCAATTTAATTGGGAAAGCCTTATAGAGTTTTTCACATAATTTTTCTACCTCTATTCTCTCTAATAATGTCAGTATGTAAGGTACAATTATTTTTATGGTAGTTTCTTTGCAAATACTTATCATGAGTACTGCAATATGCGACGATCAATATCCCATGAAAAAATGTTTCCTGTTGCCTTTCACCATAAGATAAAACCAACTCCAGCAACTCCTTTTACTGCCCCTCCAAAGAATACCTACAAGCCTTCTTCTATTTAGTTGTAACTTATTTGTTCCTTCTGATTTCATTTATAGGGAGAATATAAAAATTTGTACAATTTGGGTCCTCCAGCAGTATGAGCACTCTTTGGTCACTGGACAAAGACCTCACACTTAGCATATCTAATTAATATTTACAGATGGTCTAAAAAGTGATTCTTAGTACCCTCTGCCCCTTTCCTTGCTACTCTGCCACTGTCACTGCAGAAGTGGAAGAGGGCCACCGGGGTCTGAAGAACACTTTGTATCTTTCTTTGTTTCATGGGTTTCCATGGCCAAAGAATTCATCACCAAG
Source organism: Vombatus ursinus (assembly GCF_900497805.2). NCBI lineage: Eukaryota > Metazoa > Chordata > Mammalia > Diprotodontia > Vombatidae > Vombatus > Vombatus ursinus. The sequence continues at coordinate 30,672,894 of NW_020954548.1, read as the reverse complement.
TGGCTGGTTTACAGGTAAGAAACCTCTCCATACTTAGATAAGCTAGTCCTCAGAAGGTAGACTCAGTCTACTGCTAGACATTCTATGGTGATAATAATTCTTTCTATCGTACCAGAAAGCCCCCCAAAATAATGATAATAACTCATGTTTCTATACTGTTTTAAGGTTGACAACGTACTTTCTTCATAACACTTCTGTGCAAGTACTATTATCTCTAATTTATAGATGGGAAAATGAGGCCCAGAGCATTGAAGTGCTAATATGTATCTGATTTAGTATAAAGGAGACCTAAAATGTAAACACGCACAAGAATGGGAAGGGAGAAAAAATTTAAAATAATCTTGCAGCCTATGGTACAGAATAAGAGAACTAAATGATTTTTTTAATCACAAACATAAACTCTTAGATTCAGTGGTAACTTGTTTATTAAGACTTTTGGGGTTTGGGTATATAGACTATATATATTCATCAACCTGCTGGGGAGGCACAAAATGGGGAAAATGACATCAACTTATTTACTTTTGCTACTTACCTCCATTTCTTCATGCATGGCCAGTGGTTAGCAATCCCTTCCAAAATAACAGGCTTTTGTGGAACCAAATAATTTTTCCTAAAAAACTCAAGTGAAGGGCACTGTAGTTGTGGAACTGCAGTTCCTAATTTCACAGCTGGAGTCAATGTATGGTCACTCTTGGTTTTCTATATATAAAGACAGAATTTGAGTTATAGCAAACTCTATTTACGCATAGTTTACACAAACTTAAGAAAGTACCTATTTCCTAGCAATGGAGGTAAAGAAAAGGTAATTTCTAAGGAAAACTGCTATACAAACATATAAACTTCCCAAGAAATACATATTTCAGATGTCCTACATTTCTTCCCAATGGTCAGAGATAGAAACAATATTTAGAGTCAAAAATTTATTTAAAAGGATGGATTTGGGGCAGCTAGGTGGTGCAGTGGATACAGCACTGGCCCTGAAGTCAGGAGGACCTGAGTTCAAATGTGACCTCAGACACTTGACCCTTATTAGCTGTGTGACCCTGGGCAAGTCACTTAACCCCACTGTCTAGAGGGGAAAAAAAGGATGGATTTTCCCCTATGATACATATCTTTCATTTGCATCAGCTCAACCTCTTCATGTGTCAGGCTCTAGCTCTTTACTTATGCTCCTGTTTATAATACCTTCTCATGTCCTTTCTGCCTTCCTACAGGACTTAGAATTTAGGAAAGAATCTTTAAGATTTCCTCGTTTTACATACATAGTATGAGGACCAGAAGGTCACAAAGGTAAACAGTAGAGTCAGAATCTGAACCTAGGTTTTCTAACTCTTTCTGCTGAGCAGCCAGATGGCTCAGTGGATAGAGCACTGGGTCTGGAGTGAGGAAGACTTGTGTACAAATCCTTCAAACACTAACTATGTGACCTTGAACAAGTCATTTAACCTCTGCCTGTCCCAGTTTCTTCATTTGTTAACTTTGGATAATAATAGCACCTACTTCCCAGCATTGTTGTTGTTATAGAAATATTAATTTCCATTATTTTGCTACATCTCAGATCTTTTCTATCCTTCAAGCCTCATTTCTACTACTAGACAGGAGCTCCTGGACAGCAGGAACCATTTTTTAGTAAGCTATATATTTTCCTCAGCATCTAGCACCGTTCTGGTAACATAGCAGGCAATTATAAATGATGGCTGAATTCCTTTATTGTTCCCAGCCAATATTCATGTTTTCTTCTTTGAATTCCTATTATACTTATAATCTATACTATACACTTCAGCACTTAGTCATATTCTGACTTAGGCTATTATTTAATTTTTTCATTTCTGCTGTCTTTCCCTAAGGGCAGAAAACATGTACATTTCTCTCATGTTTCTCACAGCACAGAACTTAAAATACTTATTTTTTAATTAATTTATTTTGATTTATCAATAATCACTTCCATATGCTTTTGAGTTTAAAATTTTTCTCCCCCTTCCTCCCTATCACCGTCCCCACGACAGTGCACAATCTGATATAGGCTATACATTTACATTCATAGTAAACATATTTTCACATTAGTGATGTTGTAAGTAGAAATTAAAACCAATAGGAGGAACCATCAGAAAGAGCAAACAAAACTCAACAGAAGAGAAAAAAAAAAACAATTCGGCTTCCACAGTACTTTCTTTGGTTGTGTTAAAATATTTTTTGAATGAATGATTGATTATTTGAACTGAGACCTATTAGGCAGTAGCATCATCAGGTGTGACTACAATACCTACAACAACTTTAGTGGAGGGCTAGGAAAATAACATAAGCTAGTTGATTCTGATACTTTTAAACAACTCAGATTTAAACCAGCCATAAACCATGGCTGGAGGTATTCTTTGGCAAAACACATTTAAGATACTGATTCTAACTAAGGTAATATGTCTGGGGCAATAATATAAGCATCTCAAAAAAATCCCATGTACTCAAATGGCAGCATCCATGAGTCAGAAAAAGTTAGTTTATGGCAATTTCCATTACAAATTCAACAACAGGAAACAAAATAGAAGCAGATGTAACAAGAAAAGTGAGTGATAATTCAGCTAGCTGACCAATAAAGATGTGTACAAAATGGACTAAAAGCGGCTGCAACTCACTCCTACACAGTGTCTGAGGTGTTTCTCTTTGAGACCATAAATGATACATAAAAAAAAAAAGCAATGGAAAATTGCTGCTGGAGAAATTGCAAATAAACCAAGAAAATGGGCTGAAATGTTTCATTTGCAAAATCAATGTCTGCCTCAAAACAACATGTTCTATAGTTCATCAACCATGAACAGCTCAGGTAAGTGGGCCACAGACATTTAGCCTGGAAGGAATCTGAGATTCTGCTTTTATAGGAACCACTATGTTAGCATCTATTACATGTAATTCAGTAACAATCTGTCAAATTAATACCTTTTTGCTCAGTTCCTCAATCCCAGTTTCAGAAGGTCTTTTCCCATGTTGAAGATGCTTCTGAAGGACATTGACTACTTTAACCAGAATGTTCCCCAGTATGGATGCTCCCATCAACAGACCCATGTCACAGACTCTGATTGCTTCTGCTATGTCATCAGTTTTGAGGCACATACAAAGAGCTTTCAAAAGACACCCATAAGAATAAACTCGTCTCCATTCTTTGTCCACATCCCTCCAATTTCCAGTATTAAGTTTTTCCCAGGAGTAATCTCTTATTATTTCACTTGTCTTCAGACATTCATTTTTTTTTCCTTCATAGAAAAGCTCTCTAGCTTGATGAAGTAATACTACTACACTTTTTTCAACCTTCTCACTGAAGTCTAACTTGAAGTCCTCTTTGGTCTGTGGGAGCAAGTCCCTGAGTTCTTCTGAGAGGGAACATGTTGCTGACATCTTATTGTCAGAAAGACTGGCTTCTGACATTTTGCTCACAAGATGGCTCAGTTTGCTTGGTAGATTTCTTTCTTCTCAGCAATGATCTTCATGAATTTGCTGTTAGGAAACAAACAAAACTTGTAAACTGTAGAAAATCCTTCTCTACACTAATGTCTTCATTATAATTTTACTATGACTGACATAGCACAGTGCTTGGTACACAGTAAGCACGCAATACCTTTTCATTCATTCTCATAATTTGTCTAGTGAAAACCTAGAAATATGGAAATACAAAAACCCCCAAACCTTTTATTTTCACGGTCACTGTATTTCATTGGGTCATCTCAATTTGGAAGTGGAGCTAGGCCAGGGGATACTCAGGACAATAACTCTAGATTTCCTGGATTGATAGCAGGCAGGTCTATTTGCAAGAATGGGTAGATTTCTAAGTTTTACACTTTATATGGGAGCTGGAAGCAAACTCCATATTAAGAACTGTAGAGTACCCTGGGATCTAGAGTTTGTCAAATTCAAGGCAAAAGGAAACGGAAAACAAATGATCTGTATTTAATAGTTTGGCACAGAAGAAGGGAGTCAAATAGTGGACAAGAAAAAAGGCATTAAGAGTCCTAACCTTCTAAGCTAAAGGATTCTGTAGACAATCTACTCCCTACCAGAATACCAACTGTAGATTTAATTTACACAGCACTTTCAAATCTACAAAGCAAGGAGTGGTTTTAAATGTGGGCAAATATAACTCTCTGAATTTTAAAGATGAGAAAACTGAGGGTCAAAGAGATGTGACCCATAGCTAGTAAGTATCAGAGGGAGTACCTGATCCTGGGTCTTCTGATTCATTTTTAGAAGAGACATTAGCGGTCACCTAGTCCAACCTCAAACGCAGTGCAGGGTGACCAGTTAATTCTCCCTGCAATTTTAGCATTCATTTAATAAATCATAACAGTGCACATTTATACAGTGCTTTAACATTTACACAGTGTTTTCCTCATTTCAAGTGCAGGGTTCCTTCAAATGTTACCAGGTCTCAAAACTGGATCTTCAGATTCTAAGTTTAATGCTGTCTTATAGTTCTCTCTCTCTCTGTAGGAGTTTGGTGAAATGAGTGAGAAGTTATAATTTGAGACGCCCTGACGCAGGGGTGTTTTTTGCTAAGAAGAGAGTTAGAGACATTATTATTATTGGGGCAGCTAGGTGGTGCAGTTGATAGAGCACTGAGCTTAGACTCTGGAAGACTCATCTTCCTCAATTCAAATCTGGTCTCAGACACTAGCTTTGTGACCCTGGGCAAGTCACTTAACCCTGTCTGCCTCAGTTTCCTCATTTATAAAATGAGCTGGAGAAGGAAATGGCAAATGACTCCAGTATCTTTGCCAAAAAATCCCCAAATGGGGTCACTAAGAGTTGAACATGACTGACTGAATAAGTTATTATTACCCTGGAAAAGAGTGAGCAGGGCCCTAAAAGAATGGGACTAGGGACATAAGTTACATGATCTCAGGACCTGAGAGGATTTTAGAGATCGCTGCCACCCAATCCTCTGGTTTCTTACAGTGGACAATGAGGACCGCATAAAAGAAGTAACACATCCAAGGCCAAACAACTAGTTTGAACTGGGGCTAGAACCTAGACTTGAACCTTGACCAGAACCTTGACTCTCCATTCTATGCTTTTCCCACCTCACTAAAGGGAACATGATAATAGCAGGTCACATTTACATATACAGCTTTATAGTTTACAAAGTGCTTTCCTCACAATCCCCATTTTACAAAGGAGAAAATAGGTTTCCTTTCCCATATTGCCACAGAGCATCAGAGCTCAACTTCAGGTATCTCCGACTTCAAATTCAGGCTCTAAACATTGCATTACTTTCCCCAAATGTGTTGTTCTCCCTATTAGAATGTGAATCCCTTGAGAGCAGGACTGTCTTGCTTTTTTATCTGTATCTCTAGCACTTAACACAATGCTTTGCACATAGTAAGAACCTAACAAGTGCTTTTATATTCATTAATTCATTCATCCTATCCCTCCTTTTTCCCTCTTTTTCATTGACTTTTAACGCTGGTAAAATTTGCTGCCCTTTGTAGGTAGAAAAACCCTTGTAGGGACAGAATTCATAGGAACCTGGTGTACCTGGTACACCTGGAACAATGAGGGGCTAAAGGTTATTTGACAATTACTTAGGTGCTAGAGATAAAAAAAGATGGAAACAAGGCAGTCTTTGCTTTTAAGGAGCTTATTGTAATATAGAAGGGATGAGGACTATTCACAGATAAGTATGGTTCTAGGTAAAACTCGACCAGGGCAAAGGACAAGATGCTTTAATGAATGGGAGAGGTCACCTTCAGCTGAAGGGAAAGATTTCTGGGCTAACTTCTTCATGGATGTGGGGCTGAGTCTGGAACTTAAAGGAAGAGAATCCAGTTGTCAATAAACTAAGAAGAGGATCAAGGGTGTTGTAAGCATCAGAGACCGGGTTTGCCAACTTGCAGAAGCCAGAAGACAATGATATTCACAGAATGAGGCCATCTTGCCCAGTATAACAGGAATCCCCCTTACAAGTGGGTACCTAGCCTTTATCTAAAGTTGCCTAACAAGAGGAACATCTTAAGGCAGCTCATTCTACTTCTGAAAGCTAAAAGTTATTGCAAACTTTTCCTTAGGTTGAAGAAGGTCTGGACGATCACATCGTTTTTAGCTCTGTCCTGACTGTTTAACAACTTGAAGACTTTAAGAAACTTTTTCCACTCCCCTTAATCTTAGTGTCCTTCTTTCTAAGAGCATCTCCAACTTGGTTTATCTTGTTTGTACCTAGTTGTTTGTATGTTGTCTGTTCCAGACCATAAGCTTCTTGTGGGCAGGGAATGGTCCGACCCCTCCAGTCCTATCCTTTACCCCTCTCCCCTTTTGTAGCTTAGCACAACTGGCATATAGTAAGTGACCAATAAACGTCTGTTGATTTGACCTGTTGCCTCATACCTAGCTGTTTGCATGCTGTCTCACTAATTTCACAGTGAGCTCCTTGAGTTTAAGGTCTTTTTTTTTTTTTGAATACCCAGCACTTACCACAGTGCCTAGTACACAGTAAGTGCTTAATAAATGCTTGCTGATTTCATAGTTCCAAGTCTTTTCTCCACGTTGAACATACCTAACCCCCTAAATTTCAACAATCACTTCAGAAGCCCCTATGGCATGATCCTCTTGGACCCCGCAGGGCGCGCTGATAGTCGCGGTTCCCATTTACAGGCACATGGTTATTTCATAGGCCCCTGACACTGGGCTGGCAGGACAGTAGGGGAAGAGGGAAGACCATAAAATGAGAAAGGGGCCCTTGTCCATCAACTCCAACGTCTCTTTAGTTTGGCCCAGAGAGGGGAAGGAACTTGCCCAAAGAAACACAGCTGCAATGTGGCAAGGCTGGAATTCAAACCCCTCCCCGATTCTGGCAGAAGCAGTATCCGTCCACAAAGGTTTCAGGCCCCAGGCCACAAGCTTCCCCTGAGACCCAGGCCCACTAAGGGAATCAACTGGGCAACGGAAGTAACAGAGGGAGACACAGCTACAAGCGGCACAGCCTCTCAAGCGTCTCAGCGCCCACCACAAGCCTCTTTAACATGGCGCAGGCGTACTAAGCTCCACCTAAATCACACTGCGCAGGTGCAAAAACCTCCGCCTAACGCAGCCTCACTACCGCGCAGGCGCAGGGTGCTCTCCCACGGCTTCCTTCCCAAAGCTGGTCTTAGGTATCGCGCACGCGTCGCAACCTACAGTTTCCTGACTCTTAGTTTCCCCTCTCAGCTGTAGCCTCGTGGGTTTGTGGCCCACATGCTTTTCTCCGACACACTCACTGTATCATCCTCACCCGATTCCTGTCCCTTACGGTGCGTCCTTCGTCTTTCCGGGCATGAAGCACGTGAAAATGTGTCGATCACTCAGAGCTCGCCTCAGCCGCTGGGCTACGCTCCTAGCAGAAAACCGAGCGATCGATCGCCTGCCTCGCTGTGTCTACCCCTCCCACACAGGAGAGGGAGGAGCATCCTTTGGAGGGGCGGGGAGAAGGAAGGGGCTGTGGGAAAGGACTGTGACAGACTTCTGGGAAAGAAGGCACCGCTTTGGAGTGGTCTTAAATTCACCAAGTTGTGGCTGGGCTCAAATTCCAATTCTTCCACCTACTAGGTGGGTACGTTTGAGCAGATCATTCGCAGTGACTCAGTTTCCCCATGTGTAAAATGAAATACTTGGATTAGGTGGTCTCTGAGGCCCCCTCTAGCTCCCACGTTCTCTAAGTAGTATGTGCTGAAGGTCTCCCTGCAGCAAGACTTCTGCACGGACAGTGTGCTGAATCTAGCATCTCCAATAGACTTGCATCATAGGTTTAAACCCCACCTCTGACATTTACTAGGTGAAAATAGTCAAGTCACTTAATTAGGAAAATTGACTCCTTCATCCCTGAATGTAATCAGTCCTAAAGTTCCCGTAGTTCTTCCTGGTGCCGTTTTATTTCTTTTCCCACTACTATTACTTCAATTCTAGCCCTCAAAACCTGAACAGTTGCAGTAGCTTCCTAAATGGCCTTCCTGTCTTCATTCTTTCCTCTCTCCATTCCATTCTGAACAGGGACAGCTAGTAGACATAGTAGACAGATGTTACTGGACCTGGAGTCAAGAAGATTTGACCTCAGATATTTTTACTAGCTATGTTACCTTGGGCAAGTCGCTTAACCTCTGTTTGTCTCAGTGATATGCCCCTTGTATTAGAGGCAGGATTAAAACTCAACTTTTCATTTCAGTTTTTCAGTTTTCTAATATAAAAAATGGGTATAATATTAGGACCTGCGTCCTAGGGTTGTTGTGAAGATCTAATGAGATGTTTGTAAAGTGCTTAACACAGTGTTTGGCACAAAATAGGTGCTCTGTAAATGCTAGCTATTATTACACTTGGCCAGTTCAGTTTTCCTAATGTACTGATTTGATCATGTTATTCCACTGCTCAGAAATCATCAATGATTCCCTGTTGCCTCCTGAATCAATTTCAAACTTCTAAGTGTAGCATTCAAGGTCCTCTATAATCTGACTGCAATGTACCATGTTAACTTCATTTCTCACTACTTCCGTACAAGAATTCATCTGATCCTGCCAAACTGGCTGCCACTCACAGTGTGACTGAACATACTTTTCATATTTTTGCTTTAGTACTTTCGTTTCCTGGGGAAAAAAAAAAAATTCTTCCACCTGAAATATTTTCCCCCTCCAATTTGCTTATATAAATTCAAGACTCATTTCAAACATCTCCATAAAACATTTCCTGAACCTTCCAAGTGGAAGTGAGAATTCACATTTACACATAGCCCTGTGTAAGGTATTCCCACACTACAACCCAGTGAGGTAGATTTTATATATATAATATATGTACACACACACACACATATATGTATATGTATATATATATATATAATTATTAATATTATCAGCACTTTACAGGTTAGGAAATTGAGATTCAAGTTAAGCAATTTGCCCAAGATCACACAGCAAATTGTCATCAAAGCTGGAATTTGAAACTGGGTCTGTCTTGACTCTAAGCCCATCAAATGTGCCAGATTATGTTACTTCTCAACAAAATGAAGTCATTTGTAAGGCACTTCATGGTTTACAAACGCATTTTGCTTATAACAAACCTGTGAACTATGATTATCTCTACAGATGAGGAAAATAAGACTGAGCTGTTTTAGGAACTTGCCTGGGATCACACAACTTGTAAGTGCTGTAGTCAACCCTCTGATCCAGGTCTCATACTCCAAGTCCACGGTTCTCTCCACTGTATCAGGATGCTTTCCTTGAGTGGCTTGCAGCAAAGACTGTAACTGGTAGCCAATTACTGGTAAATGCTGCCCTTTCAGACTAAGACAAATACCCTCTCTAACTTGTTTTTGTTTTTAACAGGGGAGTTGAAATGAATTAAAGATGCAAATGGAATGTTTTTTAAAAGGAAAACATGTCTTTAATGATGGGATTACCTGCTGGACTGTTTATTTCAGGCACTTTTATTGGCCAAAGCTGCACATTGCTGGGAGTTACTAAAGTGGCTATTAGTCTGGCAGATCCATTAAGGGACTGTTTCAGTGACTGTGAGGGACACTGAACAAAAAAGGCCTCATTTATAGTCATCTTCCAATTTTTTTTCATTAATCAAAAGCCTGCAGTTTTAAAATATACAAATGTACTAGAGACATTTGAGGCTTAATTGTCGTATTTGTTAAGAAAAAAACCTACCACCACCCAATAGCCTTTAATATCCATCACAGAAAACCACAACAGCTTGCTTGCAACCAAAGCCATTGAGTGGCTTGTGTTTAATTAAATGGTTTGTGGATATGTGACAACATCTAAAATCATTCTACCACTAATGAATTGGTTGACTTTGGGTAAGTCGTTAAAAACAAATAAACCAACCTCTCAGTGCCTCAATTTCCTTGTCAATAAATGAAATTCCTTCCTTATCCCCTGTTTCTCAAGGATATTGTGAAGAAAAATAAGATGGGGGGCTTTGGATGCAAAATTTAAAGAGTTTGGACTTTATCTTGTGGGAAGTGGGGAACCACTGATGGTTTTGTATAGAGAGATGATACAAGGAAAGTAAGATTTTAGGAAAATTAATCTGAAAGATTTTCCAAGATTGACTAGAAGTAGGAAAGTCTTGAGGCAGGGAGAACAGTTGGAAGGGTATTGTAGTAGCCTAGCCATGAGGGCCATCATAAGAGAATCAATGGATGTGAGAGGCAACATGATATAATGGAAATATCATTAGTCTGGGAGGAAGGAACCTTGGCTTCCAGTCTCAGCTCAGCCAGTAATTAATGTTTGACCTTGAGCAAACACTTTGTCTCATTGGGTCTCATATCCTCACTTGTAAAATGAGAGAATTAGATTAAATGATGATGATGATGACAATAATATTTGTATAACACTTTAGAGTTCTCCAAGCACAGATGATATATAAAGTCCAGTTCTGATACTCTGTAGTTTGGTCTGTAACAAATGCTGTAGTTCAGCACAGTCTATAAGTTGAATTCTCCAGGGTATCTTGGGGTGTGTATTTGTAGTATGAGGATACATTGACATGAAAGATAGTAAGTTTCCAATGTATAATTCTAGCTACCAGGTTATGTCTTGCTAGCTATTCAGTAGGTGTTAAAATTTTTACAGCCTAAAATGATATGCTGTTGCCATTTCCTTGAATAACCTATGTTGAACATGAAAAGTCTGGGCTTCTTAAGGATAACCTTTCTGTAATTACTGGTGGTAATGACCTGGTGCTGAATCACCATCACAAACCCTTCCATTTCTATAAACAAATCCACATGCCACAGCCATTTCTTTAATGCTTCTTTTTTGACATAGTTTTGGCCGAGTTCATAAAGATGTCATCTGTGGAAGGACTTTTGATTCTGTTTTTGAATATTAGTCATTACATAGGTTCCATCTATTAAGCCACTTTTAGTTACATTCAACAAATCCCATGGTATATACCTGTTGCTAGCCAGCCTTTACTGTTGCTTAGTGAAGTGATATCTGGTTATTATTATTATTGTTATTAGTTGCAGTAGTAATAGCATTAGCAGCAGTAGTAGTATTAGTGGTAGTGATAAATGTTGATACATTAAATAATAGTATTATTGTTATTGTTACAAACCTCCACAAAATTCTACCTTTAATTCCTCATCATGACATTAGAAATAGTCCTGAAATCTCAAAAGCTACTCTAGTGGATTGAATATTCTGGAAGGTTTTGCCAAACTGGAAAAACTTTGAGGATTGTCCCAGTGACAAATTGCATCTTTTGTCCATAGCCTAGCTAGTTGCAGAAAGTCTCATCACAAGAGGTGATTAATGTTTTGACTGTGATGACTTATGAAACAAAGAAAAATACAAAGGAGCCCTTAGTCTTGTGAATCTCCTTTCCGTTTTTATGATGACAGTAGAATAGCAGCAGAAATGGGAGTAGAAGGGGCTAGGAGTCACATAGTTTTGAGAATGCCCATATATAACCATTTAACTGTTGGTTGTCTAAGTGAGAGAATTTTTCTGGTGCCAGTGGGTTGATGTATTAGTGCACATAGAAACATAACTAGGGCAGGACTCTTGGGGATTTTACCTCCCCAGGGATTGAAATTTAGAAGGTACCAAAAAATGAGCACATATCTTCCTTCAAAAATAACTGGGCTTAGCACCTAGTTAGCAAGAATAGTTAGTCAAAAGATTGAGGGCACTATTGCTGAACCCAATCTGTGAGCCACTATTATAAGAAATTTTCTGTTCTACTCAACTTAATTTGTCTTAATTGCTTCTTGTATTACTTTTATACCATACATTGTGATCTTGTTTTGATCGTACATTTTATAATGCTTGCCCTACATGCCAAAATTACCAGTTCTATTCTGATTAGAAGAACAGAACCATGTTAATGATAACATTTTGGCTGGAGATGAAACTGGAAGACAAAAGGAAGTTGTAGCTACATGGAAGGATAGCTCATAGGTCTTCTTAACGAGGCAAATAAAGCATCTTATAGAACTGGTTTCCTATTGCCCTCAAAGGCAACATATTTTTATATAGGATCAAAGATGTAGAGTTGGAAGGTACCTTAAAGGTCATAAATTCCAACTATTTCATTTTAGAGATGAGAAAACAGAAGCCCAGAGAAGTTAAGGGACTTCCCTAAGGTCGCACAGCTCAAAAGCATATGAGACAGGATTTGGGTCCAAGTCTCCTTGACCACAGGTCCCACACTCTACTATACCTACTGCTCACGGAGCACTTGCTCATCTCACCTTGCAGTGCTCATGAGAAACATTAAGCAAAAAGACCGCCATGAAGATTGTTATATTTTGTGTGCCAACATCTGTTGGAGAGGATAAAGAGGTAGAATCTTTCTACAAAGGACTTGACAGCATCATCCCAACCAACTCATCATATACCTTTATATTCAGTGACTTTAGTGTGAAAGAGGGTTGGATAAGAGTATAATGGAAAATATGGTTCTAGATTAAGGGATTAAAAGGGCCAAACAGAGCCTACTTTGAATGCTCAGGTCTGTCTATCATGAATATTTTCAAAAAGATGATTTAGAAGCCACTGGACATTATGAACACTGAACAGAGTCACCAAAAAGATGAAACTGATTGTATCCAGGATTGACTGACTGCTGATACTGGAGGGATATCAGAGAATCAACCATCTGTTTGTCAGAACGTCAGTTAGAGAAAAAGAGGAAGAGCAAATTAAAAGAAAGACAAAGGACAGAGATGAAGATAATAGCTCTAACCCAATCTATTCAAATGAGCTGATGTCTTTTAAAATGGGAAATTAATAAAGGAAAAACATGGATTCTTACTGTCACAACTTCTTACGGAAGTTTAACTAGTATTTATCAGTTGCCCCCTCACAGAGGCCAGAACAACTCCCAAATGGCCTTAGCCAACACATAACTGGATTTCCTTGCCAAGCAAAGAGACAGAACAGCCTAGGGCAATGCCAGTTTAGAATATAAACTCATTTGGAAAATGTCACAAAGAAGGATGGTGGGAAGCAACAAGTTACTATGAGATCACTGACTTTTGGAGGAATTGGATTTCAGTCCTGCTTCTGACATTACCACTGTGACCTTGGGCAAGTTTCTTAACCTTTATGCTCCTCTGTTTCCTCACCTGTAAAATGAGGGACTTTGAATGAGAGGATCTCTGAGTTGCCTTCCTGCTTTAAGTCCTTGATCCTATGATCATAAAGCAGTATTGTTTCATAAAACAGCAAGGAGTTGTGTGATAACTCATTTCTTCCAAATCATCCCCAAGAGCTTTTCTAGATGAATCTTAAGGGAAGACAGAACACATATGAAAAGGGAACAGATCTGCTAAATGTCTGTAACAAATAACTTTCATCATAAATAACAGTGTCAACATTCCCCTCCCTCCCTCCACCCCTGCCCCCGACTCACACTCTTAAAGCTCTGGTCCCTGAATAAAAGGAGTTGGGTCAGACTTGGTACACACATAAAGGATTTGTAGGGAAATGACACAATTTAACAGCATTTAGGGATTGATTTTCAAGGTATCAGGGATGGGAAAGATACTAGATCTCTAGGAAAACTTCACAGCCCATTATTTTTTTTAAAAAAAGATGATAAAAAAGCCATTAATAACTTCTTGTGCATATGCCTACACTCTCTATAAAATCTTTAGGGAATAGTCTGCATATGTATCTAGGTTGTTTTTAACTGAAATATGAGATGAGAGCAAACTGATTTTCAAATTCAATTTAAAAAGATTAACTAAAATCTATTTTCTTTCCCTTCTACCTGCCTCCTCTCCCAGATTGAAAACAAACCCTATAACCAACCAATCAATCAATAAACATTTATTAAGTGCCTGCTATTTGTTAGGCACCATGATAAGCACTGTGGATACAAAAAGAGGCAAAAGACAGCCTCTGCCCTCAAAGGAGTTTGCAGTCTAATGGACAAATATAAACAAATATATACAAAGCAAGCTATATCCAGGACAAATAGGAAGTAATTAACAGAGGGAAGACACTAGAATTAAGAGGGGTTGGGAAAGGGTTCCCGTAAAATACAGGATTAAAAGAAGCCAGGGAAATGGAGATGAAGAGGGAGAATGTTCCAGGCATGGGGGACAGTCAGAGAAAATGCCTGGAGCAGAGAGATGGAGTATCTTGTCTGTGGAACAGCCAAGAGGCCAGTGTCACTGGATTGAAGAGTATGTGCATAGTTAAGCAAAACAAATTCCCACATTGGCCAGGTCCAAAAATATGCATATCCCATTCTGCATTTTGAAAAATGCAATGAAATGCATTGGAAAAAAAACCCCAGAATCATACTCAATGAGGATGTGGGTAAGTTAAAATCTGTGTCACTGGACAAAGGTCTCATCATGACTTCTTTCTCTGTCAGGAGGTACATAGCATATGTTGGCACCGGTCTTCCGGAGTTATGTTTAGTCAGTGTGTTGATCAAAGTTCTTGAGACTTCCAGAAATGTTCAGTTTAACAATGTTGTTAATACATAAATTTTTCTCCTGCTTATGCTCATTTCACTCTACATCATGTCATATTTCCCAAGTTTCATTGAAATTGTCCCTTTCATAATTTCTCAAATATTTTATTCATATACCATAATTTATTTAGTTATTCCCCAAATGATGGGGGCCCTCTTAGTTTCCAGTTCTTTGCTATAAGGAAAGAGCTTCTACAAATATTTTTGTACATATGAGTCCTTTCTCCCATCCTCTGATCTCTTTGGGGTATAGACCTAGAAGTGGTATTACTGGGTTAAAGGGTATTTGTTAGTTTAGTGACTTTTTGGGCATAGTTCCAAATCACTTTCCAGAGTAACTGAACAATTCATCATTCCACCAACAGTGCCTTATTGTACGTGTTAACACACTGACTTTCACCGGTGATTTTCTATAGCACATCACATCTTCAAAGTCATACAACTGACTGAAAGGTATAAAGAATATGTGATCCTGCTGTGTTTATTGTTTGTTAATTGGAAAAGAGTATTTGACCTGGGAAAGTAAAGCAGCTTCAAAGGCTGTCCTCTACCATGTAATCTCCTCATGTATATGCTGTGATAATGCAGTGTTTTTTGTTAGACTCAACAAAATTACTCTGTTCAATGATCTTACTAGTATATAAAACAAAACATAACACAGGGAGCTATACACCCATCAGAGGTGTTTAGCACAGCCACATTGGCCCTTGTGCAAAGAATCCAAATCAAACAGGGATTCCCTATTGATTGGGGAGGGGATCCTCCAGGTGCTTCTTTTGCAGATGCTTTTGTGCTGATTGCATCAAACTCTAGAATACTACAGGTTTTTCTCACAGAGATCCCTGGACACCCAAAAGAAATGAACCTAACAATCCACACAGGGGAAAAAACAAATAGATGAAGAATATTTTCCAGGCTACAACAGAAGATCATAGATCTAAAGCCCTAAGAGACACCAGAGATTGTGTTGTCTAATTCTGTCATTTTACAGATGAAGAAACTGAGACCCAGAGGGATTATATATCCTTCCCAAGATACTAAGTGGCAAAATGGGGATTCAAACTCAGGTCTCATAACCCCAAGTTTAGTACTCTGCACACTCTACTGCACAGCCCATTGAGTTAGTCTTTCATTAAATTTTTTTGGACAGGCACTGAAGATGGTCAGTGAGCTGGGGCCAGAACTGAATAGGAGGAATAAAACAGGTTGGATTACATTTGAGAAATACACATTACTTTCAATCATCCCAAGCTACTCTGTGATGCAAAAACTCATTCCTTAACATTATTATGCTGGTGATGCTCTATGGCTATACTACTACACAACATGATTTCTGAAGAATCAAAATTGTGTATGACCCAAAGGGCAATGGAGAGATGTGTGGTAAGTAGGCTGCAGCATATTATGAGTGATTATTTATAATACAGTATGTGGCATAAGAGGTATTGGCCAGTCAATGTAATTTGTGAAGGAGATAGGCAGATCATGAGAACGAAGGTTCTGAGTGTGTTATTAGTGCCTATAATAATATATAAGTACAGTGGGAAGAGTCTAGGATCCATTATCAGAGGATCTGGGTTCATATCCTGACTTTGACACTTGCTACCTATGTGACCTTAGGTTCACATAGGTTGCCTCGTGAGACTCACTTTTCTTGTCTCTAAAATGAGGGAGTTCAACTAGATGGCCTCTAGTTGGAGGTCCCCTCTAGTTAGAGGAAGACCCCAGATGTGCTGGATGGATCCTCTATAGGAGTTTTATGGAATGATTTGGACCAGAATCATTCTCAATGAGGAAGTGGGTAGGTTACAACCTGTACCACTGGACAGAGGTCTCATCAACATGAGAAATATGGAAGTGTAATCAGTATGTGTATGTGTATTTACTGGAACAATAAATTTGATTAGAGTACAGAGTTCTTGAAGAACTTACTCTATCAGTATAGATTGGCACCTTCTCTGTGACATATTTTCCTGAGAATACTTGAGCTGCCCAAGGTGACACAGCTAGTAGAGAGGTCAGAGGGAGGACTTGAATCCAGGTCTTGCTCACTCTGAGGCCAGTTCTCTGTCCATTATACTGTGCTGCCTCTTTGTGTATCACAGTGATAATCATGTCCCTCTCTAGGCTACTCCAACTTGCACCTGCATTTGTGCTTTCAGGCCCCAGATGGTAGCTGCTACCTTGGGTTCCAAGGATAACCTTGTGGATTTGCATTCCTAATACTATAGCTTACCTGGCTCCACCATTTGCTTCCCATTAACAGTCAGCTGGTAATAGACTCAGTTCTTTCTTAGTAAAGGCATTTATTCACATGGCATAGGAAGAACAGTAATATTGTTCCCATAAACCTGGAGTGTGCTCTCTAACAAATATAGATATCATCCTTTGAAAGAGTAGGTTCTATGCTTTGTATGACTTCACATGTACAATTGATATAAAATTGCTTGCCTCCTCAAGGACAGAGAAGGGGAGGGAGGGACAGAATTTGGAACTCAAAATTAAAAAGAAAGATTGTTAAAAAATTTTTTACATGTAATTGGGAAATATTTAATGAAATAAATAAATAAGAAAAAAACTTTTAAAAAAAAGAGTGGGCCCAAATATAAAATGCAGTGATTGTAGGTCACATGTGTAGGCTACATATGTGGCAAAGGCTGCTGACAGCTCCTGGTTCTGTAGGGACTGGAAATCCTTTCTCTCCTTGTACAGTCCTCATACAGCTTTCCTTGGGTGTAGTAGCTCTGCTGGGTAGGTTGCTCACCTGGGTTCCCACAGTCTGTTCCTCTCCATAGCTGGCTATTTTCTTTACTGCCAGTGATCCCTCTCTTTGAATCTACTTCCTTTCTTGGTGACTGACTCTCTACATTTATATTTGTGTGGAGTATTTTTGCTCTTCCAACGATGCAGTGTCTCAAGACCAATACGGGTGAAATTTCCTTCTTCCCCCCTGGAGAGGTCTTCTTTGTAAGGCAGTTCTTCAGCTTGAAATCTTTCACCACTTGCTGATATTTGTCCAGCATTTAGCTATTCAAAGTCCCCAGAGACTTGACTCATTTGTTTGTCCAGTCAATCCCTTTGTTCCCTTCTTAATTCAATCAGAGAAGTCTTCCCACTTCATAAAGGGATCAGGGCATATTAGAGTTATGAAATCAGTTTGAGAGAGATGTGTAGGTTTCGGGGGAGGGGAAGTGTTGGTGTGCAGAGGTAAATAAAATGGTGTCTGGATTGAGATAAAGATGATTTGTGTTATACTCTATAAAGCTTTTTCCTTTTTTCTCCACATCAAGAATGTGATATTTTCTTTTCCTTGCTGTTAAAGGTGCAGTATTATAAGACTTTCTGGGTCTTCTTCTATTAGATTGTAACCTCCTTCAGGACAGACACAGTGTCTTGTTGCATCTCTGTGTCCCTAGTGCCTAGCACAGAGCCTTGACTACAGTAGGTACTTACTAAATGTTTAATCGAGTGAAAGATAAATATGATTACATGAAATTAAAAAGCTTTTGCACGAACAAATTAACACAGCTAAGGTAAGAAGCAAAGCTGTGGATTTGGGAAGAAAAATATCTACAATAATAACTTGATATTCAAGATGTATAGGGAACTTACAGATGGATAAGACCTAGAGCTATTCTCCAATAGATAAGTAGTCAAAGAAGATGAATAAAAAGTTCTCAAAAGAATTGAATATGATAAGCAACCATATGAAAGATTTCCCCAAATCACTGATAATAAAAGAAATACAAATCAAAACACTCAGGTTTCACATCACAATCATGAAACTGGAAAAGATAATAATGTGGGGGAATAGTCAATGTTGGAGGAATTATGGAAAGACAGACACACTAATACATTGTTGATTGAGGGGTGAATTGGTCCAATCATTATAGAAAGCAGTTCAGAATTATGCTAAGCAAGTGATTACAGTTTTCATATCCTTTGATCCAAAGATCCCACTGTTAGGCTCAAACCCCAAGGAAGTCAAAGACAGAAAAAAAGTTCTCATATACATCAGAATGTTTATAGCACTATTTTTTATGGTATCAAAGAACTGAAGACAATGTAGATGTCCATTAATTGGGGAATGGCCTTCGCTCCTTCTCTCTTTCCCTCCCTCCCTCCCTCCCTCCCTTCCTCCTTCCTTCCTTCCTTCCTTCCTTCCTTCTTTCCTTTCTTCTCTCCCTCCCTTTTTCCTTCTTTCTTCTTCTTTGTTATAAGGGATGGCCCTTTGGGGAGGGAATGGAGAAAGATATATTTGGAAAAACAGTGTATCTACAAAAATATCAGTTTTTTAAAAAAATTAAAGTTCATCAATAGACTGGGAGCAAGGTAATGACATTTTGGTTATAGTAACTCCTGAATTAATAATGGAAAGATTGCTAAATTTTTCAGTGGAGAGAGCATCCATAGTGTTGAAATATAGATCTTTGAAGTGTTGAAATTATTATTTTTTTGGTTATTATTCTAAGTTTTAGTAGTATGAAGATTTCTGTGATTTATTTCAATTATAATATTTACAAAGGTTCTCTGCTAATTTCCTACTCTGTTGCTTCATCAAGTTATAAGTTTTCAAATGTAATATCACTGGAATACAAGTCTTGGAATATCCTATCAGGCTTGAAGGGCTTGGAGTATTGGTCCTGTGATACAATAATATATTTCATCTGAGAACTAGCCTAGCTAAGACTGGAGGACCTTATCACCAAGTCAATGAATTTTTCATTCACAGGAAATTGCAAATACCATTTATGAAGGGTTGCAGTTTTTGTTGCTGGAGGAAAAACCCACACTGACTGAATCATAGATCCTTGACATTTTGAAGCATTTGCAAAGATAACACAAAAGCATTACTCTGAATTTGGGTGTTGCAATGGTGTAGTGGAAAGCACACTGGTCTTGGAGTCAGAGGTCCTAGGTTAGAGCCTGGTTCTTCATGTATTTACTAATTGTCTCCCCCAAGTAATCTTCTTGAAGGCAGGAACTGTCTTGCCTCTTGTTGTATCCCAAGCACTTAGCAAAGTGCCTGGCACAGAGTAGGTACTTAATAATGCTTATTCGTTGACTAACTGATTTATTAACTATGTGATCTTGGGTAAGTTAATTCAGCTCTCTGGGCTTTATTTTTCCTGTCAATAAAATGAGAGAGAGGGTTGGGTGAGGAAATCTCAAAGATACCTTCCAACTCTAGCATCTTATGAAATAGACTTCGTCATCCTGCTCAACCCTTAGGAGCTCTGGGTTCTTTTGAAATTGGCTAGAAAATAAGCCTTCATTAATTCCCATTCATTCATCTTATGTCCTGATATTTAAAGAGCAGTTTCTGAAATCTTTTCATCAAGGCAAATTAGTCACAGATTATAATAAAATATTTCAACTTTCTATTCTTTTGCTGCCAAATGGCATTCTCTGTGCCCTCTGTCCCCAGAAGAATGTCAGATTATAAAACCTTGGAGAATTTAAAGTTATTCTTGTCATGGGGAGCTATTTAGGACCTAATGTGAATTATCAATGATTCAAATGGAGAAGCAGTCCAAAGGCTGCAAAAGGCATGGAGAGGAAACAGATATTGTTCTTAGCTGACACATGGTAGCTGGGCATTTACTGATTAGTAAATAATTGGGCCTTGGCACAATGATTTGCATGCTGGAAACTGCTAAAATATTCATGTGCCTGACTATATCTCTTTCAATTAGATGTAATCAAAGCAGATTTGGGCAGCCATATGCTTTATTTTGTCATAATGTGTTTGACCTTTATGTGAGATGTAACACCTTTTTTTAGTGCAACTTGTTGTCTTGTCCTAAAGGGAGCCTCTGTTAATCTTGTCCAAGTCTAATTGAGGGTTAACATTGGTGATGTAGGAACAAAATGTCTAGTCCAGTGTTAAAAAATGAGTTCTCATTCAGCTATTCTGGGCTGCTCAACTGATTGTCTGGTTCACCATCATTCTTGAAATTCACAGGGAGGAATGGGATTGGAAAGTTTTATGTTTTGCCATGAAAAGTCTAGAGCCAGAAGGGGTCATAGAACACAAAATTTTAAAGCTGAAAGAGACTTTGAGAGAGGGAACATGGAATAAAATGGTAGAACTGGAAGAGATTTAAGAATATAGAATGCTTGAACTGGGAGACATCCTAGAATATAGAATACAGAAGTTTTTAAAAATTTTGTTTGTTTTTGTATTTCATAATTTCTCAATATATTCTCTCCTCCCCCTCCAGAGAATCACCCTTTATAATGAAGAATAAAAAGAGGAAGAAAAAAGTTCAGAAAAAACTAACCAACCTATCAAAAACGTCTGACATTATATGCTGCATTCTACAGCCATACTTCCCCACCTCTGCAAAGAATGCAGGGAGTTGTTGCATATCTTTTCTTTAGGGCCATTATCATTTGGTCATTATAATTTCAAAGCATTAATCTTTTTTATTATTTTGTTGTTCTTTCCATTTACATTGTTGTAGTCATTTTGTATTTTTTTTTTTGATTCTGCTTATTTCAATTTGTATCAGTTCACATACCTTTCTATGGCTCTTGGTATTCATTATATTCACAATTCTAACAGCACAGTAATAGTCTGTGACATTCATGTGCCACAGTTTGTTTAGCCTTTCTTCAGTCAACAGACATCTACTTTGTTACTAGTTCTTTGCTACTACAAAAGTGTTGTTATGAATTTTTTGCATATATAGGGCCTTTTCTTTTTGTCATTGACTTCCTTGGGTTAGAACAGTGGGATCACCCAGTCAAAGGGTATGGGTATTTTAGTCATTATCTTGGAATAACTTCAAATTACTTTACAGAATGGTTGTATTAATTCACTGTTCCACCAACAATGCATTAGTGTGCTCATCTTTCTGTAGTCACTCTAACATCAATCACAGAACATAAAATGTTAGAGCTAAAAGGGGGCTTTCAGAACACAGAATATTAGAGCTGGAAGATATTTAGAATATAGAATGGTAGGGCTGGAAGAGACCTTAGAACATATAACATAAAATATTAGAGCTATAAGGGATTTTCAGAACATAGAATGGTAGAACTAGAACAAAGTTTAGAACCTGGAATGTTAGTGCTAAAAGGGATTTTTGAACCTGGAATGTTAGAGCTGGAAGGGATCACAGAACATAGAATATTAGAACTGAAAAAAATGTTATTACTTGTGCTGGATAGGATATTAAAACATAAAGTAAAATTGCAGAACGGGAAGAAATCTTAGAGATCATGGAATCCAACTCCATTCTCCCCTATTCTTTTTTATTTACAAGCTGAGGTTTGAAGATAGGGGAAGTGAGTGGCCCAAAGGTATGAAAACTGTGTGTGAAAAGGTATTCCTTTAAAGACCATAGAGTTTGCTCTTAATCTCATGTGAGTTAAATTAAACAGCTAAATTAAGAGAGGGGTAAATAGGGATTCTGATTACCAAGTGTGAAAGATGATATTTAAGAGGTGTAGAGAACCTCTGGCCTTGAAGCCACATGTGGCCTTTTAGGTCCTCAAGTACGACTCTTTGACTGAATCTGATTTGTTCTGTGACATTTGGATTCTGTCAGAGGGCCGCACTTGAGGACCTAGAGGCTATATGAGGCCTTGAGGTCGAAGGTTCCTCACCCCTGTTAGGCTGTGGTGTGGGTCTGCTGACCACAACACCTTTGTAGGGTTGTAGCTCCTTGGAGTTGATCCAGGGTATCACTGCCTTTGCCCCTAATCCTTTCTTTAAAAACAACCAATCAAAAATTCCAAACAGCTCCAGCTCTAACATTCCATATATCTTGTTGTCTTATTCTAGAAATTACATTCCTCTTTTCCTGTTTACCTCTGCTCATACGGAGTCTAGAGTAGACCATAAGAATCCATCTTTTAGTCCTTATTCACAAGGGAAGAGTACATCTAGGTCTCATTAATATAAATAAAGAATTTCATAAAGTGGTCCCATGTATTTGAATTTGCACTATTTGAAGTTAAAATTATATAAAATGAAGTAATTGATTACAGCCCAATGGAAATCTGCAATATGAATTTGAATTATGGACCCGCTTCAAGGCATTCTTTATTTGTACTAATTGAGACCTAGCTGTATCCAGAAATATCAAGAATATGGTTATAGGTAATCAAAAATGAGTATGAGAGAAAACTACTCAGTACAGGTTGGTTGATTCTTTCAGTTTTTAGTCACCTCCTGACACTACTCAGCTCTAATCACTGTGTATTTATTTTGTTTATGCTGTACTTTCTCGTCTCTAAACATGTTGCATCCCACTAGGAAGCACGCAAGCACCTTGAAGACAGTCTATTTCACTTTTGTATCTGTTTCTCTAGTGCCTAAGAGCATAATGCCAGGCATATGGTAGATGTTTAAATAAATCCTTCTTGTGTTTGAACTTAGTAAACTATTGAACTAGTTACGATTTATTGAATCCTACTTACAATTCATCAGCTAATTCACTGAGCTAAGTCCATCATTCTTTAGGTCTACAGCATATATACCTCCCATATACTGTTCCCATTTCTGACCTACCTGACAATCACGTCTTCCACCAGGAAATCATGACCTGTGGCATTTGACTTGATCCACCTGGATAATCTGGATGGAGTTCATTCTCCCTTTCTACAGTCTCAGGCCAACTTTCAGTCAAAAAGTAAGACATCATTAGCTGGTAGACTTTTAGTATTCCATACTCTTCAGTACTGTGGTGGGTCTGTGATTTTATGGGTGTGAGCACTTTCTGAGTGTTCACAATGCAAACTTGGATACTTCAATATTTCAATAGATAACTTCAACACTTCAGCACTTTTCATTCTTTTTTTTTAATTTTTAAAATTTTTTTATCAATTTTTATTTTTTTAGCACTTTTCATTCCACCACTCCACCACCATAGCACCATTCACTCCACCAGTGCAGATATCCATTCAGACATATCTTTCTATCCTAGTTTGATCTTGACCATGTCTTTAAAAAAAAAAAGAAAAAAAAATTCAGCAAAGTAGCTATATCCAATACAATGGAGTTTTTGTAGTTCTATAGTTCTTTTAATGTTCCTTGATTATCAGTACTGGCCTCAGACTGTCATCCATCTATTATCCGTCTTTCTTGCTTTCCCCATTTCTGCTCCCATAAATATCCTAGATAATATATTTTGTTCCCCATCATCTGTTCAAGTATCATTGGTAGGATCATAGATTTAGATCTGGAAGGGACCTTAGAGAATATCTGGTCCAACTTCATAATTTTACAGATGAGGAAACTAAGGCCTGGAGAGAATAAGTGACTCACCTAAGGTCATACAACTTAGTAAGTGGTAGCACTGGGATTTGAAGCTAGATTTTCTGGCTCCAGAGAGAATATGCTGTCACCTGCTTGTACCCACTATGCAAACTTTCTGTTGCCTTTTGAGCCACCTATAATTTTACTTCTACTAAGTTTCTGGTGTTCCATGATTTGTAGTCACATGGTATTACTAGGACAATATTCCCATTAAAAAGGTAATCATTTGCAGAAGGCTGCAGCTTGAGAATCATTGAAAATGCCAAATTTTAAAAATGCAGTCCAGCCCAATCTCCCTCTGTTTAATTCTAGGCTCAGCTCATTGTCTATCTGCAGTACCAATAGATGATCTATCCAACAGTGTGTAATAATCTGGGCAACATGTGTTTTTCATTCACTTTATTTTTGCAGTGTAGAAAGTTAGGCCAATCTCTTTCAAATAACGACTGAATTTATTAAAGACTCTTTGTGGTGTTCTGGGGCTTAAGAAAACACGTTATCATTTACAAATAGAAGCATTTGGAGACCCTCACTAATGATTTATATCTATGTTAAATTTTAGCAATAGCACCCTATGAAATAGAATCAGAATCACTTAATTACACTTACTCTGGCTACCTTCCAAGCTAAAGTGAAATCCTACCTTCCGAAGGAGGTCTCCTCCTCCCTTCCTTCTGGAGATTACCTTTCATCTACTTTTTATGCATATTATATGTACATAGTTGCTTGCATGTTGTCTCCTCCATTAGAACAAGCCCTCTGAGGACAGGGGCAGTGCTTTTGCCCCTTTTTTTGTACCCCCAGGGTTTAACACAGTGCTTGGCACAGTAAATGCTTAATAAATGCTTGTTGACTACATTCCACCTTAATCACAAGCTAATTGTAGATCTTTCCTCCCTTCAGAAAAAGAAATAAAAGGAGAACAGGAAATAAAAGCCTTCTGAAAAGATATTATTACATTTGTATTCCAGCACTCAGAAAAGAACAATTAGGCCCCAAACCCATTTCACCTCCAAAGTATATTCCCAGATGAAATGACTTTATATGCACAAGCACATCCTCTTGGGGGTTCTCTGAAGGTTAAAAACTGACTTGTTGAACCTTTTAGATTTTTTTAACCAGATGCCTTTGGGAGTTAGCTTTGGAAGAAGATAGGTCCTTCCCTTGGATTTCATTTCACTCACCTGCAAAGTGGAGATATTTAATATCTCCCATATATGGGCTTTTTTCATAGGGTTATGAAGATCAAACAAAAATAGATGTGAAAAGTGTCAGGAAAAGTGAACATCTATAAGGAGGAAAGATTATAGATGCTACAATAATGATAATGATAACAATGGCAACAATAATACAACAGTTACAATACTTTTTTTTGCATAGATATAGGTCTTCAGGAATCAATAGATTCAGTGTTATGCCTATTTCAATTACATTCAGCAAACATTTATGAAGAGCCTATATACTTTACTATATATGGGCTCACCTCCCTCTACCCCGCTTTGAAAATGATCTTGCCTTCATTTCTTCTAGTACTTTGATGGGATCTGCCCTTGGTATTTGTCACACTCTCCATTTTATCTTAGATTAGTTGTGTATATGTCCTTTCTCTTTCCACCCTTTTCACCCTTATTTGATTATGACTTCCTTGAAAGCAAGGCCTGTGTCTTAAAAGTGCCTAAATTATGATTGTTGAATTGAATTGAGACAAAGATAAGTAAGACAGCCCCACCCCATAAGGAGCTTGCTGTTTAGTAGGGAGGAATAAGGGATAGACAGACATAAATGTAATACAAAACAGAGTATGAAGCCTAGTGAAAGATACTAAGAAAGTGTAAAGGGTGTCCAGGAAGCAGGGCTCATTTCTGGCTGAAGGAGGGATAAGGTTTATTAGGGAAGGTAACAGTTGGGTAATATTTGATTGGACCTTGAAGGTATGTTTAAGATTTTAGCTATAGGAGATGTATGTATGTATGTATGTATATATGTGTGTGTGTGTGTCGCTAGTATGGGTTGGTCCAGAGGGCATTTCAGGTATGTTAAATAGCATATGCAAAGAAGTGATTGGAGTCAAGTAAATGAAGGTTATGTTTGGGAAGCAGCAAGTACAGTGGTTTGGCTGGAGCCTAAGAATGTGAAGGGACAGAAATTGCAGACCGGTATGTTGGAGTTGGATTGTAAAGGGATTTGATTTGGAGCCTGAAAGGATTGAGTTTTCTTTGTCAACAATGATGAAGGACTGAAAGTCTTAACACAAAGGCTTAAAATGGTCAGAACTAAGAGGTGAGGGTGGAGTGGGGGTGGGGTGGAGAGTCAGGGAAGAATCAAACTAAATTCAGTATGACAAACATATATTAAGTACCGCTTTTATGCAAGGCACTTTGCTAGGCCCTTGAGACAGAAAGATAAAAACAAAAAAAGGAAATGGCCTTAGGATCACAGATTTAGAGCAGAGGAGTTTTTTTTTTTTTTTTTTTTTTTTTTTTTTTTTTTTTTTTTTTTT
>NW_020954548.1:30639008-30646656 GCF_900497805.2 Vombatus ursinus | reverse complement strand
CAGATAAGGAAGCTGAGGCTGAGAGAGGTGAGATGTCTTGCCCAGAGTCACACAGCTAATAAAGGTCTGATGCAGGTTAAGCTTAAGTCTTCCAGATTTTAAACCCAGCACTCTAATCACTGTACCACCTAGTTTCATCCTTGCTGTTAAAAACTTTATGCTCTACTGAGAGAATACAACATTACACAGAGAAATAAATACAAAGTATATACCAAGTAATTTCTTAGGCAGCTAGGTTGTACAATGGATCTGGAGTCAGGAAGACTTGAGTTCAAATCCAGCTTCAGACACTTATTAGCTATGTGACCTGGGCAAATCACTTAATTTGTGTCTGCCTTAGTTTCCTCATCTGTAAAATAGGGATTATAATGGCACCTACCTCCCAGGGTTGTTGTGAGGATAAAATAAGATATTTGTGAAGCACTTTGAAAATCTTAAAGTATTATACCAGTTAGCTGCTATCATTATTTTAAAGAATATTTTAAATTAAAGCATCTTGTTCCATGTGCCAAAAACCTGAATTGACACCTGTATTCCAATGGTTTCCATCGCAAGGAGAAAAATAAGTTGATTCAGCCTAGCCTGTAGTGAAGTCTTTGGAAAGTAGCCCATTGATTCTCTTCAATTGCCAGAGATGTAAGAGCTATTTCTTCTGTCACAGAATTATAAAATTTCAGAGTTGAGAGAGATCTTTGGATGTAGAACACAGAAGGTCAGAGCTAAAAGGGACTTGGAACATAGGACATAGAATATCAGAGCCTGAAGGGACCTTAGAACACAGAGTAGAGCATGTCAGAGTTGGAAGAGGCCTTAGAAGAGAGAATATAAGATGTGAGATCTAGGAGGGACTTTGGAAATCATCTAATCCAGCTGCCTCATTTTACAGACAAAGATACTGCAGTCCAGCGAGGGGGTTGCCCAAAGTCATATGATGAATTAATGGCAGGGCCATGACTGGAATCCAGATTTCCCGACTCTTTTTTTCAGCCATCTTTTCATTGCCACCACATATAGAGGAATTAACCCCAGAGGAAAACGCTCAATGAACTTCATTTGTAAAGGCAACTGGGTTGGGGAGGCAATGTCCCCTTTGAAAAGAGAGAAAGGGAAAATAAACAAGGAATGAAATTCAGATTCAGCAGATGCCTGACCTGCTCTGCTGTCTCAGGATGTAGAGATGGCTGAGGGGGGTCTCAAATGTGGCAAAGTTAACTAGACTGGTTTCTTCTCTTCCCCTTTAGCAATCTTCCCTCATTTGCTCATTTTAGATCCATCAATAAGCCATGCCATTATTTTTAGATTTTATTAAAATGGTGCTGAGACACATGCTCTGTTGTACACCACTTAAGTCCTAAGTGGGGCATTTTTACTAGATGGATCGGTTTTTAAAATGACAGCATCTGGTTGTTTGTACACATTTATTTATAATTCTTCCCTTGGCAATTATAGCAGGAGCTTGGCGAGCAGTAACCAGCTGTTGGAATTAGCGGATAAGGGAAGCAGTTATTTGATCTGTGAAGGAGTATTGAAGCCAAGGCCAGAAGTAATAAAAACTAAACAGATGCCCCAAAATATACAAATCTGAGGAGGGACTTGTAAATTATGTACATGGTGGATTGGCAGAATACCAGATGAACTGGGGGGTGTGTATGGGGGTGCCTGTGACATACATTAGAGAGGCTCAGCCTTGGCTGCTCCCCCTTCAGGGTTTTCAGTGGGGAAACTTTGAGCTACGTAGAGGAACCATTGGAGTGGGGGAGGGGGCTAAGTCCTGGGCAGACTTTGTGGTAAACGATTCTTCTGCTACGAAATAATCCCACTCCCATCTCCAAAACTGAAAAGGAAATCTACCTTCCAGCTCTCCTTACTGTTCTTTAAATTATCCTGGACCTAGAGAGCCTAGGGGCTTGAAAAAGAGTTGTTTGAGCCCAGAAAGGAATGATAGGGCCACAGGACTGAAGGAATAGAACCAGAGGAGACCCCCAGGATAGTCATCTGGTCCAAACTTTGGTCACTCAAGATTTGGAAGAAAAATTGGGGCCACGCTTTATGCTGATGGAAATCTATTTCTTCAGGGGACTTATGTTGCTCAGTATAGCTTACTTGATCTTTCTAAGGACCTTGGTAAATGTGCAGACTGAGGAATGATTTTTGTTTGCTTGCTAGGCTCACTCGCTGGGGAGGTGGCCTATGTGTAGGTGTGGAAGGGGAGCAGAAAAAGTCAGTTGTCACATTATTGCAGGTGGCCTTCATTCATATCATAGCTTTCCACCTCTAGGCTCCCTGCCTTGAACGCCCTCCTTCCTCCTTTCTGCTTACTGAACTTAGCTTGCCCTGCCTTCAGGAGCCCCAGCTCTTCCATATTGCCTTCTCCGACAACTTCAGCCCACTTCAATGGATTTCTCCCTCCAAAATGGATGTTTCTGGAGCCCAGTTCTTCCATTTAGGTCAAGTGCTCCTAGGACAAAATGCTCCTAGGACAAAGAAAAATTCAAGTGGAGGAGGAAGGTGGAGGGAGATTGTAGAGAGATACCTCAGACTTCAGAGCATAATAATAATAACAATAATAATAATAATAATTATTATTATTATAATAATTATTATAATTATAATAATCTTTATAAATAGCTTTAAGGTTTGCAAAGCACCTTACAAATATTTTCTTATTTTGTCCTCACAACCACCCTAGGAGGTAGATCTTATTATTATCCCCATTTTACAAATGAGGAAACTGAGGCAAAAAGGTTAAGTGACTTGCTCACAGTCACACACTAATAAGTATCAGAGGTTGGTTTTTCAACTCGGATCTTTCTGACTCCAGGTGCACTGCTCTACCTACTGGAGGAGAAAAAGGAGACATTCTCTGAGCTTCTATAACAGGAGGAATCAGATCTGGAGCTGGGAGGGAGGTTTAGATTTAATCCAGTTTCTTCATTTTACAGATTGGGAACTGAGACCCCAAGAAGTTAAGTAACTTACTCAAGGTCACAGAGCTAGTAAATAGCAAAATCAAGATTTAAATCTATTTAAATTTATTTAAATGACTCTAAATCCAGCATTCTGTCCTTTGTGCCATAATACTTCTGGTTTGAACAAGATCATCTCCAAAGTCCCTTCATTTTTCATTATTCTCTGTACTAAGCTCCATTCTAGCCCTGACATTCAGGGTTCTTCACTAAAAGATTCAACATTCCATTTCCTATATTCTCAGGTCCCTTTTAGCTCTGACATCCAGGTTTTAGGTTCTATATTAGAAGGTCCCACAAGCATTGATATTCTACTGTTTATATTCTAAGTCCTAGGTTCTCTGTTAGGAGGTCCCTCTAGCTTTGACATTCTATTGTCTATGTTCTAAGATCCTTTGCAGTGCTGACATTCAGGTTCTAGGTTCTCTGTTAGAAGGTCCCTCTAGCTTTGACATTCTATTGTCTATGTTCTAAGATCCTTTGCAATGCTGATATTCAGGTTCTAAGTTCTCTGTTAGAAGATGTCTCTAGCTTTGACATTCTATTGTCTATATTCTAAGACTCCTTTTACTGCTGGTTTCCAGATTCTGAGATCCCTTTCAGCTCTACTAGTCTTGAAGTCTTAATTCTGCAAGTGAAAATCCAGGGATGAGAAAAATGAGTGCTGTGAACCCAGTAAGTGGCCATCAATGAAGAGCATGAAATGGCCCGTCATCAGGTTACACATGTTCATTACTGTGCGTGACTTTGATTTTCACCCAGAGATGAGAAATTAACGTCTTGTCCTACTGAAGGAACAGAAGGATCTGACTGCCACCTTTAACCTGGGAGCTTCTTTGAATAGTAAGGGGTGATGAGGGTTGGTTCTATGATTTTCCTAGGATGATATGTTCTTCTTCCCTTCCCACTTTCCTCTTTGTTTTTTGAAGAGGGTGGTGACAGTTGCATGGCCTAAGGCGTTAAGTAGTAGTCTTAGAGTGATTCTTTCCCCCAGATGAACTCAGATTTCTGAAGAGAAGGAAGAGGAAGAGGGAGAAGAGAAGAGGGAGAGAGAGGAAGAGGAAGAGGAGAAGGGGAGAGGAAGAAGTGGAATGAGAGGAAGAAGAGGAGGGAAGCAGAAGAGTGAGGGGGAAGAGGAGGGAGGAGAGTAATTGCAAAGTGCAAGTGTAATGACTGCAATGGCTTTATCAACCTGTCGCCGGCCTTGTGTTTTTATCACTGCCATCTGCTCTGTTAAGAGTGGCAGCTGCCAGGCCTTACAAAGAGCTCTGCCGTGTACTTCACGTAGAAGAGCGAGGCGCCATAATTTCCGTGATATTACTAGATGGAATAACTTTAAGCAAGATAAGGTGACACTCTTGGACAGGTGGCATTTCTATGGGGCGGACTTCTGCGGGCCTTGGACGCTGGAGCCTTGTCAGGGAGCGGTGCTCACTGTCTAGGAGGCAGAGGCAGAGCTGCAGATAGACAGTCTGACTTTTTAAAAAGAAAATTTTAAACTGTGACATGGGGGACCAGAAGTCAAGAGATCTGACCTCTCTACTTCTGGCTGTTCCACTTATTATTAACTGTGGGACTCCAGGCAAGGCATTTTTCTTCTCTTTTTTATTTCCTCTGGTTAAAGAGAGAGGATAATTAATCCCCATTCTGTCTCCCACTTGTTTGTTATGAGGAGATCATTTAATGTAGGGACTCTTGGCTGTTTTGTGTGATGGAGCCTTTTTCCAGTCTGATGAAGCCTATGGATCTCTTCTCAGAAAAAAAATGTTACTAAACGCATAAAACAAAATACATAGGATTAATGGAAACCAATTATACTGAAATACAATTATCAAAATATATTTAAAAAATCAAGAACTAAATCCTGGACCTTAGCTTAAGAATCCCTGATCTAAGGGGATATACTACTTTTGTTTTTAATTTTATTGGTATCTTTTGTTTTTACATTGCCTTAATTTCTGAATATGTCTCTCCCTTTCCCCTATCCTATAAGCCGTCCCTTATAGCAAAGATTCTTTTTTTTAAGAAAAAAGTAGTTTAGCAGAACTAAGAAACATAAAACATACAACAAGTCTGACAGTCTATGCAGTGTATGTGCCAAACTTACGGTCCTTCACCTTTGCAAAGTTAGGTTGGAGGCACATTTTCTCATTCCTTTGCTGGCTGTCAGGGTTAGTCATTATAATCATACAGGATTAGGTTTCATTATTTTATTTTTCCCCCATTTACATTGCTGTCCTCATTATATATGTACTGGTTTTATGTACTTTCCTCTGCATTAATACATATGAGTCTTCGTATGCTTCTCTGAATTCTTCATATTATTCTTTCTTATGGCTCAGTAATAGTCTAATACATTCATGTAGCTTTTAAAACTATCTTGTGCTATGCAGATGCAGACTAGGGATAGTGGAAAGTGTACTGGATTTGGCTTGAGGACCATGGCATCTTGAGTCTAAGACAACTGGGTAGTGCACTGGATAGCACATTGGGCCCACAGTCAAGAAGACTTGAGTTCAAATACAACCTCATACACTTACTAGGTATGTGACCCTAGTCAAGTCAGTTAATCTTTGTCTGCCTCAGTTTCCTCAGTTGTAAAATGGGGATAATACTAGCTATCTCACAGGGTTGTTGTGAAGAACAAATGAGATAATATTTGTAAAGTACTTAGCAAAGTGAGTGGCACATAGTAGGTGTTTAATAAATGCTTGTTCCCTTCCCTCTCCCTATACCTCTTTGAACCTCAGTAAAGTGGAAATAAAAATGCTTCCAACTACATACCTCATAGAGTGGTTTGGGGGAAAGCACTTTGAAATCTTAAAGTGCCATAGAAGTGTTAATTATTTTATTCACTGAAGGGATTGTTATTTAATGATATTTTTGGAGGTGTGAGAAAGAGTGCTGTTGGAGTGAGCACCACAGGGGAGTAGAGTTTGAAAACAATGTGTTTTTTTCAGCACTAAGAAAATTATTTTTACCTGAGTCTGTTAAGAATGTAGGCTGTCTTCCTTTTTCCCAGCAGATATATTCCTGAAAAGTTGGGTACAGATATACTTTTTGTAGGTTGGATTTTTTCAAATGTGTTTCCCAAGGAGCCGTGTGAGGAGCTCTTTTGTGAAATAGAACTTCCTTTTGTTATGAGAACAATCATCTATTTAGTAAATTTTGAGTTTTCTAGATCATGAATTCTTATAGGGTACTGGACTAGTACCAGTAAACCAGAGGACAGTGGCTTGTGTCAAGCACTGGGGACGGGGAAGGGCAGATTCGTGCTCTCACTGGGCTAGCTGTGCTACCAATGCCCTTTTCTCCTTGAGAAAACATTCTGGCCGTGGCTATTATTTTGCTTCTCCAGAGTTTGTTCTTAGCTTGAGGGTGATAGGAGAAATATCCCTTACTCCTCACCTCTGTTAATATCTCATTTTTTTCATCTGAAAAATGGAGAGACAATTTGAATATATTGGGAAATACACAAATTAGAGAATAAAGACTCAGTCTAAATTAGGTAGGTGGTAGGTAGGTGGGTTGGGCTGTACCCACTTAGGATCTTGGATATGGAATCAAACAACCTGGGTTCAAATCTGACACTTCCTGTGATCCTCTCTGAAACTCAGTTTCCTCATTTCTGAAATGAGGGGGCTGGTTTAGATAACTGTTAAGATCACATTCAGTTCTAAATCTTTATTTGTGTCATCCTGGGCTCTCAAAGAACTTTCTGAAGAAATAAGTGGTCCAAGTGGAAAAATAACACAACCAACAAGCATTTATTAAGTGCCTACTGTATACCAGGCATCATGCTAGGTGCTGAGATACTAAGGTAAAAAATTAAAAAGTCCTTGTTTTGAAATAGCTTACATTATATTGAAGGTTATACCATATACATATATAAGCATGTAACACCAAATAAAAAATAAGTAAAAAGTAGACTTAGAGTTAGGAAACCTGGGTTCACATCCTGACTCTTGCCACTAACTGACAGACTTTGGACTAGTGTCTTTCTCTTTCTGGGCCTCAGTTTCCTCATCTGTGCAATGAAGGGGTTGGACTGAAGCATCTTCTGGCTTTAAGATTCTGTGATCCTAGAATTCTTCATTGTTCTAAAATACTGGGTTTTCATCTGGAAGTGACCTCTCCCCTCCTGTGAACTCTGCTACTTTCTACCTGTTTAGCTTTGGTGTAAAGTCACTTCCTTTCTCTGAGCTTCGTTTCTTTTTCTGAAACACAAGAGATTCCTTTCTGGCTCCTACGATCAATTAATGTATACATTAACAGCCTATTGAAATAGCAGGAATAGTAGAAATGGCATCTACTCCTCTCATCTCACCTCATATGGTTATGTGTAGGCATCTTATCTTCCTAAGAAAGAATAAGCTCCGCGAGGGCAGTTGTGGCTTCTTCATTTTTGTAGCTTCAGGGGCCAAGCACGAGCCCTTGTAGATTCTTGAACAGTGTTTATTGAATGAAGGAAAGAAACAACGATGAAAGTCTAGAATGGAAGTATAGGCCTGAAAAGCTGGGATTTCAACTTGCTTGGTTCTACTCAGTAGGACTGACAGGGCTGGATTTCCTATTCCCCTCGGATTTTTTTTTTTTTTCGGCTAGGCAATGGGGCTAAGCAACTTGCCCAGGATCATACAGCTAGTAAGTGTCAAGTGTCTGAGGCTAGATTTGAACTCAGG
>NW_020954548.1:30631078-30638884 GCF_900497805.2 Vombatus ursinus | reverse complement strand
GAATTTGAATACAGGTCTTACGGACTCCAGGGCCATGATCTAGCCATTGCATCACCCAGTTGCACCTACTTACCAATAAGGTCCCTAGCAATTATCTCTTCACCCTCCCCTTCCCCCTTTTAATCTTATTTGAGGATATTTTAGAGTTATCTGGAGACCTGGATTGGAACCCCAGCTTTGCCAATTACTGTTTTTAATTGCTTCCCCTCTCTGAGGGGGGGTTAAACCCAATAAGACTATGCCTGCCTTGACCTTTCCATATTTCCCCATTCTGTCTCCTCCCTCCACTTTACAAGCTCATGACTTCCCCCTTTCTGAGCCGAGAGTGCCTTTCGGGGAAGTTAGAACTTATGTGCCGATCTAAAAATTCCACCCCAAACATTTCCTCCCTTCTTCTCTAGCCTATTTAACATATTAACCTCCTGCCTCTTTGGTTACCTCCTGGTTGTGGCAAGTGCCTGCTCCCTGGGCAGCGGAGGACATTTTGTTTTGAGTGAACAGAGGGAATCTCACCTCAAACTCACCCTTCTTCTAAACTTCCTTGTCACTGTCAAGGGCTCCAGCATTCTCTCTAGTCACCTTGGTTCACACCCTTGTGTCAGCTTTGACTCCTCCCTCTCCCTCAGCCAAGTATCTGATCAGCGGCTAAGTCTTTCTACCTCTACATCTCTTGCATATGTCCCTTTAGTTCTGCTCACACAGCCACCAGCCTGATTTAAGTTCTCAATACCTATTTTTTGGGCTATTTCAGTAACATCCCTGCCTCAAGACCCTCTTTGCTACAGTCTATCCTCCACACAAGCCAAAGGGATTTTCCTTAAGCACAGATCTGACCATGTCATTCCTCTATCCATAAATTCCAGTGGCTTCCTATTGACTATTTTTGTATAAGTTTTAAAATGTACCTAGTTCTTAGTTCAGTAGTATCTAGATATACAGTGATACATGTATATACATGTATTTACTCATAAATAAGCAAATATGCACACATTGGGGGTGAGTGCTATTTTTTTTTTTATGGAATATGCAAAGATGTTTGGAGACCACTGGCTTACAGTACCTACCTCACAGTGTCACTGAATATTAG
Source organism: Vombatus ursinus (assembly GCF_900497805.2). NCBI lineage: Eukaryota > Metazoa > Chordata > Mammalia > Diprotodontia > Vombatidae > Vombatus > Vombatus ursinus. Next base: position 30,637,797 of record NW_020954548.1, on the reverse strand, counting down.
AAGTGGAAGGGACCATAAACTCTATTGCAATCTCTACCTGGAATCAAATTCCCTTTATAACATCGCTGACAAGTGGTCCTCTGCTTCTGCTTGAATACATTCAATGAGGTAAAACGTATATTTCACAAGGTAGCCCATTCTGCTTTTTTGTGACCCTAACTGTCAGGAAGTCTTTGATTCCCAAGCTTGTGGTGGAGAAAACACTTTTAGAAACTGCCCAGAAGTGAGCTCTTATTGTCTTTTTTGTTTCTTATTGCTCTTACATTCAGCATTTTATGTTTTTTTTATTCTGAACATAATAAATACCAAATAAGATGAGCATTTCCATGCACGAAGTAAGATAGAAAAAAGAGGCTTGTACATGAAACTGTCACTCTCTATGATGTCTAGCTTGCTTTTCTTTTTAAGAACATAATAAGTTCATTAAGTCATTTTTAAAGCATCCCTGCTTGTCTATGCTTCCTTCTAGTCTATCTGTACATTCTTTTTTGACAACCTTATTGCTAACTGTGCTTATAACAGATGTGCATGGTCAAGCAAAATGTATTGCTGTAATGTCCATGTCCTAAAATATGTGTTTCATTTTGGATCTTGAGTCTATCACCTCTTTGTCAGGAGGTGGGTAGCAAGTTTTGTCATTGGTCATGATTGGACATTGCATTGATCATAGTTCTAAAGTTGTAGTGATTTTGTATGTTATTTTCCTAATTTTGCTTACTTCATTCTGTTTCAGGTCATACAATGTGGTGATTAAAAAGGTTTGAGAGACATAATTTCTGGGTAATTTAATCATCTTATTAATAAGACCCAAATGTTTATTAATAAAAGGATGGTCATTTGGCTGTCTCTCTTAGACCAAAAGTCAATCATGGCTCACAGTTTATATGCTCTTTGTAGGAGTTTTCCTGGGTGGGAATCAACTCTGATTGGTTAACAATAAATGAGAGAATTACTATTACAATGAGGGGTGGAAAATGACATCATGTAACCCTTGGACAGAGAGACTATACCCAGACTATACCCAGACCACCTGCAGCCTTGGGCAATCTATTCAAACAATTTATGTTCCACCCAAGCCTGAGCAAAACACAATGGCTGCCTCACTTAGGTGGGGTCTGAACCAGAAAGTTAGTCCAGTCTCATTATCAGCAATGTCCTTCAAGAGACTGAAGTTTTAAAATCAGGACTTTAGAAAAAAGGGGAGGAACTCTGGATCTCCCCAAATCATTGGTTATTAATAATCATTTCTCTCAACAAACTTTCCCAGGTTTTATTGAAACTGTCCCTTTCATGAGTTCTTAAGGTATAATAGTATTCCATTAATTCATAATCCTAATTTATTTAGCCATTCCCCAAATGCTGGGTATCTATTTACTTTCCAAGTCTTTGCTATAACAAAAAGAGCTGCTATTAATATTTTTATAGATTTGGATCCTCTTCTTCTTTCTCTGATCATGTTGGGGACATAGTCCTAGTCAGTATTGATGGGTATGCAGCTTGATGACTTTTTTGGACATAGTTCCAAATTGCTTTCCAGAATATCTAGACCAATTCACAGCTCCAGTAGTGTGCCCCCCTCTCCTACCTCCATCCAAACTCTTCCAACAATTGTCATTTTTCCTTTTGGTCATCATTGCTAATCTGATGGGTCTGAAGTGGAATCTCACAGCTGCTTTAATTTTCGTTTCTCCAATTATTAGTGATGTGGAACATTTTTTTCAAAGCTTGGATTTCTTCCTTTGAGAATTGCCTATTCATATCCTTGACCATGTATCTGTTGGGAAATAGTAAGCTAGTATTAACTTCTTCTACTTCACTGCTTTATTAGGATGTAGAAGTGACCCTGGGTTTTCAAGGGGTCTGCCAGTGGTGTACCAGTTCTGACAGGGCCCCCCAAACTGGAAAAGCTTTGACCATGGGTTTGTCAATACTATTGGCCTAGCAAATTTCAGAGGAACTCATTATCAGAAGGCTGGTCACTGGGCAATGGATTTTTAATTTTTTTTTTATTATTTTGCAACAATTCATGAAACATCTAAGTAGATGTGGAAGGGTTGAGGTCTGGAGGGAGGACCCACACAGATGAAATCACAGATCCTAAATGTATTTAAGTGTTATTATCAATCGTCTGGCATAATGGTCTATGATTTAATGGATAAATAATTCAGGGACTGAAAAATACATCAATTACCTCAGAGTGCCCATCAGTAGCATACTTAAGAGCTTGGGTACTAATAGAAAGATAAGGTTTTTTTAAAACTAATGTCTAGTGAAGTTGTGGGAGCAGTTAATTAGTTAATGTGGGAAAAGTACTTTGTAGGTCAGTTTCTGGGTGTGTGGCAACCCTGATTACTTAATCAGAGTAGGGGTCAGGCTTTACCAGCTAAGCAGCCACTCTCTTGGGCAGATGGCAGATCCCCTTGTACCCCAAAATAAACCCAAATCAGTTCAATAAACACTGATAAACTATCTACTCTGTGTCAGTTTAGAGGGATAGTAGTACAGTGGATGGAAAGTCAACTTCTGAGTCAGAAAGACTGGGCTCCAGATCTGCCTTGTAGTCACATATGACATCTCTGTGGCAGAATAATTTTGATCTGCAATGGTAAATGGAGTTTCCTCACCTATACCAGTGAAATCATAAGTGTGGTCTATGTATAAGATGCTTTATTTAGTGATGGGCATTCACAGATGGAAAATGATAGAGTTCTTGAGCTCAAGGAGCTTACATTACTTTGGTGCTTCTGACATATACACAGATATGTAGAATACAAGGTTTAACATGATGAGGCAAAGGAGAAATGCAACATGCTCTTGGAAAATTTGAGCAAGGAGACCTGGACCTGCTATTCAGCTGGACCTACTAGTGGGAGGGGAACACTGGAGCTTAACCCTAAAGAAAAACTTTATTCAGCAGAGATGAGATGGGAAAACATTCTAGACATAAGGGATGACCCATGAAAAGGTACAGAGGTGTGAGACAGCAGGTCATAATAAGTGACCAGCTAGTAAGTGGTTCAGTTTGGTTGGAACTTACAACATGTGAAAGAGAGTAATATTTGAGAAAGTAAGTTAGGTCCAGGTGGTCAGAACCTTAAATGTCAAGTGAAGGACTTTATCTTTTTATTCTGTAGGCAGTATGGACCACTGAAGATTGAGCAAGGAGTAACGTGGTCAGGTCTGTCCATTAGGAAGATTATTTTTGTAACTGTGGAAAAGATGGATGGAGGAGAGAGAGATGGGAGGCAGAGAAACCTCTCAGGAAGCAATTTCAATATTCCAGGCAAACGATGATTGTGGGCTTTAACTATGTGGGTGATAGTGACAGTAACAGTGGAGAAAAGAGGACGGGTACAAAGGATATTTTGGAGGTAGAAGTGACAGAAATTGGCAACTGATTGAATATGAAGGGGGAGAGAGGGACAGGAATCAAAGAGGTCTTTGAGGTTTTGAATCTGGGAGATGGAAAGCATGGTGGTGCCATCACTAGAGATGAGGAAGTTGTTAAGGGGAGCAGCTCTATGGGGAAGGTGATAAGTTTTGGACATGATGAATTTGTTGTTCCAGTGGGACATCTCAATGGAGATATCCAGCAGTACATTGTAGTTGTGGGACCAGATCTCAGGGGAAGAGTATGTTTTTGGGTTAAGGGCAAAATCTGCAGTAACTGTGACTTTTCAGTGAGGGCACAGAAACTGAAGAGAGCTCAGTGGGGAATTTGTGTGTAGGGGGCTCTCCCCAGGATGTTTCTAACCTACTGGGTCTGCAGGAACAGCTGGGATACCATACAAGCTGTTGGCATCAGTACTTCCTCTTTCCTCTCTTGCTTATAACAATAACAACACAACAATAATAATAATAATAGTAAAAGTGCTTTAAGATTTCTGAAGTGTTTTACATATATTTTCTCATTTGAGCCTCTTAGCCAGAATATTTGAAGAAGTCAGGTAGGGAATAGAATTGGCATAGCTTTGAGAAGCCAAACTTCACACAGCGGTGAGTAAAGTATATAGTGAAGTGAGACATCAAGGTCCCGTGCCCTGTGACACAAGCATGCCTTTTAATATAGGGAAGAACTCAAAAAGTGTTTTCAAGGACATGACTATTACTGACCTTGTGACACATAATCAATACTGCCCAGTTCTTTGGTTTATGCTGTGCTTTAAGATCTCCAGCTACCACATAAAACTTTCTCTAGGTACATATGGAACACAGGGAAATACTTTTGTAGATACATGGGGGAAGCCAGCCTCCCATAGGTACTGTGCTCCACCACAAAACAATCTCCCCTGACTCTTTTGTTCTTCTTACTGACCATAGCCACACTTCAAGGGTCAGCTTAGGAACCCAAGCCCAAGTGCCCTGCCTCTGTCTGCTTTTATAGTAGGACTATAGGGCACCTCGGACTGAGAAAGGTTGATGCCCTTGTCAGGGTTATGGGTAACAGATGCCACCTTCCTGGTATGCAGATCAAAGGCTTTTTCTTGACAGCAGGTGTGACTCAGGAGAGTAATGCAGAAATGGACCCTGAGTACAGAGGTGGGTCTTTTTTTTTCTCCTCTCCTGTTTTCCTTGTTTTGCCTTTCTTTGTGTCTCCAGGGCTCAGCAAAATGCCTGGCATGCCGTAATTGTGCTATATATTAAGCATAGTAAGTGCTTAATAAATGCCTGTTGACTGTCTCTGTGGGTTCAGGGTTGTGCTCTCAGACACAGCATATACTAGAACAGCGTGAGCCGATAATTGATGAAACTGTGTTCTAGATTAGACTGTCTGTTTGTTCTGACTGAGCTCCCTTTCTATCCTTACGTGGGAAAACAGCACCCAAAAGGGAGTTGAAAAGCAGTGGTGGTGGGCAATGGGGAGGGAGAGGAAGGTGAGTAACTGAGGGAAAGCATGCTGGGAAACCCCTGAGAGTCAGAAGAACTGAAAGGGCATTGAATCATGCCTGGCTTGAACCCATCCCCCAAATGGAGGCCCTAGGAGGAGCTTATAAATGGGAGAACAGGCTAGAGAGGCTGAGGGATGCTTCAGGACAAGAAGGCGCCAGGTGATGCGGGAAGTTCCAGGGTGAGTGGGCAGCTGACTGAGGCATGGTGGTAAAAATGTTCCATGGCTAGGACTGTAATGCTGACAGTGACTCTCCTTTGAGTAAGTAGCACTCGCTTTTTCCTAGTGGAGAGGCTTGTATCTGGGGTTTCCCCTCTTCTTTTTCTCCTCTCCTTTTTTTATCCTCCTCCTTCTTTCTGTACCATGGTGTTAGTGATGACAGTGACGTACTGGAAAGACCAATGGACTTTGAGCCAGAAGATCTGATCCTAGTCCTGTCTCTCACACTTACTAGCCATAAGACTGTGGGTGAGGAAATTGTCACTGAGCCCCCATTTCCTCATCTATAAAATGAGAATAATACTTATAGTACCCATATCATAGGGTTGTTGGGAGGATGAAAACAGATCATTAGATTTAGAGCTGGTAGGGACTTTGGAGAATATCTAGTCTAAAATTCTTACTTTTCAGGGAAGGAAGGAAGGAAAGAAAGGAAAAAAAGAGAGAGCAAGGAGGGAAGGAAGGAAAGAAGAAAGGGAAGGAGGGAGGAAAGAAGGAAACAAATATTTATTAAGTGCCTATTCTGTGCCAGGCACTGTGCTAAGTGCTTTCCAAATATCTCATTTTATCCTCCCAGCAACCCTGGGAGGTAGTTGCTGTTATGATCTCAGTTTTACAGAGGTTAAAGTGACTTGCCCAGGACACACAGCTAGTAAGTTTCTGAGGTTTGAACTCAGGTCTTCCTGACCCCAGGTCCAGTGCTCCAACCACTGAGCCACCAGAAAAGAAGGTAAAGAGCAGTAATAAAGAGCTTTATTAATACAATGATGAACTATTAACATTATTATAATAATTACTATGATTATCATCCTAATTATTAACAGCATTGCTCTCCTAATAATATTATTTTGTCATTGCTATGACCATTTCTACCAGCATAATTTTGGCCATTGCCATCATCCCTACCATCACCATCACTCTAACTATCATTATTATCATTATCAATAGCACAATGATAAGTAATTATTCATCAAGCCTGTAGTCTTGCTATGTTAAACACTAAGCTTGCTACGTTAGTCACAATAGCCCAAGCTATTGCTACTCATGAGAAACTGTCATATAATTTTACACATAATGAATATATTCATCTAATATCACAACATGTACTGATATATGGAGGCCTTTATACTTATTGCTTCTCCACTAACTGGCCCTTGAAGTGAACTGGTTGACCTGTGCCTTGGTAGCCCCTACTGCCTAATCTGATAATCTCCTTCAAGGAGTCTCATGTTACCTATCCATTGTCCCTGTTTCACATTTCCATCTTTAACTGGGAAAGAACAAATGCTTCTTTTTGCCCTTTCCTTCATTCTGGGGGTGGGAAAATACAAATGGGGTCCCATCTCTTATAGCAAGGAAAATACTACATTATTGGCTTTGATTATATCTGGTACAGAGTATTAATACTTTACTCTCCTAATATGATGATGCAATTATTAGCATATGTTGGGTGGGTTTTATGAGCCTTAATTAAATGTCACACGTCAGCTTGGCTAGAAGCAGGAGAACTGGAACATCTGCTCTCTCTGTTTTCAACATCGCATTGAGACCTTTGGAGGGCATTCGCCTCTGTGTGTGTGTGTGTGTGTGTGTGTGTGTGTGTGTGTGTGTG
>NW_020954548.1:30619263-30631068 GCF_900497805.2 Vombatus ursinus | reverse complement strand
AGATATTGAGTCTTTTGTCCTACCTTGGCTACAAAGGCTGGAACCTTAGTTGCATAGGTAAGGCCCCAAAGGCCTGCCAAATTGGACCATTTCCCAAGTCCCAGTTTTTTCTGTTAGAGTGTTATTAACCAGTCTTCCTTCAAACATATTTGTGGTGCTAGGATCTAATTTGACCAATGTAGAGTTTTTGAACTGTTTTTCCAAAACTTCATTCCAAGTTGGGAAGAATCCAGGATTCTAGAATGGAGACAAGTCAAGTCAATAAGTATTTATTAAGCTCCTACTATGTGCCAAGCACCATGCTAAATTTTGGGGATACAAAGAGAATAAAAAAAGTCTGCTTTCATGGAGCTTATAGTCTAATGTAGGAGACTATATGCAAACAACTATGTAGAGATATAATAGTGATTCTCTGGTCCTCATTACCTGAAGGCCATCTTTATTGCATGTCATCCTTTCTTCAGGGTTCTCTAATACCCATAGAGTAGTTGGAGGGGTCTCTATCATTGGCTCAAACACCAACTGATGTGTTTCTCCAATTTTAGGGGTCCAAGTACCTCATTTCCATTTGAGCACTAAATAATCAGATTAGCTTTTACAAAGGAATATTGACTTCAAAAATACAGTAAGAGCCAAACATACAAACATTTTCCCCCCAATACCTAGGAATAGCTCCCTAATTCCCAGAAGACAAATAATAGAGGTGGATGGAATTGGGGCTGAGGTTGTGGCTTGTGTTTTTTGCATCTTTTGAGGAAAGTGGATCAAATGCATTTCTAGGTTGAAGTGGCCTTAAATATCATTGAGTTCAACCTCCTCATTTTATAGATGAAGACAGTGAGGCCTAGACAAGTGAAGTGAGTTGCTTCAGGACACACAGAAAGAAGAAGAAGCAGGATTTGTGCCGAGGTGTCCTGGCTCTAAAGCTGAGTTCTTTCTACTGCAGTCATACTCTCTCAGAAGTACTTACACAACTTACCCAATGTCCCATAGAGAGTAAATCCAGAGCAGGGATTTCAATGTAGGTCTTTTGATTTTATATTTTGCTCAGGAGCAAAGCACTTACAGTAGGAAAGTGTCATCTAGTCCAGCCATCTCATTTCTCAGAAGAAAAAAACTGAGGGTGTAGGGAGGTCAAGGGACTTGTCCAAGGTCACACAGGCCAAGTATATGATAGAGCTGGAATTCAACCCAGGTCTTCAACTTCTAACTCTGGATGCAAGCGTTCTTTCTGCTATGTCACAGAGTCTTTTCAATGAGGTTTGTATAGCACTAAAGCAGGCTCCTGGCTCCAAGGTCCAGATGGGATGCCATGAAGAAATAACCCTTTTAGAGGCATTACTTTTACTAGTAAGTATGTATGTAAGGTATATCAATTGTCTACTATTTCCCTGGGCAACTAACTCTAGGGATCAAATGAGATAATCTTAAAGGGCTTTGTAAACCTTGAAGTGCTACATAAAAGCTAGCTATTATTAGAATTTATTTAAAGCACTCTGCAAACCTGAAGACCTAGGTTCAATTCCAGCTCTATCATATACTTGGCCTGTGTGACCTTGGACAAGTCCCTTAACCTCCCTACACCCTCAGTTTTTTTCATCTGGAAAATGAGATAGCTGGAGTAGATGACATTTCCCTACTCTAAGTGCTTTGCTCCAGAGCAAAATGTAAAAGCAAAAGACCTACGTTGAAATCCCTGCTCTGGATTTACTCACTATGTGACGTTGGGTAAGTTGTATAAGTACTTCTGAGAGAGCATGACTACAGTAAGTGCTATCTAAATATCAGTTGTTGTGATCATTAAGATGGGAGTAGGGCTTAGGTAAATCAAGGAAGTTTGACACTAACCTATTTCCTGTGTTTGAGTTCTGTTTCTATCATTTGCTAGTTCTGTGACCTTGAATAAGTCAAATGGTTTTCCATTTTTTGGGAGATGTTGGTCCAGGCCTTTCATTTCATCTATGTAGGGAACACCTGGAATAGAAACTTCCTCTTCTAATACAGATCAACAACTCATTGGTAATTTACAGTCTTAGAGAGTTACTATGAACCAGGGAGACTTGGCTTCTCAATGGGCATGGTTAATTGTCAGAGATAATAATATACTTTCCCACTCAATTATACCTTTTCCTTAGAAATAGAACTCTTTATTAAAACAGCTGTGTACAAAAAGTAGTAATAACCACTTCACTACTTCAGGGATCTGTGATTTCATTGATGTGAGCACACCTCTTGCAATTCTCTTTCCTTCCAAGTAGATGACTTTTGTAAGCTGCTGTGGCTGAAAAAATGAATCATGTAGTGGCCAACCCTGTCTTTGGGTTGAGCCTATCTGAACTTAGAACATAGACACCTTCTCCTCTAGTCCTTCCCCAGCTCAATTCTATATTCTAAGGCCCCTTCTAAAACTAGCATTCTATGATAAAGGAAATCGGGCAACAATGTGATATGACTGACTGCATGAAAATCCCAAGACTGTATTTTCCCAATCAGTGGTTTTTCTGCTGGCCAATTTCCAATGCTACTCCAAATCCCTCTCCTAACACCTATTTAGCCGCCTGGTGTTTGCTGATGTATTCCCTGAAGATGTATTCCCTGAAGGTGCAATACAAAGCTTAGATTCACTCATTAACTATTTTCTTTAGCCTCTCTGAAACTTTGCCTTCCTTCTTACAACTTGGCTTCTGACCTAGACCTTTCCCCACAGACTGTTTAAAGAGACTTTAGGAAACCAAAACTCTAGGATATATAAAACACACACTTGAACAGAATATAACAAGGTTTTAAATTGTACATAGTTTCTTCATAAATGCCAAAAACAATGTTTTCGTCTAAATTGTCTAATAGAGACAAGCTGCCACTAGTTACTGTAGGTTAACTTTTATTCAGACATAGGGAGTACCCATGCAAGACTTAGTTCCTGTCCTCAGGGAGCTACTAATTCAAAAGCAGGTTTAGACTAGAGAGAAGTGCTAGACTGTTTGGGAATCATCATTCAGGATACTTCTGCCAATTTTTCTTTGTTATAGAATGTTGAATTTAGAAAAGACCATAGAGCTGAAACTTTAGCTAGAATGGTCATTATGTTCTAAGTTCAGATAGATCCATCTCCAAAGACCAGAATCTCAGGGCTGGAAGGGCTTCTGAGGGGGGCATCCAGTCTAACTTGAACTTGACCATGAATTACCTCTGCAACATTCTCGGTAACTATGGGTCCAACTTCTAGAAGATTTCCAGTGATGATGAGTTCACTCTCTCATGAGTCAGGCCCTTCTACTTTTGTGTAGCTCTAATTGTTTTGGAAATGATTCCATATATCCAGTATATATCTATGTCTCATAACTTCTTTCCATTGATTCTAGTTTTGTCCTTTAGGCAAAACATCTATCCCTCTTTTACATGACTGTCTTTCACCTCTATGAAATCATCTGTCATGTACCTCTTAATCTAACTTTGCTTCTTCAGGATAAATATCTCAAGTTCCTTCAGCCAATCCTCTAATTGTATCATCTCCAATCCTTTAATCGTTTTACTCTCTCTCCTCTGGACATGCTCACGATTTTCAGCGTCCTTCACAAAACATGTTTCCAGAATGGAACACAATCCTGAATATATGGTTTGGCTAGAGTGGAGTGTGGTGGGACTGCCATTTCCCTCATTATGGATGCCATGCATATGTACAGCCTAAATACATCCTAAAATTAGGTTAGGTGTTTTTGACTGATGGACCACATTGTTATGTAGACTCCAGACCAAGAAGATCCTCTACATCTTTTCATTTCCCTTCTACATTCTCTTTCCATTTTCTGTCTCTGTGTCTTTGTACAGGCTATCTCTCATGTACTGTCATGCCATGTACTCCGTCCCTCACCTCTGCTTCTTAGAACCTCTAGAATACCTCAAAGCTCAGTTCAAGCATCACCTCCTTAAGGAATTTTCTGATTCCTACTACCTGTTGGTACTCCCCCCTTTCTCAGTTACCTTGCATTTATTTTGTAGATATTTTATATTTATTTATATGTGTATTTGTTGTCCCCCTTGACAATCAGTCAATAAACATTTATTAAGTGTCTAAGCATTGTGCTAAGTGCTGGAGATACAAAGAAAGGCAAAAGACAGCCCGTGTTCTCAAGGACACCAAGATAAGGTCATCGAAGTTAGGGACTATGGAGTTTTTGTCTTTGTATCTCGGTCTAAGACAGTGCCTGGCACATAGGAGGTGGCTAATAAGGGCTTATTGGTTGAAAGATAGTATTCATCCTCAGCTTCTTGTGGTATGAGGGGGTAGGATGCCAGAGGCTTTCCTGCCTCAAGAGATAGGGTGAGAAAATCATTGGACTTGAGTCCTGAGTTAGCTCTGTGACCTCAGGCAAGTCACTTCTACTCTCTCTTCTGTGGAATAGATAAGTGAGCGTTTGTACTCTTTTGTTAAAGAGATGCCTCACTGTGGCATAAAGGTGACTCTGGGTTCTTGAAGGTTGCACCAGTTCTGTTGGGTTCTACCAGGTTAGAAAGGCTTTAAGTACAGGCCCATCTACCTATCATAAGAAGACCAGGCTACTTAAGAGCAGAGGCAATCATTAACAGGCCACAGCAATTCAGAGGGGCCGTCATCTGCTCCAATGGAGGGAGGGCCCATCCTGACAAAATCACATATTATTATAGTTTGAAGAACATTCCTTGTCTATCTCATAGGATTCATAACACCAGAGAAAGGAGGTCCATTACTCCAATCCTCTCCTTTTATAGAAGAGGAAATGGGATCCCAGGGAAGTTAAGTTGACTTGCCTGAGGTCACCCAGAGAGTTAAGTAATAGATCTGGCCATTGGATACAGGCCCTTTTATTTCAAGCCTATCATTCTTTTTTTCGACTGAACTAATCCATGCAAATGAGATAAAGTATATGAAGAAGTTTGGAAAAATGTGGAAAGCATTTAGCTAATAATATAAATATTCTTACTGTATCATCTCTGCAGAAACTGAGAGGGAAGAGCATTGAAACAGCTCCCCATGTGGGCTGCTGCTCCTGAGAAATCTCTCCCAGTGCCTCTGTTCTCAGGAGAAAGCGCCCCATTTGGTGAGTGGGGAAGGTGTGTGTTTTTCCCTGTTTCTGTGTGTGTCTCCATGTGTCTTTGTGTGGGTGTGTAACACTTGAGCTCTGTGTAGGTTGAACGATTCATTCATGAGGTCACACAATTCTCTCCTTTGAAAAGTTCTCAACTCGTGAAAGGTTACATTTTACTTTGTTCTTGCAAACTTCAACAGTCAGACTTTCTTGCTTCTCTCCCTCTGGATTATGTGTAGATTTCATACCTTGTGATCTGTGTGAAAGGAAAAAAAATCATGCAATATGCTATATTTTTAATGTCCTATAAGGTATATTTCAATAGTTGTTTTTCACATTTCATCACCATCAAGTATCTGAACTCCTCTATTTCTGACACTAGCATCTTTTAGAGACTGGATGTAATTCTAGTGTTAGGACGTCCCTCTGGACATGAGGACCAGGGCACAATTATAGAGTGTTCCTAAAAAAATTTCTCTGGTTTATTCTCTTACCAAGGAAACAGTGAGAACTTCATTTTCTGGCTCATTTTGCTTCTTAAATAAGCTCCTAGTTTCCCTGCAAGCAATCAGGCTAACTGGGGCATCAAATAAAGAACAGGACTTATTTACACAATAAATAAAGACTTGTACCTGAGCCTGTCAAGGAAAACAAAACACAACTCTGGCAAACCTTTCCCCACAGGAACTTAAGCAATCCTTCTGACTTAAAGTACTGTCCTATATGGCCAGGGGGTCACTAGAGAATTAACTTTCTTCCATTTTTCCACACTGGGGCTCCCAAACCCTTAGACCTGCACAGTTCCCATAACTCAGCATCAGTGGTGGATGAAGTCTGGTTTAACATCTCCATTTCGTGGCTCTGTGACTCTTTGCTTTTCAGTTCATTCCTATCCTCTGGTCTTATATTCTACAATGACCTTTCTCTTCCCTTAAGCTGTCCCTCGTTTGGTTGCCAGTTCACTTGACCCTAGCTGCTTTCCTACACAAGCTTCTTCAGCATAAGCCTCTTTCCTTGTCCACGTGTATCTCAGCATCTCAGTCCCTTGTGTCAATTCCTATTTCTGTTTGATTTGCCGCTGTCTCCGGATCCCTATGGCACTTTTCATATTCCTTATATGCCTTGCAAGTTCTCTGCATAAGGGGTGTGGTGTGGCCTACTCAACTGCCTTTGGTAAACGTCCACTACATAAGACAGGTTACAAAAGACATTGTTAAGGGCCCAGCTATTACTACCCTTGTAATATGGTCATCATCACCCATCCCTTCAGTGTCCTCTGTGCCTAAGTACTCAGACATCTTGTAGCATATGGTCTAACAGTCAAATTTCCCAAGTTCACATACATCAAAGGGGAATAAAAAAGATGCACTGGGAAGGCCACGTGTGTGATCAGTAAGACTCCCAGAGCCATGCTACTCTGCTATGAAGACATCTCACCTGGTTTTCTTACTTTTGTCAAGCCAATAGTTTTTCATCTTATTGGCTAAAGGTGGGATGAAGACCAGTTTAGAATGTCAGCTCAGAGTTCTGGGTGTCCTTCAAGAGTGGAAGAGAGGACAAGGCCCTTATTTAGATGATTGGTGATAGGTGCTGCTTTTCTGCTGGCACAGCTAATTGTCTTGCCTTCATTGAGGTGGTAACAAAAAGACATGCTTTGAGTGTTTACTGGGTCCAAGGAAGTATATGGTTGCAAAGACTGGCATGTCAGCAAGAATCCATCCCATACTACCAATATGATATGGAAGTCATAGAATCTCTGGGTTAGAGGGGAGGGAAATTGGAGCTCAGAAGTCATCTAGTCCAACTTCCCACTCAGTAGAGGAATGCATTCTGTAGCATCTCTGACGTGCTTCAAGTGATGGGGAGCTTTCTGCCTTATGATACACTCCATTTCATTGTTGGATGACTCTAATTATTTGGAATTTCTTTATTAAACACAAATCTGCTTCACTGTAACTTCTAGCCAGTACCGCTGGTTCTTCCTTCTGGGGCCAAGGAGCGTAGGTCTGAGTTCTCCTTGGGTATGGAGTGAGAACCACTATTGTGGAGCCTGTTGCCTACAGCTCTCCCTTATACGTCATAGACGGTGCTTTGAAAAGGCAGCGTAATGAAGTCAAAAGACCAACAAATTTAATATCAGAAGGCCTGGGTTTGCATCTTTGCTCTGTCACTTATTACGTGACCCTCTGTGCCTCATTCTCCTTGTATGTAATATGGGGTATTATGTTTAAGTTATGTGGAAAGTTCTATGAGGAAAGCACTTTGTAAAACCTTAAGGTTACTATTGTTACTCTTAGAGCTCAAAGACTCCTTAGAATATAAAACATGATAGCGTTGGAAAGGCACTGACAGCTCCCCAAGTCATCCCCATCATTTTAATGATAAGGCATGGAGGCATGGAAATGTGAAGTGACTTGCTCAGTGTTACACAGAGCAGAACCAGGATGATAATTCAAACTTCCCTGTCTAATGCTCTTTCATATAAAATTATTTGTATTATTTTAGTTTAATTTATATTATCACTTTTTAACACCCCTCCCCCAAATAGAACCTACTCTTTTAACAATGAAAACCTTGATTCAGATCTATGTTCTGCCACTGTCACCTGTGTGGCCTTGAACAAATGTAATCTCTCTGAGTCTCAGTTTCTCATCTATAAAATTAGAGAGATTTGGATTAGTTGACCTCTGAGTTCTCTTCCGTCTCTTATTTTTTTGGGGGGGAGTAATTACTTTTTTATATATGAAGTCATGTAAAACATATTTCCATATTAGCCATGTTGGAAAAAAAAACAAGAAAGATAAAGAAAATGAAAAACAATATACTTCAATCTGCACTCAGAGTTCATCATTCTCTCTTTGGAGGTGGATAGCATTTTTCATTATGGGTCCTTTGGAATTGTCTTGGATTATTGTCTTCATCAGAGTAGCCAAGGCTTTCATAGTTGATCATTGTTACAATATTGCCATTACTGTGTACAATGTTCTCCTGGTTCTGCTCACTTCACTTTGTATCAGTTTATATAAGTCTTCCTAGGTTTTTCTGAAGCCATCCCCATAATCATTTCTTATAGCACAATAGCATTCCATCACAATCATATACCACAACTTGTTCAGTAATTCCCCAATTGAAGGGCGTCCCTTCAGTTTCTAACTCTTTGCCACCACAGAAAGAGCTGCTATAAATATTTTTATACATATAGGTCTCTTACCTTTTAATTTGGTCTCTTTGGGATACAAACCTAGCAGTGGTACCCTCCCATCTCTAAGACTATGATCTTAAACATAATTAGACACAACAAATAAACATATTGAACAACATAGTATATGCCTTATTCTGTACCCATAATTGTCTACCTCTGTACTGAGAAGAAGAAGGTATATTTGATTATTAGTATTCTAGAGTCAAGACAGGCCATTGCATTGATCTGACCTAATCTTTCCAGCGTTTCATACAGCCTTTTTGCCTCAAAGGCTGTAGGTTGTCTTTGCTCAGGTCATTTATACATACTTAGACATATGTGTGCATTTTGTGATAACAGCCAGCTTCCTTCAAAGGGGTTGAACATCATGTCCGTGGAAATGAGCACCCTAGTTCCTATGTTCATACCAAGGTCATTATCTGGTTAAATTGCTCTAGTGTGAACATTAGCTGACATAATCATAGGGTGTATTAACTCTGATTTTCTAGCTGTATTTTAGAGGCATTTTAAAAGCTTTTGCTGGAGTCTGCATGTGCTACAGAAATTAAATTTAGACTGTGATTTTATTACCCTTTTTATTTAATTTATCTTAACTGTTGCTTTCAAGCTGTGAACCAGCTGTTGACTTTGAAAAAACATTGTTCAATTTGAAAGGAGCATTTTAAAGCTTAATGTAATGGCTGTAAGTAATCACTCCAGCAATTATACTCTCTGGTGTTGTGCGTCACCATTGTCATGTTGGGGATTGGAAGGAACAGGCCTACTATTAAAGGGAAGGAAAGTTCTGTAGATGCCTAATGGTTAGGGGGAGGCTGATGGCCTTAGGAGCTAGAGGTGATGGTAGATGTGTCTTGTACTTTCCTTTAGGCCCCTGGCCCCTGGGGATGGGACCTGTTGAGGTTGAATCATTGACTTGCAGACGATTATATTTTGGAAGGACCTTAGAACAGAAGAGCAGAGCTGGAAAAGACTTTAGAATGTAGACTATGGACCCGAAGTTTTAGAAGGAACCTAAGAAATCACTTAATTTTAGCTCATAGAATCATAGACTTAGAGCTGGAAAGGCCCTTAGAAAATTATACAGTTTAACTCTCATTTTACAGATACGGAAACTGAGGCCCAAAGTGGTCAAGTGATTTGTCCAGGATGACATGTAGAAATTGGCAGAGTCAAGAGTTAAACTCAGATCCTCCAACTCTAAATCCAATCCTTTTTTCATTGCCCTATGCTGCTTCCTCTATTCCATCCCCCTCTTTTGACAAGTTAGGAAATCTGAAAAAAACTCAGAGAACAAAGTGACTTGGCAAGACAATAGATCTAATAAGAGGAAGGTTCTAATAATTGAACTGTTTGTTGTCTGGGTCCTTGTGACTAATCCTCAGACATGCATTAGGTTCTTACCTTGATTCTTTTTCTGGGACATCAGTTTCTCTGGGACTTATTGTCCTGTCTTTTCCTCATACCCCTGTCTTTCTAGGGTGAGGAATCCTGTTCCTGGACCTCAATTCCCATGGTTGAGAGCTATTGTCTGCAGATTGGGACGGTTCCTATCATTTGTGCTTCCCATTCTGGTCTGTTTGACCCTGAATCGAGCCCACTATGTCAGCATGGAAAGGGCAGAGTCAGGAAATAGAGTTCCAGTCCTGGATCTCCCACTTACTATTTCAGTTTTCTCATCTGTCAGATGGAGGCATTGGATTAATTGATAGCGAAGGTCCTTTATGGCTCTAAATTCTGTGAATCCATGAAATGCCAGTAGTGCCAAGGAGCAGCTGGAAAGAGGCTTCTCAGGTTGTTATTGGGTCTCATAGTGCACTAGATGTACTGCACGTTTATGTCTTTATTGATGTATTTCTCTGTATTGCAAACAAGTAGGCACTGAAGATGACAACCACAATTGGTGGGTGTCTTTAATGGGTTTCTAACTAACTAAATGGGCTGCCAGTATACCAGGAAGGTGTTTCCCTGGCAGAACCGTAAAAGCCAACATGGTTTAGCAGAAAAAGCTTAGAGTCGGAAGCCCTGGGTTGCAATCGTCACTCAGCCATCGCCTCCCCGTGTGAACTTGAACAGGTAATTTCACTTCTCTAGGCCTCAATTTTTCACCTAGAAGACAAGGAGGTTGGAGTAGATGGTTGTTAGGGTCTCTTCTAGCTCTAAAATTTTATGTTCTATTTTCTTTCTTTAAAAAAAAAATAGGTGCTGTGTTAATTCACTTAGTCCCCAGTCATACTACTTTTTGTGGGTCTAACTAACTGTAAAAGTTAAACTGTTTTCAGATGGTTTTCTTCTTTAATGGAGTTGACTTTTCTTCAACCAAGTCTTTCCCCTCTGAAGTGTTAAATGTACTATATTGGTACAGTAGAAAGAGTACTGGAACTCAAAGATCTGTATTCTAATCCTGACACCACCACCTGGTACCCACATGACCACAGATAAGGCACTCAATATCTCCGGACCATAATCTCCAGATCTCCAAAATGAGTGGGTTGGCCTGATGACATTCAAATTCCCCTCCAACTCTAAATCTATTATCAAAAACTTATATTTCTGAGCTCTGGTTAAAGTGAGAGAGTAAAATGATATGTTCGAGTCAGTCATTCAGTCAAACATTTATTAAGTAAACAAATATATGTTGTTTTTATTGTTACTGGTTTATTTACTTATTTATTGTGAATAAATTTATTTATTGTTATTTTATTGCTATTTAAGTAAACTTTATTAATAAATAAATATTTATTAAGTACTTACTATATGTCCACTGTGGTAAGTCCTGGGGTTGAAAAGAAAGGCAAAAAAAAATCCTAGTCCTCATCTCAAGAAGTTTACCTTCTACTTGGAGAGATAGCATGCACATAATTATGTACAAACAAGATCTCTCTCTCTCAACACACACACACACACATACACACATCTATATATACACATCTCTATATAGATACGTATGTGTAGATATATACATACGCATATACAAACATATATACTTATATCTCTATATAAATATTTAGACGTACATATATCTTGCTTGTGTGTATATATATATATATGTTTATGCACATATGTGTGTATATATATCCGTATCCATCTCTCTCTCTATATCCATATCTAGTAGGTAGAAGGTAATTTCAGAGGGAAGGCACCAGCATTAAAGGGGACTATGAAAAACTTGCAGAAGGTGAGGTTTTAGCTGAGCCTTGAAGAAAGCATTGTCCTCCCTCTGTGGTGTAGGGGAAAAGTCAATGCAAATGCAGAGTTAGAAATGAATTGTCTTTCAAGGAACAGAGAGGAAGCCAGTATCACTGGATTGTAACATATGTGGAGGAGACTAAGGTAGGAAGGGGCCAGGGTTCAAAAACCAAACAGAAGATTTTTACTTTATCATGGAGGTGATAAGGAACCTATTGAAATATTTTGAGCGGGGTTGGGGGGAGGTTGACATGGTAAGACCTGTGCTTTAAAAATAGGACTTTGGGGGCATCTAGATGGTACAGTGGATAGAGCACTGGCCCTGGATTCAGGAAGATCTGAGTTCAAATC
>NW_020954548.1:30614231-30619198 GCF_900497805.2 Vombatus ursinus | reverse complement strand
GCTTAGTGGAGGATACATTGGAGTGGGGAGATATTTGAGGTAGGAAGAATAACCATAAGACCATTGCAGTAATGCAGAAGTTAGGTGACGGAGGCCTGTACCAGGGTAGCGTCAGCGTCAGAGGAGAGAAGGAGACATACATAAGAGATGTTTCAAAGATAGAAACAGCAGGATTTGGCAACAGATTGGATATGGGAGGTGAGAGAGAGTGAGGAGCAAAGAAAAACACCTGGGTTGTGTCAGAGACTGGTGGTGCCCTCAACAGTTATAGAGAAGTTAGGAAGAGGGGAGGGTTTGGGGGGGAAAGATAACGAGTTCAGTTTTGGACATAGTGAGTTTGATATGTCTATAGAACATCCAGTTTGAGATGAAGCTCCAGTAGGCAGTTGGAGATGCAAGTCTGGCGGTCAAGAGAGAGGTTAGGGCTAGGTAACTAGAGCTGAGAATCATCTCAACAACTTAATCCAAGCGATCTGATGTTCTATAGTCTAAGCCCCCTTCTAATTCTGAAATTCTATGTTCTGTGTTCTAACATTCTTCCCAGCTCTTACATTGTACATTTTACATTTGAAAATCCCTTTCAGCTTCCCTTTCCCATTCTCTATTCTTTTTCTCTCCTTTTGCTTACTCTCTCTTCCTACTCTTTCTTTCTTCTCTTGTTTCTCCCTTTGCCTTGATCCCCATCCTCTACCTCCTCATCCCACAAGTTGGGTTAACATATTCAACTTGCTACTGGTCTGTGGATAAGAAGGGAGTTGGTCTCAAGCTCTCCTGCTACAAAATCAGGGAGAAAAATGCTTTTCAGGGTTCTGTAGATGAGCCGCAGTGTGGCTGTGTTTCTGGCTACTCTTAATGTAGTCCGAATGTAGTCCCCAAGGACACTGCTGCCTCAGACATGAGACATAAAGTGTAATGTCCTATGAAATCACAGAGAGACATTTGCAACAGAAATAACAACTTTTAATACGAAAATAAAAATTGATAGACTCAGATCATTCAAATTCCCCCCCAAAAGCTTTAACTGACTCCATTAGTGATGGCTTTAAGGACATTTTCTCTCTTTGATGAATCTGCCAAACATGTTATATTGACTGCGGGGAGCAAGAGGAGATCTGATCCAATACTCAGGTGGTATGACTAAGCAAGTTAATGAAGGGGAAGAAGCTTGTCCTTGGGGAGAAAAGTCATTCAACAAATATTTATTGAATGCCTATGGTAGATAGAGGATTATGCTACGTGCTAGAAGAGGTATACATTTTAGTGAAAGCATCAGACCTTGCCCTCATGGAACTCCCAGTCTAGAAGTGGGAAAAGATGCCCGCCTCTCAGAATTGCTGTGAGGACAAAATGAGTAATATTTGTAAAGTACTCTGTAAACCTTAGAGTGCCATATAAATGCTAGTTATTATTATTGATTGATTGCATAGGTAACTAAAATGGGTAAGAAGACTATGAATCAGAGAGTTACAGAACAAAGGACCATGTTAGGTATGAGGAAGAAGGTCGTTAATGATAAGGGAGATGGGAGAAGTTTTCAGGGAGGAGGTGGTGTTTGAGTTTGAGATTTGATTAGGTTCTATGGGATCTTATCTGTCTCACCTCTGGTATTGTTTTCAGTGTTTCTGCCTATTACTTCTATGCCAGATGGTTTGACAGAGTGATAGTTTAGGAAGAGACAGGGAAATTTTTCTTCTATACCTTGTCCATGGGGAAGGTATCTGGGCTCTTAATCCCTTGCCTGGGAAAAGAGAGTGGGTTCATAGCAAATGTCGCCTAATGTCTTCTCTTTACCTGGATTTTTGTTACCTTTTGCTAGAACTGCAAAAGTTGGCAAACACTAGAAAAGGTTTCTCCCTGTTACCAGGGCTCCGTATACTTCTGTCTCCTCCTTATGCCCACATTTTGGTAAGATATTTTATCCCCTAGTGACTAAGTTGATGCGATTCTTTCTGGATGTGGCTTTTTCTCTCTGCAAAGAGTTTAAAAGAAGCAAATCCCACCACCCCTTCCCTCCCCCCCCTCCCCCGCCCTGGCCAGAAACAATGTGAACCTTGTCTTTTTGGAAATAAAGGGAAAGCTGGTCATTGCTGACCCTGGGGAAGGAGTAACAAAAGTTCTGTTGCTAGATTATACACCTCTTAGTCTGTTTCTGCTGCTGGAGCCTACACATCTTGGTCTTGTTGTTTAAGATAAGAATCCTTGGATCTCAGAGTACTAAAATACCTTGGAGGTTAACCATTCCAACCCATATCTTAATAGAAATTCCCTTTGGTACTCCTGACAATGTCATGATAGTATCCCTCTCACTATGACTGCTTATTACCTATCCAGCTATACAGAGAGGCAGGGATTAGGTCAGATATAGTGACAGGAAGTGAAGAGAGACATAGCTTTGGTGATATTGTTCATGGGCGGGGCTGTCCACTGAATCTATTCACTTTACTCCATGATGTATTCACTTTACTTTATTCACTTCCATCTAAGGCTGGAAGTGGTCAGAACTTCTTGTCAGGAACCAGACAGATGAGACCAGGGAAACCCCACATTCACAGATCACTCTGGATCTTTTGGTCCCTGCTCTCATGCCATAAGTTCCAGGTTTAGAGTTTCTGCTGCTGGAAGTGTGAAGCTTACAAATCTTTTTGAAACTCTGTGGCTTTCATTCCTTTGCCTGCTCATGGAGGGGGCACAGTTCTGGAGGACTCAATAAATGGAGACTGTGGATGTCTTAGATCTCCTGAATCCAGATTGATCCAATGTCTTTGACAGCTTCTGGGATTTAGGAGAGTGCAGGCTTGCAAATACTTATCAGGGGCAGCTAGGTGGTGCAGTGGATAGAGTGCCGGCCCTGGAGTCAGGACGACCTGAGTTCAAATCCAGCCTCAGACACATAACACTCACTAGCTGTGTGACCCTGGGCAAGTCATTTAACCCCAATTGCCTTATAAAACAAAACAAAACAAAAAAACAAAAAAAGCAAATACTTAGTAGCTATTTTATTGTTTTTGCTATCCATCATTTTCTTATTATGTTATGTCTATTGGCCCATCACTTCTATCTTAAGTGTAAGCAAGGTGTACAGTAGCCATCCATGGGTACTTGCCCCTTTAGGGAGCCAACACCTTTAGGCCATGCTAGAAGGCATCGAGTTAAAGAAAAAAGGGTGGGACTTCTCCAGTGAGTGGGTTTCTACATTCTAATTGGGCACCTCTACAAATATACTCATCAGTTGAAAACAAATCAGTGTTGCCCCACAGATGGAGGTTCTGACAGCCATACTTAGCACTTGCTCAGCACTCCCCAGTGAGTGGCTATCAATGACACAGGTGGTTAAATAATAATGACTCATGCTAATAATGAGCTTTAAAATTTGTAAAGCATTTTTCTCTTAGCAACTTTGTGAGGAAAGAGTGTGGGTATGATCATCCCTGTCTTACAGATTAGGAAACTGAGACTCAAAAGCAGTGAAGTGAGTTGCTCTAGGTCACATAATTAGCAAGGGCAGAATATGAATTTAAACCCAGGGCTCCTGACTTCACATCTAGAGCTCTTTTCACATATTGCCTTCCTCCAAGTTCCGCTTGAAGACCTCTAGAGATGGAGAGCTTATGATCTCTGTATCTAGCCTATTCCACTTTTGGGCAACTCTAGAAAGTTAAAGAATTTTTCCTAATATCAAGTTGAAATATGCCCCTTTCCAACTTTGAATTCACTTCAACCATTATGTTAAATATTTATTAAGCACCTACTGTGTTCAAAACACTGTTCTAGGCCTTGAGTTATACAAAGGCAAAAACTAGACCATCCCTGCCTGCTAGTGTTTGTTATCTGCAGGGCCAGCTGATCAAGTGCCCCGGAGTTCTAGTCTAGAGTAGCCTGTGGACATGTTTTTTTTTAGGTGGAAAAATTCCACTTCTAAGCTACATTGCTATTTGGGCTGCATACTCACTAGGCCCTGAGACTCTGGGGTGGGGGGTGGAGGTTCTTGTTTTCACCCATAATAGACATTGCAGATGCAGATTTGTCCATGTACTAGTGTAACTACTTTTCCACATCCTTTTCCTCTCTTTTAAGGGAGGATGAGGTAGGGGGAGAATAGTTATCAGGTATAGGACAAGAATTCTTTTATGTTTGGTTCTTTCTTGACCTCTCTTTTTCTTCATTATCTCATTAATTACTACCACCTCTAATATTATCTCTTTACAGCAACTCCAAGATTTATATATTCAGCCCTAATTTCTGTGTTAAACTACATTCTTATATTACTAATGGTCTGCTGGGCATCTTCATGTCAGGATGTCCTGACAGCATCTCAAACTCATCATGTCCAAGATGGAACTCATCTTCTCCATTAAATCTGCCGTTTCTCCAAACTTTCTCATTTTTGTTGAGGGCACCACCATCTTTCTAGGGATCCAGACTCATAATCTCAAAGCAAGCAATCTTTAACTCCTTCCGCCCATTTTCCAAATTAATTGCCATGTCTTCTTGATTCTACCTCCATAATATATTTTATATCTGTCCCCTTGATAAGTATCTGAACCAGGATTCAAACCCACATCTTTCCTCACTTTCAACTGGACTCTTTCCTGACTCTACCTCCTTCAACTCACCTGCACATAGCAACCCTGGCACCCTCCTTTTTCCTGACACCACCATTTTAGGAAGGATCTCTGTCATGCTTCACTTCTCTTTCACCTTGCCTGCTCTTTGCCCCAGGTGGGTACCCTTCCTCCCTACTCCCATCCACTTTCCAGAACCCTTATATATAGTCTTCTCCAATTAGAATGTAATGGGAATACTATCTGAATTGCTTGCTTATATTTGCATTTCTAGAGCCATCTACCTCATTCTCTATCTATCTGTCTGTTTATCTCTTTCTCCCTCCCTTCCTTCCTTCTTTCCCTCCTTCCTTCCTGTCCTCCCTTCCTTCTTTCTTTCTTTCTTTCTTTCTTCTTTCTTTCTTT
>NW_020954548.1:30612282-30614098 GCF_900497805.2 Vombatus ursinus | reverse complement strand
GTATAATGTTGTATCCCTGTTATGAGCTTCCAAAGCAGTGTTTTCTCTGAGCAGTGACTGCCAAATTCTCTTTTTGGAGGGCTACAAGCTACTGAACCACAGTATCTGGGACCTGGTCTTAAAAAATGTCAACAGCTCCCTGAGGCCTAGACTCTTCTCTTAGCTGTTAAGTTTCTTTCTCTTCTCTCTAAAGGTGAGTTTCATTTAATCCACCTAGAAAGTATTTGGGGAAAGCTTTAGGTAGGGCATCTGGTGTTAAGCCATGGGCACAGAAGGCAGTCTGAGGACGGAGGTATCAGCTAGTTGGAGTCCTGAGGATGTGACTCCCATGTCTATGAATGCTTGCTCATCAAAATCTTCTGAATGGAAATGAGGTTCCTTTGGTGCTATGGGCTACAGACTTTTTATCTTTCTTGAGCACTGCCAGCTATCAGCACCGAAAGACAGAATGGTATCATAGATGGAACACTATATTTTGAGGCAGAGTACCTGATTTGAGTCTTAATTCTGATACATGCTACCTGAATGGTTTTGAATAAATCACTTCTCTTTTGGGAAGCCTCAGTTTCCTCATTTGTAGAATGAGTGGGTTAGACTAGATGATTTTGAAATTTCTGTCTACCTCTATATCTATGAATATGTGACTTGAAGAAATGGATCCAAAGATGTTTGTTTGGCATGTAAATAAACTCTCCTTTCATTCATGTGAGCCTTTCCCTTAACCCCCACCCACTGCCCTGTGACTGCATAGGTTGCCTGGAACAGTTTGTGGATAGTAAGAGGGAGCGTACAGTTCTTGAAGAGGAGAGACAGATGCTGGGCCTCACATGAATCTGGAGAGAAGTCTGAATTTCAATGTGGCCCCTATAGGGAGTCACATGCATTGAGGAGTCAGTGCCATATGGAGGCACTGAAACTGACAGAGTTACAAAGGGGAGGAGTAAACCTTGCCCTTTCCAGCATAGCAGTGTTGAGAGATCAGTTAAGGAAATCATGTTCACCAAGGAGCAGCGAGACATAGTTATGGTGAAAAGAGAAAACCTGCAGATCTTGTCCTTCCTTGTACTAGAGAGATCAGCATAACATGTGCATGCGGGAAAAACATAGACCAATCCTTTTACTAGTTCTGCAAGTCATATAGACTGTATAGGTCCCAAGAAAAATGGGAACTACTTGGAAAGGGGTTTGCTTGACAGTCTCCTAAAAGTTGAGGAGTGCTTTTCTGAAAATCAAGGGGCTCAAGCATAAGCTCATTCTATTTTTTTCCTTATGGTTGTTGGTTAATTAAAATCTGTTCTATAGTCAATATATTATTAGCCTGAGTGCTTTTGGGAGAGCAAAATGAGCTCTTTTTTTGAGATTGCGGCAAGATGAGTATTCTATTCCTCCCTAATTAATTTGCTATCAGACTCCTTGCAGTGACTATCTCAGACTTTCTCAATTTTCTCAAGTCTCCCCTGGTGCTTCCTACCCCTACCCTTTCAGCTGAGGACCTCACCTCGAACTTTAATGAAAAAAATTGTGACCATTTTCTGAGAGCTTCCTTTTTTCCCTCATCTTTATCTCACATTATTCAGATATCTCCTTTCACTCCAGTCTCAGATGGAAAGGTGGCTCTTCTCTTTGCTAAGGCCATCCCCTCTACAAGTACCCTTGATCTCACCCCACCTGATGTCTCTGGCAAATTACCTCCATTGTCTTCTTATCTTCACTCTCTTCATATATATCTTCTTCCCTCTTGCATACAAACATGCCCATGTCTTTCTCATTCTTTTTTTTTTTTTTTTTTTTTTTTTTTTTTTTTTTTTTTTTTTTT
>NW_020954548.1:30604895-30612198 GCF_900497805.2 Vombatus ursinus | reverse complement strand
CAGTCTTTTTCATCCTTAAAAAAACCTCTGACCTGATTCTTCCATTTCCAGCTAAAAACACACATCTCTTCTCTTCATGACTCAGCTTAAAGAGAAATAGTCAAAGAAATCATAGCCTCAAAGGCTTTCTGCCAACAAAGTGTTTCTACTGTGTTAAGAATATATAAGATTCTTTGATAGACACACACACACACACACACAGATAAAGGTACAATGATCAATATCGCATGAGACATGAAACAGTGATGTATGTGGTCACCAAAGGTGTCTGTTATTGTCACAGAGGAGGTTCTGTTTACAGTCTAGATGGAAGAGGCGTTTTCTGTTGATGTCAAGGCCTTACAGATGACACTCACTTGCAGATATACTGTGCTGATTATACCAAGTTCCAAAATACTATAGGGCTTCTTAACTGAAACAAATGACTACTCAAAAGAGATCTTAACAGTACATGCTAGAGTTAAAAAAAAGATAAAGAAAGTATTTTTCTCATATTATGATTGTGATGTGTAGGCCATTCATTGTTCATCAATATACAGGATGTCCCAAAAGTCTTAGCTCACTTTTAAGCTTTAAATTCTACTAAGGCTTTTGGGACATCCTGTATATGCCTCAGATAGGCAGGGCAGATGGATAATGAGCTGGTTTCAGAGCTGAATAGGAGGAAGAGAATAAGTTGCATTCATGGAATTCTTCAGATCCCAAGCTGCAATCTGACACAAAACCCCATCTTTTTTTTTAACATCATTATCCTTCCAATAATAGCATATAGCTGTGAATTATGTAGCACAATGGGCTCTGAAGAATCAAAACTGTGGGTGACCCAGAGGGTAGTGAAGAGATGTATGGTGTGTATAAGTAGGATGCAGCACATTACCAAAGATAACTTGCCTGCACGAAGTGGAGTAAAAGACCTCCTTGAAGAAATGTGTTTGGTGGTAGTCTAGTAAGACTGAGGTTTGATCTGAATGCTGCAGTGATATTTGTAAATACTAAGAAACAGAGGAATGTCTATAGCACATTGGGTGCTAAATACATCTTCTATGTAGGATTTATGGAAATACATGGACAAGAATTACATGGAAGGCATGGTTGGGTGCCTTGGTGAAGGGAATACCCATGTTGATGAGACCACATATGCAGGGTCAGATTGATGATTTGTAATTTATGTTCTTACATGTCTTTTTGGGTACACCAAAAAGTTGGGTTTAAAGACAAATCTAAAGAAAGGAATTTTAATCTGGAGTAACACTATCTTGTGTCCTTTCTCTTGACTGTGTAGATGGACCCTAAAAGAATGACACTAGAAAAACTCAAGGAAGATTCATCATTAAGATGGATTCAATTGACATACCTTTCCATTGCAATCTTTGCCCCCCAAAAGTTCACTAATTAGGAGGCAAGTTTAGTAACTTCTTCCTGATTGTCTATTTTTCTAGCAGTGGAGAAAGTGGATTCTCAGCTTTCACCCAGCAGGAATCTCCTCATTTACATGCATCAGAAACAATTTCTGTGAATTTAATTAATCACAGTTTACATGTTAATAACCCTTGAAATATTTTTTATGGGTAAATAATGGATATTCCCTGCTGTGGGGGGAATCCTTTGGTTCCAACATTCAATTATTTTATAATTTATTTTCCGTCAAATGATCAGGGAGTGAAACCTACAGACATGAACGGGAGAAAAAAGGAAATAGCAGTCACTTATTGACTATACCAGAAGGGGAGTGGGTTTATTTGGTACTGCTGGACCTAGTGGTTGAGCTGCCTGCAGGATCATTCCTACTTTATATGGGCCACCTGCTATCATAACCAGCTGGCACTGATCTGGGGTGCATCAGGAGTCATGTTTCCTGATTTGGGCATCCACTCAGGGGGGATCTGCCAGTTGGGATCTACCATCTCTGAGCAAGAAAGAGGAGTGAACCAAAACCCTGGTTCCTGTTCAGAATACTTCCTCTTATAGTATCTTGAGCTAAGAGGGAACATAGGATACTTGGTCTTAGAGCTCAAAGGGACCTTAGAAATCCTCTTACAGATGAAGAAACTGAGACACATAGAGATCAAGCAGCTTGCTTGATCACACTAATAATAAGTCACACAAATCACACAAGTAGTAAGGTGTAGATTTGGAATTGGAACCCAGCTCCTCTAATTATAAAACCCCATGCTGCTTGACTGCGATTGAGTTGTTTAGCTCTATCCAGGGACAGGGTCTCTGAAGGGATTCACCATTCAGGGCAGTAGGGAGTGCTTAGGGTGATGACTCAGGTACCTTGTGACTCCCTAACATGGGGCAGGGCAGGGGACAAACTAGGACTGACATATAATAATAACTAACACTTCCATATTCTATTAATATTTACAAAGCATTTTCCATGCATCCTCTCATTTGATCCTTACCACTACCCTATGAAGTAGGCATAATTATCCCCAATTTACAGATGAGGAAACTGAGGCTTGGGAAGGCAAAGAAACTTACGGCTAATAAGACATGATATCTCCCAACTTCAAGTCCAACCACTTTCTGAAGTATTATAGTGGTCAGAAATGGGCCCACCAGAACAGAAGCGCAGGAGCATTTATACCCATTTTTTGGTTATGTAGGTCATAAAGCAAAGCAAGTACTGATTCCAGGAGTGGAGGTGAAAACCAGAATCATGTGCCAAAGTAATACAGAAGTCAGAGAGGAAATAAAACAAGTCAAGGAGAGGGGTCCTGTGCCGTATCAGAGCTTTAAAGAAATTCACCGGTCAAGTAATTGGGAGCATCTGTGGACTTTTAAGCCAGGGACTACAGAGCTAGCCCTGATACTCTGATCTCTCTGATGGGGCTAATGCTTCCTCTCCTCCTAATTCTCATGAATGTGAAGCAGCCTTATTAAGGATGGCATTGATTGAGCAGCAACTTGAATCATCCCCCCAAATCTTTGGGGAGCAGATTCCAGCTGCATTCTCTCTTCTGCTACCACCAGCTTGCCTGTCCCTCTCCTCTCAGAGTCAAACCAGAAATGGGAGCTGTCTTTGGTTCTGATCATCAGAAAGAATTCTCTAGCCATTAAAGGAAAGTGGTTTAAAAAAAAAACAACTCAAATATAAAAATATGAGCATACAGTGAATTATAGAAATACTTAGTTAAGTCTCAAGGTCACAGTGACATGAAAGCAGTGGAGTGTGGAGGGGGCACAGCTAACATGCCATTGCTAATAGAAGAACAGTCTTTGGTGGAGAGACAGATTGTCATCTCACTGTTGCCTACTGCTTCCCTTTGCTAACTCCTAGTCAAAAAAAAAAAACCCCAAAAAACAAAAACCAAAAAACAAACAAACAAAAAAATCAGTTCCTTAAATCATTCTTCAAAAGAGTGGCTACATTAGCATAGCTCCATACATGTTTCTGGAGTGACTGAAACATTATCATGTTCTTTTTCCATGCCAGGGAAATATTTATTTGCTTGCAATTCTCCATACTATATGAGCACTAAACACATGTGATTTCCACTGTCTATCAGAAGAGAAGAGCAATTTTCCTATAAGGTTCTAAGAGAGAATAGCTCCAGCAAAACTTGACACTGAATTGCTAACCTCCTTTTAAATTTAAATTAAATTTTTTTTTTGTAATTCTGAACTTGACAAACAACAACAAACACTAGCATTTCTATATACACAGAAGACCAGAAAAAGAGAATTATTCATGAAACCACAACTCTATTGTATACAGCTTAAACTTTTAAAAATAATATAATAAATTCAACAAAGTAGTTTCAAAGCTGTCCTGCTTGTCTGTATCTTCTTCTGAATCTTCTTTTGCTACCCTCTGTGCATTTAAAATTATTTTTTACAAATTTTTTTGGAATCTTTTTGTTTTTATATTATCTGCATTTCCAACTGTATCACCTACCCTGTCTCAGAGAGGCAAGGCTTATAAAGAAGAATAAAAAGAAAGAAAGGGAAAAGTCCCACAAAGTAACCAACAATTTAAAAAATTTGATATTATATGCAGTGTTCTATGCCCATGTTCTCCTACTTTTGCAAAGAAGTAGGGAGAGGTCAATTGGTTCTCGGGTCAGTACTCTCACCTGAACCTATGCCATATATTAGCATAGGAAACATCCTCTTTAGCTAGAGGTGAACACTTATGAGAGTCATAGGGAATGTCCATGATGGAGACAAAGAAGGAAAAGATGATAGGAAAAGGAGGGAGTGAGACTGGAGGTGACTATTGCACTTATTCTTTGGCATTGTTGTGTGTGTGTGTGTGTTTGTAAAACTTCCTCTGGAACTGAAAGGATGTCTAGTTTTTCTTTGATAATGATGATACTACTAATAATAACAATTATGATAACTCATCCCTGGGTTTGGCATGTCTAGTGGTAACCCCATTTTGTCCACCTATATAAGGCTGGAGAATTTTGGTGATGATAAGAAGAAATAAATGGAATTCTTCTTCTCCCTGATGTAGATCAGAAATTGAAGACAGTTAGGAACTGCTATTCTAGGTGATAACAATATTGTCTATGGCAGCCTGGTGGCAGAGTGAATAGAGTGCCAGGCCTGGAGTCAGAAAGCCTCATTTTCCTGAGTTCAAATCTGGCCTCAGACACTTAGCTATATAACCCTAGGCAAGTCACTTAACCTTGTTTGTTCCTTTTACTTGCATTTTCAGAGGATCAAACTTTTCCTCTGAAGGTGACTGCCCTGAGCTATCAGCAGTTTGACAGACCTATGAGAGGTGGTGTTAGCTATGGCAATCTATTCTTCCCATATTTGTCCCTTCCTCCATGACTACAACTTTTCCTCTTCCACTTTATCTTCTTCTTCCTCTTTCTGTTCTGCTTTTCTTCCTCCTCACAGTCTACACTCACCCTCTCTCCTTCCTGAATAGTAATTCCTTCTTCAAATCCTTGCTATCTTGCTTTCCACCCTCCACTCTCCTCATACTGATTCACACAAAGACCAATGACTTCTTAATTCCAATGATATTTTCTTAGTCCTCAGCCTCCTTGACCTTTCTGTTCTATTTGACAGTATTGACCATTCCTTACTCTTTGATCTTCACTTATATTTTAGATCTCATGAGACTGCTCTTTACTGGTTCTCCTTCCATCTGTTTGAGCCTTCCCTGCTTCACCATCCTCACTAAGCCTGGCATCACCCAAGGCCCTGTCCTTGAGACCTGTTCTTGTGCTACACTCCTCAGTTAGTGAGGTAGTACAATCTATGGAGTGCTGGACTTGGAGCTAGAAAGACCTAAGTTCAGATATTGCCTCAGACTCTTCTTAGCTGTGATACCTTGGGAAAGCCATGTAACTTCTTTGTGTCCCATTTTCCTGTTCTGTAAACTGGAGATAATAAAAGAAACTATGTCACAGGGCTGTTGTGAGGATAAAATGAGATAACATATGTAAAGTACTTTCAAACAAATTACTACATATGTTAGTTATTATTAAGATGGGCACAATTGTCCCCTCTGCAGATGACCATGAAATCTATGGATAGAGCTTTAATATCTCCCTGGCTCCAGGTCGGCTTTTTCAACTGCCTGCTGAAGGTCTCCACATGATGTCCCCCAGGTACCTCCTACTCAATCTGTCAAAAACTGAGCTCACTCTATTTGTCCCAGCCTAAACACACTCCTTTAAAGTTTATTATTTCTACCTTAATGTTGCAGTCACTCAGACTAGATACCTCAGAGTAATCTTTAACTCTTTCTCATTTTTTACATCCTTCCCATCAGTCAATTGCCACTTCCTCCTATACGGTAACAATATTTTTTTGGTATCTCTCCTCTCCTATTTACTCAAAGTGCCATCACCAGGGTCCAGGCTGTCATCCCATCTCTAATGAATTATTTAAAAAGTTTCTTAAGTGGTCTTCCTGTTTTCATCTACTCCCTTCTCCAGTCCATTCCTCATGTGCTTTCAAAATAATCTTCTTAATGCCTAGGTCTTGACCATATCCTTTCCAAGCTCAAAAGTTTTTATTGGTATTCTGTTGCTCAAAGGAGGAAATGCAGACATCTTAGCCTGGCATTTAAGGACCGTTTCAACCTGAGAAGAACAATAACAATGATGATGTTAATTTCTGTTACTGTTTGGGTCAACTTACCTTTCAGGCTTTATTTCATGTTGCTTCTCTATAACCCACTCTATGTTCCAGCCAAACTGTATTACTAACTGCATTTCCCAGTCTTGTCCTGTTCTCTTTCACCTCCAGGCATTTGTAGAGATCATTCTTCTGTTCCTGGAACACCTTCCCTGCTAATGGTGGTTTGTTAAAATCCTTCAAGGAATGACTTAGCTGTCACCTTCTCCACTAAGTCTTCCTAATTAACCCCACCTAAAAGTGTTTTCTCCATTTTCATTTTTTCTTAGACTATTTTGCCTGGAATCTATCCTTTGCTCCACTCACATTCATTTGTGTATATTGATATCTCCACCCAGTAGGTTATAAACTTTTTTATAGTTGTATCCTCTGTGCCTAGGATACAATTTAATAAATGTTTGTTGAATTAACTTGAATTCTATGCCTTCTTTTCTGATTCTCTTCTTTTTTCTCTAATATTTTTCCTTTCCCTTTATCTTTTCTATCTCATTCTCTCCTCCATCCTCTTTTTCTCTTCTGCTCTCCTTATTTTTTTGCTCCTCCTCCCCCGTTTCTGACCAAACTGCTTTGCTAAGTGCCTATATGTAGACCCAAGAAGTTTGCTTAAAGTCAATTCTGGCTTTGGAGAAGCTTCCCAATTATTTGGAAACCCCAGTGGCCCCACCTGGAAAGTCTGAGGAAGAGTATAGGATCACTTTCTTATTGGTTTCCGTGGCACTTTAGACCAAGATAAATAGCTAATGCAGAGACTGATTTTCCCTATGAACAACTGTAAGTGGTAGAGGTTGCACTCAATGAATAAATGATTACCTAAAAGAGACTTCATCAGTGCCTTCTTTGAGTAGTTAGATCTCCCTCCTCCTGGGTATCTTTGAGGGCCCCACTTGTTCTAATCCTAGCCAGAAGCCTTCTCTTATCAGACACTCTCATATATGGAACTGGATTAATAACCTGTGATTCAAGTACAAGTGGATTGGCATTAGAGGAACATTCCTTAGGAAGAGAGAGAGGCAGAGAGGGAGGGAGGAAAAGAGGCAGGCAGAAAGAGAGAGGGAGAGACAGAGAGACAGAGACAGAGAGACAGAGGGACAAAGACACACACACACACAGAAAAAAAAGACAGAGACAAGAGAGAGAGACAGAGAGACAAAGACACATACAGAGAGAGAGAGAGAGAGAGAGAGAGAGAGAGAGAGAG
>NW_020954548.1:30591218-30604862 GCF_900497805.2 Vombatus ursinus | reverse complement strand
GCTCTCTGAAAGGAGAATCCTTCACCACCCTCCCCTCCCTGTCTGCCCCATGATGCGCCACTGCATGTACCACGGCCGCCTTTGGGAAATTGTGCCAATGTCAGTCAGCCTGTAATTATTGTAAATGCCTGGAGAGAATGGTATTGTTCCCAATTTATGTTTTTGCTTCCTCTCCTGTCTTCTGTGTTTTCCCTTTTATTTAATGCTGTGTTCAATGTTGTAATTACTTTTTTAATCTGTAACGTCTGTGTCTGGAGTGCGTGGCTCCCCACCGCCTCCAGGGCTCGCATTGTAAACTAGTCCTGGCATCTCTGATGTGAGGCTCAAGCTGAAATATCGCCCTAAATAAATAAAAGGCAAATTAGATATTGGAAAATAACTTTAAATTACATTTGAATTCTTGGGGAATTACATCTTACATCTGCATTAGGAGCAAATGAGTTCATCATGAATAATATTGCTGGAGTGAAATCCAGAGGAAGAAATAAATATTTCCCAGCAGCTTTGAACAGTCGAATAAGAGAAGATACTTCCCCAGTAAATAAGAAGTAAATGTAGCAGTCTCCCTGAGAGGCTCCAGATCCAGAGAAAAAGGAGTAAATATGAACAAACTTGAGATAAACTCAACCAGGTCCCCTAGGGAACTGGAGACTCCCAGAAGGGAACAATTCATCAGACTCAGTTTCTGACTGAGCCTCCTTGCTTACTTCTGAGTCCCCAGGCTGTTCATATTAGTCTGTCCATGGGCTTTTTTTGAAGAAGGGTACCCAGGGAGGGGCAGCAAGGGGGAAGAAAAAGGTCCTGGTTCTGAAGGAGACGCAGCACGAGGTAATGAAAAATTGACTGGACTCTGTTAGAAGAGCTGGGTTGGAGTCTTAATTCTGCCATTAGCAAAAGATTTACTTCCCCTTTCTGGATCTTAATTTCCCAAGGGCATTGAACTAGATGGTCTCTACCATCATTCAATTGATATTTGATATTCTAAGGCCCCTCCAAGCTCTGAGATGCTGACAGGATTTTATGTTTCTAGGAGGTTGCCCTTTCTGGCTGTTAGGACCAGGGACAGCTTCCATTAACTCACCCAGTGCTGAAGCTGTGAATCCTAGGAAAGCTGAAGGGCAAAGGTCCAGATATAACCCTGGTCCTCCTGAAGTTTGGCCAATCCAGTCTTCAAGGCCACTGCCATCCTAAATGTGAAGCAGGAGGGCTGCTGGTGAGCGGATAGACAGATGGACAAAGCTGGGACATTCAACTTTCTTGCGGAGGTCAGAGGAGGCCCTAGGGACATGAAAGAACGGCCTGGCAGGATGCCTCTTAGACAGCTGAGCTGATTTATGCCTGTGTTGCTATTATTTTTTTTTCTCCAACAAAGAAATAAAAAGAGAAAAATATCTTCAAGGACAACAAAGAGAAGCAGAATCAAAAATATGAAAGGAAAGACCAGAGAAAAGCCCATAGGTCTTATGAAGAGGTGAGGAAGAAATAGTTCAAATGGATTCCGGGGAGCAGTGTCACCAGAGTCACACTCAGGCTGGCTATCTGGTGATTGGGGGTGGGGTGGGGAGAGGAGAGGGCAACCTCATAGCACATCAGGCACAAAATGTTTAAATTGGACTGTTATCCAGTTCCTTTATTGTTTTCTAGAGAGGTGGCTCTCCTGTCTCACAGAAACTCTGTCAACTTTGAGGTGTGGGCTTAGAACTTCTCCATGCAGAATGGCCCATGATAGCAAGGTAAAGCCTGTTGGTGACATTACATTCAGTGCTAGGAGCATTACCAAGAGTCACCAGTCCACTCCAGATGCCACAAGCCAAGACTAAATCCAAGAGATGGCACTTGTCCCACATAGGTGGCATCAGAAGGGATTCATTAACTCATGGTACGTTACAGCTTAAAGAAACCTTAGAATATAGAGCATTAGCACTGTAAGGGAACTTACCACATAAAACATAGAATGGTACAGCTGAGAAGGACCTTAGAATGTCAAAGCTGAAGGGACATTACGACATAGTATGTAGGATGTCAGAGCTAGAAAGAATTTTGGAATGTTGGACATAGAGTATGATTGCTGAAAGGGATATTAGCATATATAACATGGATTATTGGAACTATATTGGGTCTGAGAGCACAATTAGAGCTGGATTGGCATTAGAATAGAGAATACAGAATATTAGAGCTGGGAGGGAGCTTCAAAGACAGTCCAGTCCAATTCTCTCATTTTATAAGTATGAAATTTGAAGCCTCATGAGATTACAGGGAGAATAAATCCACCGACATTGTGACATGATGAAAGAGTAGTGTGGGTAGTTGGGGGTCAGTGGGGAGGCAAATATTGCTTTGCTGGGTTCAATCTTCATTTGCTTTGGGAGAAAGGCCTTCAGGGAGCACTCCTGGCCATAGGTGAGAGAACCCGGAGTTATTATAGTCTCAAATTCTTCTTTGGAAGTCATGCTTCAACCTATATATCAATCCACTAATCAACAAATATTTATAAAGGTTTATCTTACAGGGGATTACAAAACAATATAAACCTTGAGAAGCAGAATAATATAGTGGATAGTGTTAGATTTGCTTCCAGTGGACCTGGGCTTAAATCCAGACATATTTATGAGCTGTGTGACCTTGGGCAAGTCACTTCACCTCCTCTGAGACTCAGTTTCCTCATATGTAAAATGAAGATAATACTATTACATTTTCCACTTTATAATTTTGTAAGGAAGGTGCACACTAAACCTTAAAGCGTCATATACATGTGAGTCACTTTTATGGATTCTGCCTTTAAGAATCCTGTGGTTACTTGGGGGAGGCACAACTTGTACCTACAAAAAGAGATATAGCAATGTGAATATAGGAATATCTTGTGAAGCTCTTTGGGTATAGTCCTTATAGTAAGTGGACATGACCAATGTGGGAGTTTTAACCATTCATATATATGGCTACATATATGCACATATAACTATGCATATTTATTACAAGAATTTTATTTTTATTCAAAAAAATTTTTTGTAGTATGTACATGGTGGTGGTGGAAAATAGAAAGGAGAGAAAATAAATACTTGTTAATTGAAAAAGAGATTTCACCACCACCACCATCACCAAAAACCAACCAAACCAAAAAGGTTACCTCAGTCAACACTGTTTCAAAATGACATCATTAATACATAATACATCTCCCCTTCCCCTTGTAAAATCATGAAACCATACTGAAATGTCACTTGGCTGATTACCCATTTATAACATTAATTACATTGCCCCTATGGAAATAATTATACCTGGTAACATTGTTTTCCCTAATATGATTTCACAGGACCAATAATATTTTGGATATGGGTGTGCCTAGGTATACTATATGCCCAGTGAGTGATACAGACAGTGAATACAGTGATATAGACAATTAATTACAGAGAGAAAGAACCTCTCACTCAGCCTGAGGCTTCTGCTTGTTTGGAGCTAGGTTGGGAATGGAGTAGAGAAAGGGAAGAGAGGTGATTTTCTTTGTGTGTGTGTGTATGTATGTGAGGCAATTGAGATTAAGTGACTTGCCCAGGGTCATATAGCTAGTAAGTTTCAAGTGTCTGAAGCCGGATTTGAACTTGGTTCCTCCTGATTCCAGGGTTGGTGCTCTATCCATGTGCCACCTAGCTTTTCTTTATTCATCAACGCTGATTATGACTGGATACTCTGAGTCATGCTGAGAGCTTTGTGTGTGAGGAGCATGAGACAAAGAATAATTGGCCTCACTTAGGCAAAGTGAGTTGTCTTCAGCTGTTCCACTGGTGAGCTTGGTTGAAAAACTGGGCTTCACAGAAAGCCATCAGTGTTCTTTACCCACGGATTTCATGTACTATTTTGTGTTGCTTCTCCATACATTTAATACTAATTATAGCATTTAATAGTTATCTGGGTTTGTGTTTTATACCCTACTAGATTGTAAACTCCTTGAAAGTAGGAAGTTTCTTATCTAAAATTTATATTCTATAAATATTTAGAACAGTGCTTTGTACTTAGTCAATTCAACCCAGTGCAATAAGTATGTATCAAGCACCTACTATGTGCAGAGAAAAAATAAACCCAACCCAGTCTGTTCACTGAATAGCCTAATCATTTGGCAAGCATTTATTAAGCACCTACTTTGTGCTAGGCATTGTGCTAGGGGTTCAAAGACAAAAATAAAGTCTTTGTTCTTAAGAAGATTACATCCCATCTGGGGAAAGCAACATGTACATTTTTAAGGCACTAGCAGTTCAGGGAATAAGGAAAGGACTTATGTAGAAGGTGACATGTAAGCTGAATTTTGAGGGAAGCTAGGGATTCTAAGAGGCAGAAGTGAAGAGGGTATGCATTTTCTGCATGAGGTAGAGGGTAGGAATAAAAGTGAGAGATGGAGCACCATGTATGAGGAACAGTAAGGAGGTTAATTTGGCTGCATCATAGAGACTAAGAAGGGAGTAATGTATGCTGTCTGGGAAGGAAGGTTGGAGTCAGGTTGTAGAGGGCTTTGAACATCAAATGGAGGAGTTTGCACTTGAACCTAGAGAAATAGAAAGCCACTGGAGTTTATTGATTAGAAGAGTGACAGAGTCAGATCTATGCTTTAGGAAAATTACTTTAGTAGCTGTGTGGAGGATGGATTGCAGTGGAGAGAAGTGTGAGGAAGGAAAAACAGCTAGGAGACTCTTACACTAATCTGAGTAAGAGATGATATCTGAACTCGGGTGGTTGGTTGGGTGAGTAAAAAGAAGAGCAGAAGTGTGAAAGTGGAGAGATAGAATTAGTAATACTTGACAATTGATTGGAGATGTGGTGTGAGGGATAAATGAGGATGCTGAGGTTGTGAACCTAAGTGACTATAGTATGGTGATACTTTCAAGAGAGTTAGGCAAGTAACAAAGAGGACTAGATTTGGGGGAAATATATATTTTGTTTTGGACGTATCGAGTTTGAGATGCCTATGGGACATCTAGTTTGAAATGTCCAGTTGGGAAATGTTGATGTGGGATGAGAGTTCAGAAGAGCGACTTAGGCAGGATATATAGTTCTAAGAGTCATCTGCAGAGAAATGATCATTAAACCCAAGGTTGCTGAGGAGGCCATCAAGAAAGTGTAGAGAGAGAAGAGAAAAGCATCCAGAACAAACTCTTGATGGACACTTCCATTTCAATTTAACAAACATTTCACTAGCACATCCTATGTGCCAGGCAATGCCCTTATGGTAGGGAAGTATATAGAAGATGATCCAGCAAAGAAGACTAAGAAGGAAGAGAGACCAGAGGGAGCAGGAGAGGAGAGTCCAGAAGGAGAAGGTGGTCACTAGTGTCAGATGCTTCAGAGAGGTTAAGAAGGGTGAAGACTGAGAAAAGGCCATCAGACAGAGCAATTAAGGATCATTGGTAACTTTGCAGAGAGGAGTTTCTGTTGAGTGATGAGATCACAAGTCCCAGATGGCAAAAGTTTGAGAAATAATTTAGAGGAAAGGACTCCCACTATAAGCTACATTCGATGAGGTGAAGACTACTTACACATAGATAAGTAAACACAAACCATTTACCAAGTAATAGAAAGTAATTTCAAGTTGAAAGAGCACTGACAAAAAGCTATGACCAGTCCAACCATCACTAAACAATAATGTTTGTTAGTCGAAACAATAGTATTCTTTTATGAAAATCCAGTGGGAACTCCTAGACTCCTGAGGCACTATTCAGACCATTCCTCTGCCTCTAGGGTCATAGCTCATTGGAACTGGAGACCTTTAAGGCTAGCCCTCTTCATTTTATCGGAAGCTAGGTAGCATAAAGGCCAAGGTGCTAGGCTGGAAGTTAGGAATACCAGACTTCTCAGACATAAGCTGTGTGACCCTGGGCCGGTGTCTTAACCTCTTTTGGCTTCAGTTTCCTTATCTGAAAAAATGGAGCTAATAATAACATCTATCCCACAGAGTTGTTGTGAGGAACAAATCAGAGAATATGTATAAAGGGGTTTGCCAACTTTAAAGTGCTAGATAATTTTAATTATTTTTATAGATGAGCAGACTTAGGAAGGTGCAGTGACTTGCATAATTAGTTGGTGGCAGGTTGGAAGAATACAGGTAAGAAGCATGCCATTACTCAGGGTCTGATTGAATATTAGCCTTGAAAAGGACTTTAGGCCATAGAGTGTAGAATATCAGAAATGGAAGGATATTTAGAGGGAGGAAGGAAACTCAGTCCAGTCTTCTTATTTTGTGGATGAGAAACTTGAAAGCTAGAGAGAGAAATTATTTTGCCCAAGATTGTTCAGCAAGGTAGTAGCAGAAGGGGAAAATGTAGTTCATCCAACACTTTAAGACTTGGTGTTGGGAAGTTATTTCCCCATCTCAGTAGAAGGTACTCTCTTTACTTCAAAGTGATTCAGAGCAAGAGAGTCCTCAACTCCTTTCCTTTGCGTTTCATGGTGTACCTCTAGATCCATGCTTGTCTGTTTCTGTTTTTTACTTAATTTGTTTAGAAGGATTTTGTGAGTCTTTGATTTCTACCCAAAAATTAATGAGATTCTACTGTGAACAATTAATCCTTCCTTGGAGACAACTTGTAGACACACATTCTCTAAATTTGCTTTGGGCAATACCCTCCTTTCTTTCTCTTTCCTCTACTTTATAACCCCCACTCCACCCCATATATCTGCAAATGGAAGGGGAAACATGACCTGTGCTATTCTGGCTTCATGGGACTATAGGAAAAGGTGGTTGATGGCAGGAGTGATTGGAACTTCCTAAGACATCTAACCTGTTTCTGTTGGCCTCCTTCTGGATGATACTTTCGTGCCTGGTCTTTCATCTTTTCTCTGCCCCCATCATTGCTGCAATGCCCTTCTCCTTGCCCACCATATTTTGTTCTTAGTTTGCCAAGCATTATCTTTCCTCTCCTTCTGAGGCAGCTTCTAAACTCACCACCTCTGTAAAGCCTTTACCATTGAGTGGAGGGTGAGCCCTGACCCCCTAACACTGCCCATTATCAATAATAAACATAGTAATAACTCATAATGATTTATTGGTTTATAGTTTGTAAAACACTTTCCCCACAAAAGCTAAGTGAGGTAGGTAGTGTAACTTATCATTCCCATTTTATAAGTCAGGAAACTGAGGCCGAGAGAGATAATGTAATTTGTCTATGATCAAATACTTATTAAGTGTCCAAGCTGGTACTGTTGGAATCACAGAGTTGTAGAGGACTTTTGTGACTCTCTAGTGCATCCTTCTTCCTAGTGAATGAATGCTGCCCATAACATCCTTGACAGGTGCCCATCCAGTCTG
This sequence comes from Vombatus ursinus, assembly GCF_900497805.2. Taxonomy (NCBI): domain Eukaryota; kingdom Metazoa; phylum Chordata; class Mammalia; order Diprotodontia; family Vombatidae; genus Vombatus; species Vombatus ursinus. The sequence continues at coordinate 30,597,574 of NW_020954548.1, read as the reverse complement.
CTTTAACATTTCAACCTTATGTCTTTGGACAGCTTTAGTCACACATTTTCCCTCATATCAAACAGGACATTGGAGGAAGCCCTGGACTCAGAGTCAGAAGGCCTGGGCTTGACCTTGGTTCTTGTACTTAGCATATGGATGACTTCATTGATCTCATTTTCTCTCTCTGGACTTGTTTCCTGACCAATAAAATGAGGATTTTGGACTAGATCAGAGCTGTCAAACATGGCCAATGGGCCATATGTGGCTCATAATACTCCTGAGTATGACCCAAGCCAAATTAAAATGTAATTGAGAAATATTTAACAAAATAAATAAAAATACAATAAAACGTAGATGATATTAAAACTGAAAGCTAAGTCAATATGTGGCCTACAGAGATCCTTATGTATGATTTAGTGGCCCCAATTTCTGTTGGAGTTTGGCCCCACTTGACTAGATGTTTTCCAAGGTCCCTTCCAAACCTAATAGTCTATGAGTCTAAATCAATCTCTTTGTATCTTTCGCCATTGGAACTATACTAAATCAATTTAATTTCAGGTCTTCTGATGCCAGGGGTCATGTGTTTTCTGCACTATGATGTCCACATGCCTCAGTCCAGTGATTCTTCAGCAGGTCATCATCATCATCAGCTTGGAAGCACTTGGTGTAACCACTGACATTTACATAGTTCTCTAATGTTTATAAAATAAATCACACATATTATCTCCTTACAGCTTCACAACAATCCCCAAATGTGGATAAAAGAGGCATTAGATCTCCTTTTACAGACCAGGAAATTGAGGCCTAACGAGGTTAAGAAATTTGCCCATGATCACACAGGTAGTAAATACTTAGTACAATGTCCTACACGTAGTAGGTTCCTAATAAATATTTGTTGAATTGGATTATATTAGAAGTGTTAGTGACAGGATTCGAACCCTGGTCTTCCTGTCTCTAAGGTCAATATTCTAGCTTCTACGCCATGCTGCTTTTGCTCACTCAACAAATATTCAAAGGCACCTGCTATATGCTGGACTGTGTTCTGGGCTTTGGGATACAAAGAGGTAAAAGGCACATTTCCTGTCATTTAGGGACAAACGAATACGTGAGAAGACAGCTGTGATACCTTGTGCAAAGGTGAAAAAAAGGAGAAAACCTCACTTTTTCACACTGGCCTTCACTTTTCTCTTCTGTAAAATGAAGGGATTGGATTAGATGATCTCTAATGCCTTTTCCAGGCCAAAGATCCCTTCCTTAAAGGTTGAATAGTAATAACAGATGATTTATGATAAATGCCAAGTGAAGGGTATAGTGGAGAGAGTGAGTGCTATTAAGAATTCAGAAGAGGATCTATTTAGTGATGGCTGCTGGAGTTGCCAATGAAAACTTCACAGAGGAGCTGGGACTTAGGCTCGGCCTTAAATGTTGTGGGATTCAATTAAGTGAGAGGAAGGAAGGGCACCAGGGAGGAAGAATAGCAAGAGGGAAATCACAGAGGCAGGAATGACTATGATAAAACTGATAGATAATAAGGGCAGCTAGGTGGCGCCATAGTGTACAGAGTTCTGGGCCTGGAGTCAGGAAGACTTATCTTCTTGAGTTCAATCTTGGGTAAGTCACTTAATCCTATTTACCCCAGTTTCCTCATCTGTAAAATGAGCTGGAGGAGGAAATGGCAAACCACTCAAGTATCTTTGCCAAGAAAATCACAGATGGGGTCATGGAGACTCAGACATGACTGAAATTACTTAACAACGCAACAATAATAACAACAATGGAGACTAACCTGGATGGGGTCTAGAGTGCATGAAGGGAGAGGCGGCAGATAAAGCTTAAAAAGTAGACAGGAAATGGATTGAGCAGGCCTTGAACACTAGTCTAAGGAATTTATACTTCATCCTGTATACAATGGGGAGATTTTTCAGGATTTTGAGCAGGGGTGGTGGTTTTGTAGTTTTGTATAAGAACTCACATTCATATATTTAAAGTTTATACACGTTGAGGTTTGCAAAGGGCTTTTCTCCCCATTACCCTGAAAGGTACCTAGTGTGAGTAGCTCAAAGAGGTTATAACTATCTGGCCCAAAGTCACACAGCTAATGAGTGTCAGAGCCAGTATTGGAATCCAGGTCTCCTGACTCCCATACCCCACAGTCTTTGCATTAACTCACACTACCTTTCTACAAAGTGGTATTTTAGGAAGATAATTCCATTAGCATTTGTAGGAGGTGTTGGAGAGGGGGGAACTAGAGGCAGGGAGATGAGTTAGGAGGCTATGTTAATAGTCTAGGTGAGGGCCTGAACAAAAGTAGCAGAATTAGGAGTGGAAAGAGAAGGACGGCTAAGAGAGCTATTATAAAGGAAGCACTGACCAGACTTGGTGATAAGGTGTGGGTGAAGGACAGGAGGTGTTAAAGATGATTTTTAGCCTGTAAGTTGAAGAAAATGATGATGGCATCAGAAATGATGAAGTCAGGAAAGCAAACTGATTTCTAAAGAGAAGACGGTGACAATGACTTCATCTTTTGACATAGGACCATTTGGTTTAGAGCTAAAATGAACCTCAAAGCTCAGCTAATCCAACTCCTTTATTTTATAGTTGAGGGACCTGAGACTGAAAGTAGTCAATTAATCACCAAGAATTTATGAAGTATCTCTTAGGTGTCTGGCATTGTGCTTAGTGTTGGGGCTATGAAAACAAATAGGAAATAGTACCTGCTCTTAAGGAGCTTATATTTTATTGGATGAGAAAATACATACATACCTAGATACAAAAAAATAACAAATTAAATATAAGGAATTTTTTTTGTGGTGGGTGGGGAAAACATTAGCTGTTGTGAGTGGGCCTTATGTAGAAGATAGCACCTGAAGTGAACTCTGAAGAGATCTAGGAATTCTACATGTACAGGGGAAAGGTGAACACATTCCAATTTGGGAGGACAGCCCATGCATGGAGAAATGTGGATATAGGAGGAGTATTATGTATAAGAAGCAGCAAGATAGCCATTTTGACTGGACCGTAGGATGTGTGAAGGGGAATAGCATATGATGAATATGATCAAATTATTAAGGGCTTTGAGTGCCAAAAATAACATTTTGTTTTTAATCCTGGAGTTAATAGATAATAGAAATACACTGGAGTTTATTGAGTGGGGGAGTGATGTAGTCATATCTGTGCTTTGGGAAAACTACTTTAGTGGGTAAATGGAAGATGGATTGGAGTGGGGAGACACTTGAGGTAGGCAGACCCACCAATAGGCTATTGCAGTGTGAGGTGATGAGGGCCTGCACCAGAGTTGTGGCGGTGTCAGACGGGAGAAGGAGTGTATCTTCCCCATCAATCAAGTGGAAGGATTGGATTAGAAATCATCTGACTTTTAAGGTCTCTTCCATCACTGAAATTCCATAAATTAATGGTTGAATGTCAAGCTTCCCTTTATTGTGAATCTTTTCCTCTTCCACTCCTTTCATCTTCTAGCAATCACTGAGATCTGGCTTCCCTCTCCTAACACAACCACTTGGGCCATCTTTCCAGTATCTTTCCAGTGTTGGCTATGGTAATAGGGAAGTTTAGAGGTGGGGAGGATTTAGGGAAAAGATAATAAGTTCAGTTTTGGAAATATTGAGTTTAAGATGTCTACTGGACATCCAGTTTGAGATATCTGAAAGGCAGTTGGAGACGGGAGACTGAAGGTGAATAGAGAGATTAGGGTGGGATAGTTATGTTTGTAATCATCAGTATAGTAATGATAATTAAATCCAGGAAAGCAGATAAGATCATGAAGTGAAGTAGTATAGAGAGAAAAGAGGATCCAGGACAGAGTCATGTGAGACACCTATAGGTTGTAGTCTGGATGAGGATATAGCAAAGGAGAAAAAGAGGTCTGCTAAATAGGAGGAGAACTAGGAGAGAGTTGTGTCCCTAAAACCTAGAGAAAAGAGAGTATCACAGAAGAAAGGGTGATCAACAGAGTCAAAGGCTTCAGAGAGGTCAGGATGAATGAGGATTGAGAAAAGGCCGTTGGATTTGGTAATTAAGAGATCATTGGTAACTTTGGAGAGAGCAGTTTTGGTGGAATGATGAGGTTGGAAGATAGAGTTTAACAGGCTAAGAAGAGAATGAGAAGAAAAAAGTGTAGGTATGTGTTATAGATAGAGTTCTCAAGACATTTAGCCACAAAAGGCAGAAAAGATATAGTATGATAGTTAACAGGGATGGAAGGATCAAGTGAAGACTTTTTTTGAAGGTGGGGGAGACATGAACATGTTGGCAGACAATGGGAAGGACCCAGTAGCCTGGGAGAGATTGAAGAAAAGTGAAGGAGTAGGAATGATAGATGGGTAATCTGTTGGAGGAGAGGGGATGGAATGGGATCTCTTGTGCAGGTAGAGGGGTTTGCCTTGATAAGGAGTAAGGCATCTTCATTATGTGAGACAGGGGTGAAGGAGGAGATAGTGGCAGAAGTTATGTGAGTGATATAAGATGAGGATGAATAGAGAAGAAGGAGCTCATAGTGAGTGGCCTCATTTCTTTTCCTGTATAATGTGAGGTAAGGTTCTCAGTTGAGAGACGGGGGGAAGGGGAAGCCATGGGTAGTTTGAGGAAGGATGAAAAGGTTTGGAAAAGCTACTGTAAAGAGAAGGATAATAAATTGATAAAGGAAGGTAGGAAGGATTGCCCAGCAGAAGTAAGGGACCACTTGAGGTTATATAGCATAAATTTATACTGGACCCTGTCAGAAAAGTTGTGTGATTTTCTCCACAGCAGTGTGTGTGGAGGGCATGGTTGGTGGAAATGATCCAAGATTGAGACTTATCAGTGCACAATCAGTGATGTGATAAAGGGACCAGGGACTCAAGAGGACAGTGTAGAGTTGAATTAGTTCACCAAGGGGTCAAATTGGGGGAAAGAGGAGAGAGTGGCTAGTGTAGGGGTGATGGCCGGGGAGAGAACTGAGGGCTTGAAGGATCAGAGGTCATGATGTGGACAAAAAGTAGGATTTGTTGTACAATCAATTCATAGAATTTCAGAGATGGAAGAGAACAAAGAAGTCATATAATCTACTCCTTCCATTTGACTGATGGGGAAACAAAAGCTCAGACTGTGACCTGCCCAAGGACACGGGGTTAATGAGGGGCAGAACCAGGATTGTAACCCATGTCTCATGAATGCAAGTCCAGGGCTCTTTCTATTACACCATAGTGCCTTAACTTATCTGCTCTTTATTCTGATTCCATCATAGTATGCTTACTGAGAATATCTTCTTCTCTCCATCAAGATAGTAATTGTTAGAATTTATTGAACACCTTACAAATGTTATCTCATTCTATCCCCATAACAACCCTGGGAGGTAGTTGCTATTATTATCCCCATTTAACAGAAACTAAGGCAATCAAGTTAAATGACTTTCCAGATTTACATGACTTGTAAGCATCTGAGGCAGGATTTCAACTCAAATCTTCCTGATTCCGTGCTCAGCATTCTATCCCCTGTGCCACCTGTCTGCTTTCTTCTATTGTCCAACTTGGCTGGAGATTTGTCTCTTCTGTGCAGTCTTCTCAGACACTTCACAACCTCAGAATGACTCTGGTCTCCTTATCCATTTCTCTCTATAGACCAAAATAGTATACTTATGGCTCTGCAATCCAGGCCTGAGAATATGCATAGCAGAAATACTTAAATAATTACATAGGCTTTTATGTGTTTCTGTTGTAATTTTGGATTCTATGTCCCAGAGGGCAAGGTCTCAGTGTGCCTTACTTATTTTGTCCTAGACCCCACTCAGACAGGCTTATAATAGAAAATGCTGTTGAGACAATGATTGATGGTATCTTAAATCCATCATTCTGCATGTTGTGGTGTCAAGCGTATTGGGTTTGAAATTAGAGGGCTTGAGCTAGTTTCTGCCAGTGTGATCTTGGGCAAGTCATTCAACTTTCTCAGTTTTCCATTCACTGAAATGAGAGAGTTGAACTAGATGTTTTCTGGGTTCCTTCCAATTAAAAAATCTCATTATCTTAAAATCTTATGAAAAATCAACATTCTGAGTGTGTGTGGGGAACCAGAATTAGTAGCAGCTTTTTGCCTCATTGAGAAATGCATACCAATTCCCTCCCTCTGCCCCCACAATGTTTATGTGCCTTGGGCTTCCTGAACTCAGAAGAGACCTGGAGTTGTGAATGAGGAGGTGTAGATGTCCCAGTAAATGAAGGCTACATCACCACAGCTGACATTTTAGTATCTTGCTTCCACACAATTGCATTTGTGATCTTGGCTTTGCTAAGGCAGAGAGCTTCATGCTTAACTAGAGCTCGAAGCATAACACCTTAACACACACACACACACACACACACACACACACACACACACACACA
>NW_020954548.1:30541721-30591200 GCF_900497805.2 Vombatus ursinus | reverse complement strand
ATGTCTCTCCTCAAACGTTTTCTTTACTGAGTGAACATCACATACTACATGGCACAAATGAAATTAAACCATTTGGAGTTAGAGGACCTGGGTTCATATCACAGAATCACAGAATTTTTGGGTTGGAAAAGGGAGCTCAGAGACCATTTTATTGAACCTAACTGTGCCATATACTACCTGTAATCTGCCTTCCTGTAATCTGAATCCGTTTCTCCTAATTCTACCTTGAGTAAATTAGTTCCCTTCTCTGTTACTGATACCTTCACTGTGAAGTGAGGGGATCAGACTAGGTGATCACTAGATGTCTTTCAGTTCTAAATGAAGTGATTCTATTTCCTCCCTGAGAAAAGTAGAGGGAAACCTCTTAGTAAGAAGCTATTTCTCTTATTCTAAGAGACAGCTTTCCCCCCACCCTTTCTTCTGTCTATGCCAAATCTTGGAGCTGCTAAACTTTGCAGATCATACACCGATTGTGAGGGAAGTGACATTTAGAAGAGTTTGTTGCTAAGGAACATGTCAGATGAAATGACTCCATTTCTTGGCACTATTGCTCTTAGCTCTTAGCTCCAAGTTCTTTCTAAGCCCTCGAAGAATTGGCCCCCAGTGCTCACCCTTCAATAAGCCAGCTTCATTCAATTCCAGCAATAAGGGAAGAGTCAGGACTGGTGTCTGGCCCAGGAATTCTCCATGATAACAGCAGAGGGCAGCCTGGTACAGCGTATCTCCTCATTCGAGGCCTGACTTGGTTTGTTATTCTGACCACGTCTGAGAAACAGACAACCAAGTGCATTGGAGGCATCGTTCGTGAAACTTCAGGATCCATGATGAGGCAGTCAGAAGAGGTGGATGGAATTGCCAAACCGTGGGACTTAACCCCAGCCCCTACAGTCTGCCCACTGTAGCGGAAATGGAGTTGAGGGGGGGAGGTGGTAAGGAACACAGTTGGGTCTGGGTGACTTAACAGCCAGTCTAATAAAAGGATGGATGTCAGGGTGCAGGACTCTGGAGCCCCAAACCAGTATTCCTTATTCTTTTTCTCAAGAAGTCAGACAGAGCAAAACAAAACAAAACAAACAAAACAATGCCACAGAGGTCATGTGGTATGGTGGAGACAACAGTAGGTTGGGAGCTCAAAGACTGAGTTTCTCTCGTCATTCACTAGTTACATGATCTCGGGCAAGTCACTTCTCTGAGAATAGAATAGTGAACAAGTCACTTCTCAAGTTTCTCATCTGCAAAATGAGGAAGTTGGATTAGATGCTCTATAAGCACTAAAACCTTGTGATTTCTAGGACAAAACAGGGTTCTAGTATTGACTCCATCATTTATTAGCCCTTTGACCTTGTTAATATAAAATCACTGATAAATATAAAGTATAGACTATAAATTGGGAATAAAGTAGATGCCACCATTCTGTATCATCCCCTTATAGGCATAGACTTAGCCAGGGTCTTGGACACTTTTCTGCCCACAAGAGGGTTTCAGATCAAGGAGGTCTGCTGAGGTCAAGCCCACCCAGCCAAAGTAGAAAGTCCAGAACAAGGCGACAGCTATGGTGTAGCTACAGTCAGACCAAATCTGGAATATTGTGTTAAGTTCTGGGTTTCACATTTTAGGAAGGACAGTGACAACTGTAGCATGTCCAAAAGTGACCAGGATGGTACGGAGTATAGAAGCTGCATCGCATGAAGAGGACCTGAAGGAGGAACTGGGAATGTTTAGCCAAGAGAAGACTAAGATGGGTCTTCTGATATCTGAAGGGCTAGTATGTTCTTGTCTAGGATTTGTCACTAACTATGTGACCTTGTCAAGGCCACTGTGTGGCCTTTCTTTGGCTTTCAGTTTCCTTATTCAGTTCAATCCAACAAACATTTATTATACTCCTACCATGTATAAAGAAGGCATTGTACAAAACACTGTGATCACAATGACAAAAAGCCAAACAGTCTGTTCCCTCCAGGCGCTTATATTCTATTTATCTGTAAAATGAGGGGGTTGGACTCGATGATCTCTATCATTCTTTTTTTTTTCCTTTGTTGAGGCAATCAAGGTTAAGTGACTTGCCCAAGGTCTCAGAAGGTCACGCAGCTAGTAAATGTCAAGTGTCTGAGGCTGGATTTGAAATCCTGACTCCAGTATTGGCGCTCTATCCAGTGCGCCATTTAGCTGGCCCCTCTATGGTTTTTTCCATCTCTAGACTTTTATGATTTGATATAGAAGATGGATTCGATTTATTCTGTGTCACTCTGGAGCAATCAGTGGATGGAAGATGAGGGGAGAGATTGCAGTTTACTAAAAGGAAGAATTTTCAACAAGTAGAGGTGTTTAAAAATAGAACTGTCTTCTAGGGAGGTTTTCAATCACCACAGGTGCTCAAACAGTGCATGACCGCCTATTAGAGATGGTATGGGGGAATCTCAGCTGTGGGTAGTAGATAGGTCTGAATGACTTCTAAGTTGCCTTCCAGCTCTGAGATTCTATGACAACTGAGTGCTAATTTCATGGTATAGATGATAAATGCTGTATGAGAGTAGAAAAAGGAAACATTAAATGTGACTTGGAAGAATTAGGGAAGTCTTCCTAGAGGATATGAGAATCACAGAACCATGGAATCTTAGAGCTGAAAGGCTACCTAATCCAATCTGTATCTGATGAGACATCAACCTGACAATATTCCTAACAAATGGTCTTCCAGTCTTTGCTTGAAGATGTCTAGTGAGGGAAAATCCACTACATCTCAAGTTGATCCATTCCTTTTTGGATAGCTGTTATTGCTAGGAAGTTTTTTTCTTATATCAAACCTAAATCTGCCAGTCAGTGCTTTTGCCATTGCTCCTATTTCTGCCTTCTAGGGCTAATAAGAACAAATCTAATGCCTCTTCCATATGACAATCCTCCTTTAAATTTTTGAAGAAAGATGTCATTCAGATTTTGCCTAAGTCTTCTTTCTATGATAAATATCCCTAGTTCCTTCAAGTTCCCTAGTTCTCATATGGCATATTGTCCAGACTTTTCACCATCCTGGTCACCCTACTGGATGTGTTTCACCTTGTCTGTGTCTTCCTTGAAATTTCAGCTCAGAACTCAACAGACTACTTCAGATATAGCTTGAAAAGGGCAGATATATTCTACAGAACTATTACCTCCCTTGTTCTGGACACCATGCTTCTTTTAATATATTTTAGGATAACATTAGGGTTTTTTTTGTTGGCCATGTCATCATATTGAACATAAATTGAGCTTATAATCTGCCCCAAACTCCCAGATCCCTCTCAAAGAAACTGTTGTCTAACAACTCTTCCCTTATTCAGTATTGGTGAAGTTGAGTTTTTGAACCCAAGTATAGAATTTATCTCTCTAAATCTAATCTTATTTGATTTATTCATTGTTCTAGCCTAGACCTGCACAATTTGTAAACTTCTTTGGGCCGCAGATAGGTTAGACTAGAGACAGACTGACAATGGTTGGTTACTGCAGGTCACGTGACAAACAGGAGAGTGCACAGTGCCAACCCTAAATTTTTTGTAGGCCATCTGAAATCCTTTGGCGGGCTGCAAGCAGTCCGCAAGTGGTCCTCAGGCCAAATGTTGTATATAGGGTGTATGTATGGGTGTGTGTGTGTGCATAGACATATATATATATATATATATATATACACATATATTATGTATGCACACATATACACATCTATTAATCTTTATTCTTGTCATTCCCCATATTAGCTATCCCTCCAAGTTTTGTGCCATCTGCAAATTTCACATGCATGCCATATCCAAATCATTGATAAAAATGTTGAGCAGATTAGAACCATGGACAGATTTCTATGTATTACACTGGAGACCTCCCTCTAAGCTGACATCAAGTCATCAATGACTGCTCTTTGAATATAGTGATTCAGTAAGTTTCAAAACCATATAAACACAAATATAGTATCATTAAAATCCTTATATCAGTTTTTTTCTACAAGCTTAACCTAAGAGATTTTGCCAAGTGCTTTGTTGAAATATAAGTATGCTATGTCTATAAGATTCCTCTAATCTACCAGGTTAGTTATACTATCAAAAAAGGAAATGAGATTAGTCTGGTGTATGACCTGTTCTTGATGAATCCATGCTGAGTTTTTGTGATCACTGTTCCTCTTTATACATGTTAATGTACCCTCCCACTAATAAAGTATTTCAGAATTTTGTCAGCATAAGAAGTAAAGATAATAGATCAATAATCTATACTCCTCTTTCTCCTCTACCCTCTCTTCCCCTTTTTCATGCTCCTCCTCTTCTCTCCTTCTTTTCATTTATTTTCAAATAAATATTTTTGTTTCATTAAATATTTTCCAATTACATTCGTATTTTTAACATTCATTTAAAAAAATTTTGAATTCCAAATTCTCTCCCTTCCTCCTGCCTTTCTTTCACCCCTTGAGAAGGGATATTGATATCAATTATACATGTGAAGTCATGCGAAACATATTTCCATATTAGCCATGTTATAAAAGAAAAAACACACACAAAGAAGAAAAATAAAATGAAAAAAGTATGCTTCAATCTACACTCAGTGTTCATTGGTTCACTCTCTGGAAGTGGATAGCATTTTTCATTGTGGGTCATTTGGAATTGTCTCGATCAGAGTAACTAAGTCTTTCCCAGTTTTACAATATTGCTATTACTGTGCTCAATGTTTTCTTAGTTCTGCTCACTTCACTTTGCATCAGTTCACATAGGACTTCCCAGATTTTGCTGAAACCATCTTGCTCATAATTTCTTATAGCACAGTAGTATTCCATCACAATCATATACCACAACATGTACAGCCATTTCCCAATTAATGGTCATACTCTCAATTTCCAATTCTTTGTCACCATAAAAAGAGCTGCTTTAAATATTTTTGTATAAATAGTACAAACATTTTTTCTTTTCTTTGATCTCTTTGGGATACAGACCTACTAGTGGTATTGCTGGATCAAAGGGTATTCATAGTTATTTATAGCCCTTTGGGCATAGTTCCAAATTGTTCTCCAGAATGATTAGACCAGTTCACAACTCCACCAATAGTGCATTAGTGTCCTTATTTTTCCACATCCTGTACTGTATTTGTCTTGTTCTTTTTCTGTTATGTTAGTCAATTAGGTAGTCATGAGATGGTATCTCAGAGTTGTTTTAATTTGCATTTCTCTAATCAGTAGTGATTTAGAGCCATTTTATCATGTGACTATTGATAGCTTTTATTTCTTTTTCTGAAAACTTTCTGTTCTTATCCTTTGACTATTTATCAGTTGGGGAATGACATTTAAAATTTTTTTTTCAATTGTTGATAGGAGAAATTTGAGAAATGAGGCCTTTATCAGAGAAACCAGTTATAAAAGTTTCCCTCCACTTTCTCGCTTTTCTTCTAATTTTGGCTACACTAGTTTTATTTGTGCAAAAACTTTCAAATTTCGTGTAATCAAAATTATCCATTTTGTTATCTCTTGTCTGGTCATAAACTCTTCCCCTACCCATAGGTCTGACAGGAACTTTTTTCTCATGCTCTCCTCATTTACTTATGATATCATCCTTTATATTTAAATCTTTTTTTTTCATTTTGTCCTTATTTTGGTATACGATGTGAGGGTGTTGGTCTATGCCTAGCTTCTGCCAATCTGTTTTCTAGTTTTCTCAGTTTTGTCAAACAGTGAATTTTTTGCCCCCAAAGCTTGGATCTTTCCTCCTCTTTAAAATGGGATTAGATTTTCTTTTCCTTAGTTCTGAAGAATCTTTTCCATTTTCTAAGATCTTTCATAGACTACCAGAGATGATTTAACAATCACTTTTGTCAGTGCAGGTCTGCAGATCTGAATTCACTGAGTCTAGCTATCTGCTCCCTGTTCATTGCCCTACTTATCTTGAGTTTCCTCTCCTATTAATAATTTTAGTTCTGTCCTTCCCAGCCCAAAAAATAATTTTAGTTGTATCATGTCATAGAAGATAAAACAGAAACTTAAAAAATTGAAAATTAGAGCAACTTTTAGGTTTCACTTCATACCTATCAGAATGGTAAAGATGGCAAAAGAGGAAAATAAATGTTGGAGGAGCTGTGGGAAAACAGGTACACTAGTATATTGTTGATGATGCTATGGATTGGTCTAGCTATTCTGCAAAGCAATTTGGAACTATGCCTAGAAAATAACCAAACTGTATATACCCTTTGATCCAGCTATATCATTACTAGGCCTAAATCTCCAGTGAAATTAGATAAAGAGGAGAAGGACCTATATGAACAAAATATTTATAGGAACTCTTTTTGTGGTAGCCAAAATTAGAAATTAAGGGAAGTATTCTATTGGTGAATAACTAAACAAATTATGATATATGAATATAATGGAGTATTATTGAGCCATAAGAAATGGCAAAAGGAACAATTTTAGAGGAAATTGGGGAGACTGAACTGATGCTCAGTGATGTGAGCAGAACAATTTATACAATGATAACAACATTAGAGAGAAAAACAACTTTGAAAGACTAGAGATTTGGTCAACACATTGATAAACCAGGACTCCAAAAGAATGTAGATGAATAAAGCCATTGGTTTCCTGACAGAGAGATGATGAACTTAAAAATTCAGAATGAGGCATACATTTTTGGACATAGATAATATGACAATTTGTTTAGCTGGACTATGTATGGTATGTATTTAGGTATTTGTTTTTTATTTTTATTTGCTCAGTGGGAGAGGAAATGAGAGGGATATATTGATTTAAGAATGCTTGTTACTGGAAAAATGAAAAAAAAACAATAATAAAAAAGAGAAAATAGAAGAAATAAGAGTTGAGCAGTTCAACTCCCTTACTATCAATCTGGTATCATTGTCTTACCTACTCTGAGGAGCAATTTCTCTCATATATATATATATATATATAATATCATATGTCTCTCTATATAAAACATATCATATATAGGTGTGTGTATATATGTATATGTATATCTATCTATCCTTTCCCCCTAATGTAGCTAAAATATTTTTATTGTTCTTAACTTTCCTTGCCACATTTAGCTCATTCTCAATATCTACAGAATAATTGCTTAATCAATGTTGAACAGAATTGAATTCTGTTTTAGAACTCCCAGTATAGGACTACAATTCTCTTCTATCATGTTCATCCTTAGTTACTTGCCATTATTTTCATCTTCTAGTCATGTCTCTTAAAATCTGAACTTCTCAGTAAATGTTCTGTGCATACACAATAACTCCTATTTTTCCTTCTCAGAATCATTTCTGCTCGTGTTTTGATTTGGGCTGATTTTTCCTTCGAAATAGGCTATTGGGGGCCTACCTATCCTTTCTCTGAAAACTTTGAAATCTGTTTTCCCAAAATCTAGGGCACATGGTTGATGACTTTCATTCCCTCCTCTATCATGAACTCTAAGTTGGGATGGTCACTCATACCTAAGCTTACTGATGTTTCTACTTCAGCAACCTGGTCCTTCATGTTGGTGAGACTCAGGTTGACAATAGTAGTTCCCCTTGTTGTTTCTGCCCTATTTTGGAGGATAAAATTGCTATCAAGGCAAGTCATAAATTTGTCAGCTGCTCTGCGTTTGACAGAGGGTGTCAGCAAAATCTGGCAATCTAATTAAAGTCTCCCATCACTACAACATTATATTTCCCTGTGAGGTTTATGATCTGTTTCCTAAACTCCATACTTAATTCTTCTTTCTTTTATCTACTTTAAATAGCAATTCCTATCTCTTCTTTCATTTTCGTTCCATGCAATAACGTTGCTTCTGTTTCTCCCTCAGGTGTTCCTTACCTAAATGCTTTCCACCATGTTTCTCACCTTGTGTTCCTTGATTTCCTAACATCTCTATCTCTGTATCTCTATCATATATATATATCTAATCCATTTCCATATTCATACCTATATCTTTATCAATATTTATATCTATATATACATCACACATTACATATACATTTATTTATATAGTTACTTCAAGCTCTAGAACTGTGATCTTATGACTTTCCATACTTAGGGCATTTGTACTTAGACATCTTTGGCCAAGGTTTTTATTTCCTCCTTTTTCATGGATATTGCCTCTCACTCTCTCTTTGACTAGTCTTCTTATTATGTTCCACTCAATAATCTCATTGGTACTAGGCTTGTCAGATCTATGTGGGCAGTATTCTCCTTCTTCCTCCTTTTTCAATTTAAAGCTCTCTTGTTTAGATTTGCAAGACTCCAGGCAAATATGTTTTTACTAGCTTTCCTTAGGAACACTCAGTCCCTTGGCTAAAGCCCATCATTTTTACATTTTAGACCATGGTCTGAAAATCCAAATCTCATTCTCAGATACATTTTATTATCTAGCTGTTCACTTCCCAAATCTGTCTTTCTCTTCTGAATTTCCTACTTTCAATCAGAAGTGGTAAAAAAAAAAAACTCCACCTGTGCCCCCCTCTGTGTGCTGTAGTTTTTGGCACCGGACTTCATAATTCTTAACAATGCTTTGTAGGTTCTTTCCAGTGATAGCATTTGTACCAATATGAATCAACAGAAGTGGGTAGTAGGCAATCAGGTTTGATAGTCTTCAGGAAGCTCTTAGTCACATCCCGGAGACATGCCTCAGAAAGGAAGCAGACCTCTCTATTGTCAGTGTCAGGTCAGCTGCCTTGATACCCTTCAACAGGGACACATTAACCACCACTCTTCTTCTCCTTTTTCTCTGATGATTATTGTGTGCTCTCTTGGCATCACTTGTGGATAGAATATAGGATTTAGAGTTACGCAGATCTGGATTTAAATCCTGCCTCTGACAGTTATTAGCTCTATGACCATGAGTAGGTTTCCTTATCTCCCTTAGCCTCAGTTTCCTCATCTATAAAAGTAGAAATAATGGTACCTTTAATACTTCACAAGCTAAAGGCTCAAAGGAAATGTATGTAAATTGCTTTTTGCAAAACCTTATATGATTGTCTTTTATTACCATTATGATTATTTTGCCCTGGACCTGAGGTTTCACTAATTACAGGGAGATCCACATGAGTAAACTTATACTAATGTAGGTTGATAATTTTGTCTTCTTAGAGAGTTGCTTGAGGTACCGAGAAGTGGTTTGTTCAGGGTTTTATAGCCAGCATCTGTGAGAGGTTGGACATGAGCTCAGGTCTCCCTCACTCTGTCTCTTTCTATTCTCTGCTACAGTAACGATTCCCTCAGAGAAGGTTTATCTCCTCTTCTTGCAGGATATAGCTTACACATTCATTGCTTCTTCTTTCCTTCCTTCTCTGAGGCATGTTCCCCCTCTCTAACTCCCTGAAATGGATGAGGATGTATAACATTTTTTGTTGTTTCCACCATGAAACATACCTTCCATTCTTTCAAAGAACTCTTCATTATCCCTGATAACATAGAGAGTTAAGATGCAGTCCTCCCGTCTTTTCATTTTTTCCTCTAAGACAGAGACCAACTTGTCTTTTGTACATGCACAGGTGTTACATGACAGGATGCACAAATATAGCACTCTTTCTGAAGGTCACAGCAAAATTCTCCTTGCCCTCTTCTATATTTGCTTGAAACAAGTTTCAGGGCTCTTTGTCTTCTTTTTGGGAGCTCCATTGATTAACTACTGCAGCCAACTGTCTATTTAGGAGATGTGAGGTTTAAGAGATGATTATCCACCCATCTCTTTTTCACCTTGCTCACTGTTCTCCAGAAGCTTTCCAGTGGATATTTTGGCATATTGCTCTTCTCTCATATACAGGTAAGGGCCAGAGATGAGGCCTTCTCCTCTGGGTGAATTAGTCCGCTCAGCTTTGAAATTCCCCCTCCCCCCTTGGGGCTGAGCTTGACTGGTGAGTGAGCAAGTGAGTGCAAACTCATTTGACTATATCTAGCTGGCCCCAAATCATGCTTCACATCTATTCAACCTGGACATCTTGGGATGTCTTGAGAGAGATGCCTTTTCATAAACTCCTGAACTCTCATTCTCTGTTTTCCACTTTTTACTTTGGGAAAAGTAATCAAATCACAACTACCATTTCTCTTGGAAAGGGCAGGTCTATAATTTCCCTATGGCACCACTTACCATTCCTGCGACTTCCCAGACAAGAGTTTCTTTCCCTGGTCACCGCTACCCTACATGTGTCATTTCGCCTTATTAAAATATAAGCATCTTGAGGGCAGGGACTGTCTTGCTTTTGTATTTATATCTCCAACATCTAACAGTGATTGGCACATAGTATACACTTAATAAATGCTTTATCATTCATTGGTTCATTTATAGCTACCTAAGGGGCTGTCACTATATGTAGGTGTGCTGTAGATTTCATCCTTTGCAAAGTCTGCTGCCCCACGGGCTCCCACGTGAGAGGCCTGAGCCTAGGCAGAGTGAATGGAAGTAACTATAGAGAAAATGGGCCTGTTAAACAGAGCTGCTTTGACTTTTTGCTTTCTGGGGGAGGTTGGCTTCCCCTAACTTCCCTCTAGACCTCCCTTCTGGCTGATAATACTTTATGGAAGAATGAAGCAGCTGATACAGTTCAAGATTAACTCAGGCTCTACTGAGAATATAAAGCATGTAACAGAGAGAGGAAGAAAAAGAGAGAGGGAGAGACAGAACTCCCAAGGTCCCTATTGGGGAAATCAAGGGAAATTTCAGGAATAAAGATGAAGGCTCCTGGAACCTTTATGTGTCCATCTTAGTTAGTGTGGCATTCCCACCAGCATCCTTTGGAATGCCAGTTTCTGCCTCGCATCTTTTCCTGATTTGATCTTTCCTTTTCTAAGTCTAGGACTTGGAATTGGGGGAGGGAAGCATGGGGAGTAGGAACTAGAATGATAATCTCTCATAAGGTGCTTAGAGCATGGGCCAGGTATAGGGGCCTTCTCAGGGGAAGGGCCATGGGAATGTTCCTCCAAGAAGTGCCCAGCATACCATGCTCTTAATTTGTGCATGCTTTTGAATTCTTGGTAGTGATCTTGCCTTCTCCTGTGATCATACCCCAACCCTGACCATATTTTCAACCTGATTTGACTCAAACCTTGACCATGCTCCCTCTCTGAGCCCACCCCAGGTTCAACCTGGCTATATCTCAAAACCCCTTTACATCTTAACCTGTCCTCTTCTTCTTTTCTCCAGTTTCTGAGAAGCATTCTTGCTGAAGCTCACCCTTCTTTTTGTGACCTTGATCTTAACCCCTCTTGTCTCCTCTGGGAGCTTGCCCCCTCAGTCATTCCCTTTTTTTTTTCTTTCTTTCTCTCATCTTCAATCTGTTACTGTTTACCATTTCTTTTTTTGCTGCCTACAAACACAGGAGGGTCTCTCTCCATGCTTAAAAAACTCACTTGGCTCTGTCTTTTTTTCAAACTGTCATCCTAGATCTCTCTTCTCTTTCACAGCCAAACTCCTAGAAAGTCATCTGCTTTGGCTGCTGCCGCTTTCTTACTCACTTTTAGATTTGCAACCTGGCATATGACCCCATCACTCTCCTGAAACTGCTCTACTAACAGTGGCCTCTGAACTATGAAATCCATTGACCTTTTTTTGCAGTTTTTAATCTCACCTGACTTGCCTGATGCTTTTTTTTAAAGATGCCAACTACCTCCTTCCTTTGAATATTTTATATTTCCTTGACTGCTTTGATTCTACTCTTTCCTAAGTCATCTCTTAGCTTCATCTGATTGTTCCCTCATCTGCCACCCTCAAAGTCTAGTATTTGCCCAAGAATCTCTTCTGGACCCTATTCTTTCTTTTATAATCTCTCCCTTGGTGAAGCTCTTTCTACTCCCATAGGTTCAATTATCATCTTCAGGCAAATGACTTCCAAATCTATATGTCTAGCCTGAATCTCTCTTCTGAACTTAGGCACCTTGTGTCAAGCTGCCTTCTGAATCCATTTGGATGTCCCACTAGCAGAACCATAATTAGGGTAGGGAAATTGGGACTTTACTCCGGGGCACCAATATCTGGAATCATGCTTCTTTCCAATGGTGGCCTGATGACACCTCCATGTGGCACAATCAGGAGAGTCCTGGTCCTCTCAAGAGGCTAGTCTTCTGCCCGTGGACTTCTACTCCCAGTTGACCCCACCTTCAAGCACCTACCCACCTGCTATCCCTTCTTTTGCTTCTTCCTCCCAGGAGTTGCTCAATGTGACTACAGCCAATTCAGTTTAGGTAGCTAAGTGGCACAGTGGATAGAGTGGTAGGTCTGGAGACAGGATTGCCTAAGTTCAAATGTGACCTCCAATATTTTTTAGCTTTATGATCTTGGGCAAGTCACTTAATTCCTGTCTGCCTTAGTTTTCTTATTTGTAACATGGGGATAATTATAGTACTTACTGCGGTGGGTTGTTGTGAGGATCAGATAAGATAATATTTGTGAAGAATTTAGCACTTTACCTGCCATGTAGTAGATGCTTAATAAATCAGTCCTTCCTTCCTTCCTTCCTTCCTTCCTTCCTTCCTTCCTTCTTTCCTTCCTTCCTTTTTTTCCTTCCTCTACATTTTCTACTTTCCCAACAGAATTTGCCCTGGCTATAAGGGAATATCAACCTCAAAATATCCAAAATAACTCATCTTCTTCCCCCAAACCCTCTCTACTTTGTAGCTTCCTTATTGCTGTGGAGGACATCTCCATCACCCCTGGTACCCAGGTTCATAACCTTGAATCTTCCTTCTTTTCCACTCACCATAGCTAATCCATTGGCAAGTCCTATTGGTTCTACATCTACCACATCTTTTACATATGCCCCCTACTTTCTACTCACAGTCACCTCTATCATTCAGACCCTTTTCACCTCTTCCTTACACTATTGCATTAACTTCCTAATTGGTCTCCCTGCTTGAGGCTCTCTTCTTCTCCAATTCATCCTTTATGAATCTGTCAAAGTAATTTTCTTAAGTCATACATCTGACTATGTCACTTTCTTGTTAAAACACCATTAGTGGTTCTCTGTTGCCTTTAGTTCCTTAACTTAGCATTCAAGGCCCTCCCCAATCAGGAAACCCTTTCCCATCTTACTTCATATTACCCCTTCAGGGACTTTAATCTCTTCTAGATTACTAGCTGTTTCCTAAACTTGATATTCTGATGTCTATTTCTGTGTATTTACATAGTCCATCTCCAATGCCTGGAATATATTCTTTCTTTATCTCTGCCTTTCAGAATCTTTATCTTTTATCCAGGGCTCAGCCCTCAGGAGCCACCAAGGGGTACTGGCATGGGCATCTTGCTCTGTGGAGTTGAAATCAGGCAGAGCAGCAGTGGAGTGAGCTGAAAGTTTGGTTTCTGCCCTCTATACAGGAAGGCATTGGGAGAAATTTGGTACTCTACCCTCTAGCTCTCCATTCAGAGGGAAGAGGAGGCTGAGGGAAGTGGTATCAGTCAAAGCTTGAATCAGCAGCATGGTGATGAGTTTAGAAGTGATGAGCTTATCCTGGGAGGAGCTTTTTGTTCTGTGGAGTTGAAACCAGGCAGGGCAGCTGATGCAAAGTGGAGCAAGCTGAGAGACTAGTTTTTGCCCTACATAAAGGAAAGCATTGGGAGGACCCAGTTCCTAATGCTCTCTCCATAAATTATCTCATATTATATTTCCCTGCATATATGTTGTATCCTCTGAGTAGAATGACAGCTTCTTGAGGGCAAGGCTTGTTTTGTATTTCTTCTACATATCCTTACTGTCTAGCCCCCAGAGTTGGGACTTAATAAATGCTTGTTATCAAGATAGCTATCTTCAAATGCCTGAGAATATGAATGAATGAAAAAAAAATTTAAGCACTTACTATGTGGAAAGCATTGTCCCAAATGCTAGGGATACAATCACTACTCCCAAGGAACTAACTTCCTGAAGGGGCTTAACAACATATATGGAAGGTTTCAACTGCAAGCCAGAGAGAAAGGCCCTTTGGTCCTTAGGGTGCCGTGGCAAAGCGGATTGTGATGCTTCTTCTTTAACATCATTTCCAGTAATAAAATAATATCATTTTCCAGTGTTGATCCATTTGATGGCATCAAGGACTTTGGTGGCAAGAACTTTCCTTTCTGGGTTTTCAGTAGCTGTGGCTGCAGCCCTTGCCGGAGCAGTTTCTAGGTTGTATCTCTCCATAGGATTTGTTTCCCAGGATAATGGCTTTGGACTCTGGGCTTGAAGCATGGTTGTTCCCAAGGCTTTTGAGTTGAGGGCTCTGGACTGTCTCCATCAGGGGTGAAGGGGAAATGGTGGTCAAGGTGGTGGTGGTCTGACCTGCCTGGCACATACTGCCTCCTATCTCCCCCTTAGGGTGCCTGCTGCTTAAACTGGGCTGATTTGTTCACGCTATGGATGGCAGGTGGTTGGAATTACTGACTCCTCAGGAGTCACTTCCCTAGATGATGGCTATAAGGGCTGGGCTGAAAGCAGGACCAATGATCTGGGAAGTGTTGCCACTCCCAGAACTCTTGTGCTTCTCTGCCTGTTGGTGGCAGCTAGACAACATTTATTGCTTGTGGTGATGGGGAAGGTGAGCTCCTCCACAGTGATTTTTCCTCTCAATGAGGAATGGATGTGCCTTGATGTGGGATAGGACTTGTTTTATGTTCTTCTAGTGGACAGAACTGGCACCAATGGTGGGGAGGAGCAAAAGATAAGCAAAATTAGAACCCAGTTAGGATGACCTTTGTAATCAGAAGAAATGTATAGTAATTATGGCATTAGTGATGTTATTGATCTTTAAAATGGCAGTAAGGTGTCCACTTGAGATCTGGACCAGATTCGCCTCTAAGATCCCTGCCAACTCTGAGATTCAATGATTTTTTGAGAAATAGAAAATGGAGCTATGGACCTCTGGAGCATTTTCTACTCAGGTCAGGTGTGTGACAGTAGAATTAAGTGAAATTCAGTGGCTCTTTACTGAGTGCCTGCTATGTGCTTAGCTACCTAGAACCGTGGTAGGCACAGGACAGTGGGGAGGGGGAATTGGGTACACAGTAATTACAGATCCATAGTCTGGTTGAGGGCAATCTTGAAGGACATGAACCCCTGAGAAAACAAAGCAGGAAAGTATATAACCAAGAGCTCGTTTATGCAATCCATACTATAAATCCTATACAAATTCAGAGGAAGAAGAGTGTAGTGTGATCTGGAATGGTCAGGGAAATATTCATGAAGGACATAGGATTTGAAGCAAGATTAGGATTTAGATGGGAAAAGGGAGAGGCCTAACTAGGAATTTTTCACCTAAGGCAAAAAAGAGTGTTTTTGTGGGGCAGCTGCAGAGGCAAGGCAGGAGCTTTTGAGAGGTGGCATGCAGAAGATAAAGGGTTGGTGGGGGATGGTGATACCCACAGAGGATGAAGGAGTGTAGTGCGATGTAGCTCCCAGACAAAAGATCCACCACAGGGTCCAGGAAAGGGATGGCCCCTTTCTCACTCCCCCATCTCCCCTTCTCCTCCACCACCCTGGGCCCCCTCCCCCTCCCAGATTCTACAGGGGTAGGGCCACAGATTACAGGGTGAGACTTAGGAACTACTGTTTCCAGATTGTCCACAGTGAGGACGTATTTCCTCCCCACCCCTTCTGAGGGAGTTGTCACAAGCCTGAGCCGAGATGGGGAAGAAGGAGGGTGTTCTAGGACATTTGATGTGAGGAATGAGAGGTGTTTAACATAAGTGAAGACTGGTGGGGGTGAGTGTGGTGTGCTGAGGGAATAGTGAGGAGAAGGGCTTGACTGGCATAAAGGGCTTACATTAGGCCTTCCCTGATCCTTTCAGTCAGTAATGAGCTTCCCTCCGAGACTTCGTACAACACTTTATTTTGCACTTTCTAACATACATAATGCTGAATATTCTAGTCATCTAGAAAAGTTGGTGTCTTAATAATACTAACAATGATGGCTACAATAACTAATGTGTTTCTGTAACACTTTAAGGCCTACAAAGTATTTTCCTCACAATAGCTCTGTGAAGTAAGTAGTACAAGTATTCTCTTTATTTTACAAATGAGGAAACTGAGGATCAGTGAGGTTAAGCAGCTTTCCTAAGATCACACAGCAGGAAAGTATCACAACTGGAATTTGAACTCAGGGCCTCTTTACTCCAGGCTCAGCGCTCTTTTTACTGAAATGTATCAAAGTTCAGAGAGCTTGTGGTATATCTAAACTTATCTCTCCCAGTGAGTGTCTCCTCTCAGTGCTTAGCAGGTGATCAGTATGCAATAGAAGCTTAACGTATGTTAAATGATACAAAGGGAGACAAAGCCAGATAGCCTAAACTGTGGAAAGCCTTGGAAAATAGGAAAAGAAGTTTCAATTTTGTAGGCAAACTAGAGAACTAATAAAATTTTTTTCAGCTGGGAATGACCTGGGAAATTAGTCAGGAGGTTATTTTAGTCATCTACATGAGAAATCAAAGGATCATAGATCACCTTGGAAGGGAACCCAGATAAGGTTCTAGACTGGGATAGTAGCAATGTGAGAAGAGAGCAGGAGATGGATATGAAAGACATTGTAAAATAGAAATTGATGGCCTTGATGACTGGTTGGATATGGAAGATGAAAAAGAAGGAAAGGTCATAGTCCCAAAGCCTTGAGGCTGGAAAAATGGTGGCACCAGTGACTGAGGTCAGTATGGTACAGTGGAAAGAACCATTTTTTTGGACCTGAGTTAAAACCCTACCACTGCCAATTACTAACTGTCTCACCTGGAGCAAGTTACTTTAATCTTTCAGGGTCTCAGTTTTTTTAGCTCTCTAAAAAATGATTACTACTAATAGATGACCTCTAAGCTCCCCTCCAACTCTAACCTTATGATCCTTTATAGTAGAAATGTTGGGAGGCAGATCCTATTTTGCAGGCAAGCTGTGGATTTAAAGTCACGGAGGGAAATTGCAGTCTCCTTCCCACCCCACTGTCCCCCATGCTGCCCCCTATTCTTCATCGTTTCCCACTTCAGCCAACATCACAGTCTTATTGGAATATGACTAGTCTACTTTATGAAGTGTGGGCTGGGGAGGCAATCTTTGAAGGAGTAAGACTGGCTTCAGAAGGGTGAGGTGGTGGTGGATAGAAGTCTGTGGACCAGGCATTTTCAGGTTGAGGGAGGCCAGTGGCATAGTGGAAAGTCTTAGGGTCCAGAAATCTGTGTTTGAGTTATGATTTGACCCTCACTAGTTACATGACCTTGAGTGAGTCACGTTGTCCTTTCTGAACCTCGGTGCCTTCTTGGCAATAGTCGATCAAAACCACTTGCTCTGAAGTTAGAGGATCTGGGTTCATAATCCTGCCTCTGCTCCTTACTGCCTGTGTGACCTTGGGCAAATCACCTGGCTTCCCTGAACTTCAGTCTCCTCATTTATAAAAGTAAAGTGCTGCACTTAATGGCCCTGAATCCATGATCTTATGAGATTTTGTAAAATGGGAACAATAGCTGTCTCATGGGATTGTTTTGAGGAAAGTACTTAGTAAACTAAAGGTGAGCTAGTATTATGACTTTGGCCATGGGCAAGTGGACTCTTGGGCTCTCCCCTAGGATATGAGCCCTTGGGGACTGTGGTCCAGAGAGTGCTCTTGGATAAAAAGTTGGAAAAGTGATTAATTAAGTGTATTCTAGGGTCTGTGCTTCTTTTGGGGTGGGTGGTGGGGGTGTGGTATGAAGGGACAGGAGTTCCATTCTGGAAAGAAAAGGCAGAGCTCTCTGAATCACTGGCCTGTAATTAGCAAGATGTTTTCTGCTTGTTGACATCATGAATGGAAAACATGATCTTTGGGACAGTAATTATGCTCCATTGAAATTCAACACCCTCAGTAGACTCTGGGCTTTCAGTATCAGCTGCTTTCTCTGAAGATGAGCTGTACAATAGAGAGAGAGATGCAGCTCTGTTGTAATTGAAAAAAGGAAGACTGGAGGGCTGAAATCAGGTCCCTGATCTCTGTACTTAACCAGCTGTGGAACCTTGGGCAAGTCATCTGCACTCTTTCTGGGGGGAAGTCTCAAGGTCACAGATGTAGAGATGGAATGGGCCTGAGAGGTCCTTTAGTCTAGCTGCCTCAGTTTACAGATGAGGAAACTGAGGCCCTGCTGGTATGTGAAAGAGCTAGGATTTGAATCCGGGTCCTCTGCCTCCCAATCCATCATGCCCTCCATTGTGCTGTACTTTTTCCCATTTGCAAAAGGAGATAGTAGGATTCCATGATCTTACAGTTCTAAATTCTATAATTCTAAGATGAAATGGCCCTCCCTACTTTGTGATAGTAAAAAAAAAATTGATTCACTCAATCAGCAAACATTTATTAAGCACCTGCCGTGTGCCTGGCCCTGAGCTAAGCTCTGGAGACAAAGACAAAAAACAATGGTCTTTGACTTCCAGGAGATTACATTCTAAGGTGAGGGAGGGAGGAGAAAGGATGTGCACATATAAATATATGCAAAATAAATGTAAGGTAGTTTAGGGAGGGAAGGAGTGCTCTAGCAGCTGGGGAGATAAGCTAAGTCTTTATGGAGAAGGAATGGGGCTGAGGAAGGGAGAGCTACAGGATAATAGACATCAGTGAGGGCAGCTAGGTGGCTCAGTGGATAGAGTTCCAGGTCTATGGAGTCAGGAAAACTCATCTTCCTGCATTCAAATCTGACTTCAGACACTAGCTATATGACCCTAGGCAAGTCACTTAACCCAACTTGCCTCAGTTTCCTCATCTATGAAATGAGCTGGAGAAGGAAATGGCAAACCACTCCAGTATCTTTGCCAAGAAAACTCAAATGGGGTCATGAAGAGTTGGACATGACTGAAAATGACTGATCAACAACAAGGCATCAGCAATGGTAGAATCTAATGAAGGGTTTTAAGGATGGGGTAGACCTGTGTGTCTATGTAGGTAGCAGAGAAGGAACCAGTAGATAGATAGATGGATAGAAGGACAGAGAGAGACAGAGACAAGAGAAAAAGAGGGAGGAAGGGAGAAAGGAGTCAGACAGAGAAGGGGGATGGTAAAGGTAAACAAGTCAAGGCTAAGACATGGAAGTTGGAAAGCTGAGAATAAGGAAGCCTAAAAGATAATAACAATAGTGACAGCTAACACTGAAAGAATGCTTTAAGGCTTACAAAGCATTTCACATATATTATCTTACTTGATCCTCATGACAGTCCTATGAAGTAGGTTTATTATTGTCTCCATTTTACAGATGAAGAAACAGACCAAGATGTTAAATGATTTGCCTAGGGTCACAGCTAGTAAGTGTCTGCTACTAGGTTCCAAGTAAGATCTTTCTGATTCCAAGTCCAATGTTCTATCCACTGCTCCATCTTTGTCTTTCTCTTTGATTTACTTTTTTGAGCAAATTGATGCTTCCTCAATAAAGTAAACTAATTTAGCCACCATCCCCAGTACATGCCACATACTGTACCACCTATGTGGCTGTATTCAAACTGTTTCCCATGAGAAGCAGTTTGCCATGCACAAAATTCTGAACATAAGAGTCAGTAAGACTTGGGTTCAAATTTGACACTAGCTTTGGGATCATGGGCATGTCACATTTCTCCCTACGAACCTCAATCTTCACATCTGCAAAATGGGGATAGTCACATTTATAGCACCTACTTCCCAGGAGTCTCAACTGAGATAATATATGTAAAATACTTTGGAAAATTTATATACTATGCATTCGTTTGCTATGATTATTTTGTGTTACAGGCATCTACGTATGTGTCCTATCCACTTTTTAGACTGGAAAGTTCATGAGGGCAGGGAAAGTATCTGATTTAAACTCCCCATACTTGTCCTTTCTTAAATCTATGGTTCTATGATCCTTCTTATCCCTGGTTCAGAGGTGGGCTGAGACTGGGGATCTGCTAGTGGGAGATGGGAGAGGACCGATATGGCTGCTTTCAATGTATAGATGAGAAGAGTGTTAGACCTTACCAGACCTCTGGGTGGAGCTAGTCATATGGCAAAACATGGAGCCACAGGGAAATAAACCAGCAGAGATCAACCAGTGTTCTTAGGAGACAGGCTTGTCTGGTAGGTCAGCAGAGAATCTGTTTACAAGCCAGCTAATGACCTTGAGAAGGATTTAGACTAAATCTGGTTTCAAGGTCAAAGTCATAGGTCTACAATTGGAAGATATGAAGAACAGGATCAAAAAGGAGTTGGTTCTGCATTCCATATTTTTTGCTCTTATATTTTCCTCAACTTCTACCTAAAGGAGTAGCACTTTAGAGATAACTAGGAAGGCACTACTCAGCTCTGCCTCACCATCATCACCCTGTTACTGGATGTTAATATAAGTGGTGGTATTCAGTGCTTAGCATCATGCTATGCATTCAGTAAGAATTTCAGTTAGTCAATCAATAAATATTTTTTAAGCCCCTACTATGTACCAGGCATTGTGCTAAGTGCTGGAGTTGAAAAAGAGGCAAAAGATAGCCCCTGCCCTCAAGGAGCATACAATTGAATGGAATACAATGTTTATTGAGGTTGCTGAGTATGGGGCATAGAAGATACTTCTTTTTAAGCATGGAGAAATCTTTGCTGGCCCCTCCCCTGAGTTTTTCTTAACTTGAGTTTTCCCTTCCCATGAGGCCATTGGCACACAAATGGGGAGACAGATGGAAGGCATAGCCCTCTTTTTATGAGCATGGCCATTCCTTTCTTCCAGGCAGTTTCTGCTGGGCAGGCTTCTCAAAACGCGGAGGGTAATTCTGCAGGAGGCTATTTAAGAGGGAAATATGAGTCTACCCTGGGTCTCTTGTTGATTTCTAATGAGATTTTCTAAGGATGTGCTCTTAAAGCAAACACAATTAAAGACAACATTGTTTCCTGATAGGCAAACGGGAGTCTTCTCTAAGGCAAATGATTTTAGCAGATCAGCTCTGACAATTTACACAGCATTTTCCTTCCTGTGCCATCAAACCGACACATTATAATTTTTTCTTAATAGTCAGAAGCTAGCAGTTGTTATTCAATCTGACTCCTCTGAAACTGTTGCCAATAGCCCAATTAAACAGTTAGCAAAATATATGAACAGTGCTGCCCTATGAGCTGTAATTAGTTTTGCCAAAAAATATCTTTTCAAGACAGCAAGGGCTCCAGGAGGCTAAGCCCCTTGGGGTCCTGTCTCTCTATTGTCACTATGGGACCAGTAGGACACATAGGATAACATTCTTAGGTGATAGATACTCTTTCCTTTCCTTGTTACTGATTCCTACCTATGAATGGAAGGAAAACTGTAGATGTAAACTCCTTTGTTGTAGGGATTGTTTCAATCATTGCATTTAACTTAGTGCTTGACACCTAGTAGGTGCTTCATAAATTCTTGTTGCTTGCTTGCTTCTCAGACAGCCACTGAACCAGCAGATATCATCAGTGCTGTGGTGGTCCGACCAACCCACATCTTGTCCTTGGCTCAGTTCTGATACCAACAATGACCAATGGAGTCTTTCCTCAGAGAGCCCTCTCCTTCAGACACACACAGATGGGCCCAAATTCTGTGGGAGGAAAGTCCAGGGAGGGTAGAGAAATTCATGTGAGGAGAATGGTAGGGACAGGATTCCCAAATCATGGTGGGTGCTGGAGCTTCCCAGGTCTGATTCTCAACTTGCCTATGAGGTGCCCCTCAATTTTCCAAAATGATGCAGCAAATACTCCAGTTCTCTCAGATGAGAACAGCTGATCTTTCACAGATCATAAGCATTGACAAGTATACCACTGCTGGTTTTTACACACTACTATCAACCACTCTTTGGGCAGCACTGATTGGGCAGCTGGCTCCACGATGCTATGCTTTCCCAGCATAGTTTCTTTCTGTGTTGCCAGTTCCTTATGCTCTTATATAATGAGAATAAATAAGGAGAAGCAGTCTGAAACCTGCCAATAGTCCTCCATCTCTCCCCATCACCCTTCTACTATCTCCCATCCCTCCCTCCACGATTATACTGTTAGATCCCAGATTTTTATTTAGGAATGTGACTTCAGTCTCTGGCTCAGCCCCCATCTACTTGGCCAGCGACCCTTCCTCTTCTCTCCATCACTCCCTCCATCCCATTACCTTCTCTTTGTGTCATTCAAAAAACATAATTTAAACCCAGTGTTTATTAATTTATTTAAAAGTTTTGTTGATTTTGTTCTTACATCACAGTCATTTCTGATTATACCTCTCCCCTCTCCCTTCACTACCCAGTGAGCCTTCTCTTCTAGGAAAGAAAAACAATAGCAGTTATGTACAACCACATGACACATTGACTGTGTCTGACAGACAATCTCTTACCACTCCAAGAAAAAGAGGGAGATGCATTCCTTCATCTTCAGAGTCAAGCATTAGTTATGACACAAACATACAATATAATTAGATGAACAAATACATAGTAAAGGCAGAAATATTAATCACTTTTAACACAGACTGTACTTTCCATCAGTCCTTACATCCAGCCCCTCGCAAATCCCCCTTTTGGCTAAAATTCACCCACCTTCCAAACTGTGGCACTTAAGTGTCTAGAAAAACTAACTAGAAGTTCAGTGGTTTATTTGGAGCTGGACATAGGCACTTGATTCCACATTGGATGACAGAGTGTAGTAGAAACTTTGATGAATTCCCATTTTTGCAGTGGGATAGGCAAATAAAGAATACTAGATCCTCCAGGTTTTAGGCTTTCTATTTTGCTAGGGTTCTCAGTTTTTTGTTCCAGGGTCAGTTCTTGCCCCAGTTTTTTCCTTTAACCCCAGTGCTGAAATGGAGCAAAGGTCAGTTACCTCTGAGGATACTATCCCTGGATCACCATCTGACTCTTACAGTATCAGGAGGGGGACTGATGTTGCTTCAGCTGCCATTAGTTCTCTTTCCATTTATCTTTTATGTACATAGCTGTTTGCAAATTGTGTCCTCCAGTAGAATGTGAGTTCCATGAAGTCAGGAACTGTTTTTGCCTTTCTTTGTATTCTCAAAACTAAGCACGATGCCTGGCACACACTAAAACACTTAATATGTGCTCATTCACTGAGTGACTGCCACTATTTACCTTTCAAGTCACACATAACCCTGTGTCTGGCATTGGCTGTGGAGGCAGGAAGGGCAGAGGAAGCTTTACCAGAATGTAAGAGTCTTGGCAAAGGGGCCAGAGTACCCCGATTACACTTGAAATGCCCCAGAGTGTTGGGAGTTGGTTACCCCACTTCCCTCCGTTGGAGCTCCTGCCAATACTGAGCTTCCTCTGTTGTTGCATTTATATGAAGGCAAGACTCCTTTTTGTTGACCGTGGCTTGCTGTGAACTGGCCTGTGAAGGTAGGATTGGAGCTGGGACAGAGTATTGAATAGCTGTCTGTGCCTGGAGAACAAGGGAGCTCCTAGGTCTGAGCTTCCCTCCCCACTGGCACATAGACATAGGTTCTGGGGCTTCTCAGGACAAAGTACTACAGTGTAAGGCTCATTGTCTCCTATGTATCAATGTCCATTTTATAGCAGGGAGGAGCCTTGGAAAGAAAAGAGATAAAGAAAGAATAAAGATCTGGCTGGCTGGCTGGAATCATAGCCAGGCCCTTTCGACTATAAAAATTGAATCTCTTCTATTGAATCTTAGAGTCAAAAGAGACCTTTGAGGTTACCTAGATAATAGTGTGCTGTAGTGGAATGAACGCTGCACACGAATTCAGAAGAGCCAGGGTGAGGCTTTGGCTCTAACATTTAATCTTGCCTCAGGCAAAGCCATTTAACCTTTGTTGAACAATAATCATTATAGTTCTTCCTGGTATCCATCATCATTATGACTTACTTTTACCTAGCACGTGCCTTAACACCAACTCTGTGGGGATTGCTCATAGTATCATAGGTTTAGAGCTGAAAGGGCCCTCAGAGGTCATCTAGCCCAACTATCTTGTTTTACAGATGAGGGGACTGAGGCCTGGGGATGTTAAGTGACTTGCCCAAGGTCACACAGAGAGGAAACCTCAGAAGCAGGATCAAGATTATTTGTCCAATCCTGGTGTTTTACAGATAAGGAAACTGAGATTCAGAGAGGTTTTCACTTATCTGGGGTCACACAACAAATTAAGTTCTCAGAGGCAGAATTCTATCATATTTTCCCTTGCTACACTACAGTGCCTCTCTCTTTCTATATGATAGTATTAAATAGAGCATCATGGCCCTAGGCTGTGGCCCAGTGGGAATGTTCTCTGCCTCCCCCGTACTCCGATGTAACTGTCCATGTTCTATGGAGGCTGCTGTTTATAACTTAAACATGGAACCAGAAGACTTGGATTCTTGTCCTGGTTCTACTGCTTTGTAGCTAGTGACCTTAGGCAAGTCCCAATTTCTTTGAACTTCATTTTTACTCATCTTTTAAATGTGGATTATAATATCTCCCCTGTGTAAATCACAGGACCTTTTTTTGTACTGGGGGTCAGGAAAGGTGTCTTCTTTCTGGGGCTAGAAAATAACTGCTTGAAAAATCCTCTATATTTTACAGTTTTGCCCAAGGCTTTCCAAACTTCTTACTCATGTGAGCTCATTATCTTTCCTACTCTCCCTCAGAGGTCTGAAATCAGGCACAACCCTTTGAAGTTAGGAAAAGAATACCTGGCATCAACTATACTCTATAAATGAAACAGAGTACCTGGGCTCTGGTACTAACTGGCTGGGTAACCTTTGCCAAGTCACTTTCCTCTCAGGGCCTCAGTTTCCTTATTTGTGAAATGAAAGATTTGGATTTTAACTTTTTTTGCATGTCACAGACCCATGACAGGTGGAATGGTGGATAAAATGTTAATCTTAGAGTCAGAAAGACCTGAGTTTAAATTTGACCTCAGATACTTACTAGGTGTATGACCCTGGGCAAGTCACTTAACCTTTGTTTACCTCAGTTTCCTCATCTGTAAAATGGGGATAATAGTAGTACCTACCTCCCAGGGTTGTTGTGAGGATCAAATGAGATAATGATTGTAAATCGTTTACCACTGTGCCTGGCACGTGGTAATCACTATATAAATGTTAGCTATTATTATTAAAATAGGCAATATGATAGTATCTATGTCCCAGAGTTGTTTCAGTCAAAGGAGATAACATGTGTAAAGTGCTTTGCAAACCTTAAATCAATATGTAAATGTGAGCTATTATTATGGATCCCTTTGGCAGTCTGGTGAAACCTATGTGGACCCCTTCTCAGAGTAATGTTTGTTATCTGCAATTCATAATTGAAGCAAATGTTCAATTTCAGTTAGAGGTTAGTGAAAACAAGGATATGATAATTTCCCTTCCAAGTTCATGAACCCCCTGAAATCTGCCTAATCTCCCCTTGACCCCTGACCCTTCACCCCACTAATGGCTTCATAGAACCCCTGGACCAGAAGATCTTTATGTTCCTTCCAGCTGGAATATTTTATGATATGTGATCTCAATAGAGACCTGTGTGCTGTTCTTCCCAATCCCAGCTGGAGTTGGAACTTTCTAGGAGTTATAACTCCAAGGGCCTGCCACTACCTGGTCTAGATAGGGTGGTTTCATATCAGTAACATTTTTTGGGGGGTGGAGGGAAATCCAAGAAAAAATCCATATCCAAAGAGATTTGAGTGGTACTATAAACAGCCCAGTTGGAGTTTTATCATTAGCTACTGTTTCTGCTATAAGAGGTTAGCCAGGGTCTACATTGACTTTAGCTTAGCATTTCCTGTCTCTTTTGACCAGCACTGGGCTCCTTACAATGACTGGACAATTCTGGCCCTTCCTTAATGTCTCCCACCTCACCCTCAAGTAGGAGCATTCTGACCATGGCCTCAGTGACACTAACCTATGGCAGGGCCCATGTCCCAGCTTGACCTTGGACAAGGTTAGGTGTTACAGAAAAGGGAAATTAAAATGAGTATTGCCTCTATGGGGTAAGAAGCCACCAGCAGTCCAGGAATAGGGTAAGTACCATGATGTAAATGAGGTTTCAAGTTTACCACTACCTCAATGTATTTAAGTCACTTTTCCTTTTTGGGTCTTAGCTTTCCTTCTGTTAAAGGAAGGAGTAGGCTTCAGTGGTTTATAAAGCTCTTTCCACATTTATCCTTCTATGTTTCTAATCTCTAACATCTAACATTATATTCTAAACATCTAACATTATTTGTTCTATGTCCCGAAGCTCCTCCTGGCTCTATCTTCTGCAGTTCTATAATGATTAGTAGGTAGACCTTTCCAATCAAATCCAATCTTGTTCATCTAATACAATTCTTTGTTAGGGCCCTACTAAGGTCCTTTGTTAAGGCCCTTGTCTATGTGCGAGGCACAATGATAGGTGCTGTCCCAGGTGCATAGTGGTTTGGGTTGTGCCAGCAATACATTTTCAACCTAAAATGTGAGATTGGAAAATGATGCTTAATTCTGTTCACATAATCCTAAATCTAATGGTCCCATAAACTGTTAGAGCTAGAAAGAACCATAGGGACTGCTCATCCATTTTAATCCTTTCATTTTGTAAGGAGGGAAGCTGACTTTTTGAGAAATGAAGTAACTTGTCTAAGATTATGGAACTGAGATTCAAATTTCAATCTGCTGACTCTAAGTCTAGTCTTCTTTCTTTTACAACACATTGCCCTTTCAGAAAGAGGCCACAAGCACTGCTATGGGGCCTATATGGGGATGAGAGGAAGGGGAATAAGTGTTAATTTAGCACCTGCTATGTGCTGGATACCATGCTAAACACTTTACGAATATTATCACATTTGATCCTCACAGTGACCCTGATCTAGGTGCTTTTATTATCCCCATTTTACAGTTGAGGAAACTGAGGTAAAAAGAGAGTAAGAGACTTGCCTAGAATCATACAGATAGTAAGTGACTGAGGCTAGATTTAAACTTTGGGCGTCCTGACCCCAGGCCTGGCATTCTATTGGCTGTACCACCTAGCTGCCTCCAACAGGCTGGACAAGTGGGGCCCCAGGAGACTACATGCCTAGTTTCTTAGGGCATTGTATTTCCTACTCTGTCATCCTCATGAAATGACGCGAAGTTGTATGAAACATTCTCCTCTTGGTATGAATTGAGAAAATGCCTATAAGTCCTGAATTAGAGGAAGCTACTAGCCCTTTAAAGGGCTCCCCTGGCTTTAAGGATATCTATCATAGATTCTATAAGAAGGATCACATTTTTTTCATTCATTCAAAAAAAAAATTAAGCTCCATTACATTCAAGACATTATGCTAAATGCCATTTGTAGCATTGCGTCTTTAAGAAGCAATGGATTTTCCTTGTCTTTACTCATGTTGTTCCCTATACCAAGAACCTTTTCTCCCTACCTATCCACCCATATTTAAAATGCGTGCTTTGCTATTGAAAGATTTGATGTTGTTAGTTGGATACCTGGTATTGTTTTATAGAAGGATTATGCCCTTGTCATGAAACCAAAAAAATCAGATGGCCCTGAACAGAACTGTGCCTGCTCCTGGTACCTTGTGGAACTCAGATATACTATAATAAAATCCTTCATCATGCCTGTTTCATGTAAGACCAAGATATCTGAAGGATTTTTTTTAGCATTATTGAAATCATACTTTTCAGCAGAACCACCTGCCATTATCATAAAAATGGAAATTTCCCACTTGGAATCAACAGTCTGGTGAGAGCATTGCTGCATACATAGGATGTCTCAAAAGTCTTAGTGCAGTCTAGAGCTCTTAAAAAAACAAAACAAAACAAAAAAAACAAAACCTTAAAATGCACTAAGACTTTTGGGACAGCCTGTCCCATGGAACTAGGCCATCTCTCTAAACACTGTAACTTGGGGACTTTCTCAGATGAAGTGGCACAAGATCACTTAATTATATAATAGCTTCTTTTGACTGAACCAAAGTTGACATTTGTAATGGCCCCAAACACAGTCTTGCCCACACTATGACTATATTGCTATATATGAGACCAGTAAAATATTCTAAGATGAATAATGTTCATCATCATACCTTATTAGCAGGATGTAGGAACTAGACCTGTGATTTCAGTGATATAAGGAACGCCCAGGTGAGGAAGCCCTGTCTAGCATTACAGGCTGACACTTTCTTGTTCACTTATAGTCTCAGAGCTTCCTAGAATCCTGGGAGGTTGTGACTTGCCCACAATTCCCTAGCCAGTATGTGTGTCAGAGATGAGACTTGAACCCAGGTCTTCCTGTCTTGGAAGCCAGCTTTCTATCCATCCTGCCACACTGCTCCTCATCCAGCTAATAGTGACTAACATTTATATGGCATTTTAAGGTTTCCAAGGGCTTTATATCAATGATCTCACTTAATCCTCCTAACACTGTGCGTTGTTAAAAACCAAAGGAGGTATTATTATGAGCTATGGGAATTATGAAAAAAAATAGACTCTAAGGGAAATAATGTCCCTTGAGTTCACTCAACTCTTATTAGAATGCCTTCCCTGATACCAGGTCTAACGCTCCTTCTCCTCGGCTGTTCTGCAGGCCAGACCCTCTCCTGTTTCTTAACGCAGTTTACTTGTTATAAGATGAACTCTAGACACCCATAACATATAGGCCGGGAGCTTCTGTCAAATGGGATCAGCAGAACACAGGAAATGAACGTTCACTGATATCTGCAGATCAATTCAGATATACCGACTCTTGTTCAGGCTATGTTACATAGATCCTCTGCTTGAAGGTGCTAGGAAGTGTATCACGGATTCTGTAAGAAGGAACATACTTCATTCTTTCATTCAGAAAACACTGTCTGTTGTGCTCAAGGAGCTATGGAGATTCATGGACAATACCACCTCATGTTTATGTGATTTGCAGCACACTTTCAACACATTGACCACATGGGATAAGGCGGTGTTAATATTATTATTCCTGTTTTACAGATGAAGAAGCTGAGTCTCAGCTTCAAGGGACTTGCCCAAAGACACATGGAAAGTAAATGGCTGAGTCAGGCCTCTAAACCCGGCCTCTTGACTTCAAATCTAGTGCCTGCTCTATTACACTATCACTGCTCCCTCTTAATCATAGCATTTTTAGAGCTAGAAGGGACCTTGGGGACTACCTCATCCAACCCTTTCATTTTGCAGCCAAGTGAACTGAGACCCAGAGAGATGAGGCCACTTGCCCATGCTCAAACAGTAAGCTAGTGGCCAATATGGGACTAGAATCAAGTCTACTGACCACAAGCCCAGCGCTCTTCCTACAAGGTTGTGCTGCCTCCCTAGTCAAAACCCGTCTGGAGTAATTCCAGGAACAGGAACCATAGTATGCATTGCCTAGCATCAGATAATTTTGATTATTTCTTTGAAATAATCAAAGTATGACATAAATAAAGTATGATACAAAGAATTGTATCCTATTCAGAGAGTCCATGGCAAGATGCCCTATCATACTCCATTATTTGCAACGAGGCCTGTAAATATTTGAGGACAAGTTGGAAATTGACTTCGATAATTCAACAAGCGTTTATTAAGCAATTGCATCCATATCATTGCTATTCACTCCCTCTAAGATCAGGTATATGTACTCCTTGGGATGCCAGTCCCATAAATCAATCAAGAACTTAAATCTTCCTGAGACTGCTCAATTTTTACCATGTTTTCCTTGTACAAAAGGGGACCAATGACAAGTCACTTCATTGTCTACCAGAAGAAGGCATTCTGTGGCCTGGGATTTGGAATCACAGACACTTAGTGATGGATGGGATCAGGGAGATCATTAAATCCAATCCCCTAGTTTAACTGAGAGTAAAACTGAGGCCTAGGAAGGTTGTGAAATGACTTGCCTAAGGTCAGACTCAGGATTTAAATACTGGTTCGCCAGTTCCCAATCCAGGCTTTTTCCACTACACCTCAGCTCTCAAACCTCAGGATGCTTTCCAGAATGTTAAGCAGTTATTGACTTCTGAGTCTGTGCTAATACATTCCAGTGAACAGAAATCCCTTGCCCCCATGACCTTTCACCATACCTGACTCACAATCCCTAGCCTTGTGTAACCCCCACCACACACTTTCCATCTCCTTCTCCTAGTGTTGCTGAGTGGGGGGGTGGGGTTCATGACACTTACCTGTCATTTACCTTCACATGGGCCCTCTCTGTTGATTGACACTTCTTTGATTAATCTCTTCTCTATGCTTTTTTTGCATTCTGCACAGCTACAGTTTAAAGCTTTTTTGCTTCCTTCTCAAGCCTCCCATCTGTACCCATATATGCTTCGCTTTGGGCATTCTCTGCCCACCTGAGCTCCTTCTACTTGGCTTCTGTGTGTCACACAGCTTCTCAGTGGTTTTACCCATCTTCTCCGCCATCCTTTAGAATCAGAGGACCATAGATTTAGAGATGAAAGGAATCTCAGCGGCTGTCTAGTTGACCCCTCTCATTTTACAGTTAAGGAAAATGAGACCTAGGAAGGTTAAGTGAGTACCCAAGGTCTCTCAGGTGCTAAATGTCACTGATGGAATTTGGAGCCAGGTTCTCTGATTCCAAGGCCTGTGCTATTTTCACTCTGTCATGACTTCCACCCCTGCTTTCTCAGATGTAAGGGAAGCTTCCTCCTTGCCACGGCTACTCTCTCTACTAGTGTGCTTGATCTCATCCTCTCCAGCCTCCTCCAAGACCTGGGTGCATGAATCTTTCCCCTTCTTTCTTACATTTTCAGTTTCTTCATTAACTTCTTTGCCTGTAAAATATGTATCTTCCCATTCTTAAAAAAGCCACAAAACCCCATATAAAATCCTTCCAAGATCTTGCTGTCTCCAGATCTATTGTCCAAACTTCTAGAATGAATAGGATACCCTCACTGAATCCAGCTGATAGCAGAAGCTATGGGAGTGGTGCTTCCTAGTGGCATGTGCTCTCCAGGTGGGACCATGCTAATCATCAAGGCAAATAAATGCAGAAGCCTGTCCCTTACAAAAGTCAATAAGCAACTAGCTGTTATTTCTTCCTCTGCTGGTTCTTGTTTGTGATAATAGTCCTGAAGAGGTTCCTCCTCAGGTAGATTTTCAGAACATGGGTCTTGTGCCTGGAATGTCTCTGGCAATTGATGGATTGGGTATTTTCTTCTCAACTAGCTTCCTCTTTTCCAGCCTCAGTTTGGTGCCTAGAGCTTCTTTTCTAGGATGTATGAGTCTTAGCATCCTGTTTGGGGCATTGAGTTCCCTGCACTGGCCCAGGGAAGGGTAGCTTTGTTGGTGTTCCCTGGGAGAACAGTCTCCTATAGGGGTTATGTCCCTATATATTTGGAAGGAGAACAAGTCAAATTTATAAGACAACATTGACTGTAGGAGTCATTAGCATGGGTAGCTCATAACAAAGATAATGTCTGAAGCAGCCAATTCTGACCAAACATCCTAACACCATACTGGGGCTCAGGGGGTGTTCATTAACAGCTTTGTGGCTAATGTTGCATTCTCTACCATTTGTTCACCCTCCAGTCCTTTAAAATCTGTTTATTTCCCCCATGATTCTACTGAAACTACCCTCTCTGGGGTCACAAAACTCTCCCAATTGCCAAATCTAATGGACTTATTTTCCCCCCATCCTCATCCTTCGTATATGTTACCTGAGAGGGGAAAATTAACATATGACTAGTCATTTAATGCTTTTGCATTATCAGTTTAGCTAGGGAACCTAGTAGGATGCTGAGTGGGAAGTGATGAGACTAGGACAGGCAAATTTGGAGGTAGGGAGAATGAGGGGGGAAGGAAACATCTTAAACTTAGTGGTGGTGGAGGATGCCCAAGTAAGGTAGGTCCACAGAAGTGTTCTTACAGCCTTTAGACACTGGGCTCTAGGGGCAACATCAGGACATTGGGAAGCAGGTTGATAACAGTAGATAGAGGGCTGGTCTGGAAATCAGGAGGACCTGGATTCAAATCTCCCCTCAAAGATACTAGTTATGTGATTCTACACAAGTCACTTAACTTCTTAGCCTCAGTTTCCTACTCCATAAGATGATAATCGCTATAGCATTGACCTCACAGGTTTTTGTGGGGATCAGATGAGATAATTTATGTAAAACATTCTGAAAGTCTTAAAGTTTTGTGTACTGCAAATGTGAGTTATTATTGTTACATATAACCCAGATGAGAAGGTGTAGCTAGAGGAGAGATATGCAGAGTAGGGATTCAGGAGTTCCAAAAACATTCTTAGAAGTCTTCACAATTTGCCTCAGGTAATGTGTGTAATGTGTGCCTCCCGTAATGTGTGCCTTGGGTAGGAATGAGGAAAACAAGGCATTTGTTTTCTATGTAGCCCTTTCTACCTTCCTGTATTTTGCTGTGCTTGTATAAAAAAAATTCAATGGAAGTAGGATTTATTCATCTGAAGAAGGTTGAAAGAAGTTTCAAAAGGTTATTAAATGTCTGAAGGGCCATCCCATGAAAGATGAGTTATCCTCTGTGAATCCAAAGGACAAATGCTAGAACCTAACAGGTAGAAATCCCACAGAGGAAACATTTCACTTAACAAAAGGAAGCATATCCTGAGAATGTTGCTGTGTAAGGTAGTGAGCTCCCCATCACTGCAAGTTTTCAAGTAGTAAGCTGCTTAGCTACTTGCCAGAACAGTTCCAGAGGGTGTTCCTGTATTACATTTCCCAAACAATGGAGTTAGAGGACTTCTGAAGGATCTCTAAGAATAGAGTTCAGAACGGGGCACAGAAAAACAGGCAATTTTGTTACTACTGTGTTAAATATATGCTTGTAAACTGTACCTAACAGAAGCTCACAATTTCATATGCAATCCTTTTTTTTCCTATTCTATATACATTGAAATTTTCATATTTGTTTATGTATGCTAAGTTAAAAATAAAAAGAAATATGTGATACATAGATATATGTATGTATCATATCATAATACATACATTTATGTATAGGTATAATCTTTAAGAACATTTCTGATTCTGTAGAGGCTGGAGCCCTGGCTTGTGACCAAGGAGATGAGTTTGCATCTCCCTCTCTCACTACATTGCTGGGTGACATTGGAAGAGTCATGTTACCTCTCTAAGCCTCAATTACCTCATCTGTAAACTGAGGGAAATAGTCAACATTATAACTAAGGTCTCTTTCAGCACTCACAATCTAGGAGTTCATCATTCCTTGGACCCTATTGTCTTTCCTTTAAGTTAGGCCTAGAGAAGAGAGGCTGAATTCAACTGAAGGAGGGGCTAAGCTTTAAGAAAATGAGAAAGGAAGATAAGAAAGCCATTAACACTGTAATGGGTCACTAAGGGAAATGGTAAGATAAAATCACTGGGAGTTCTTATAAGAAATCTTTTGAAGGAAAGGATCCAACTGGACTTTGGCAAAAGAGACCTGAGTTCTGCCAGTATCTTGTTGTGCCACTATTTGCCTACTCTGGGCTTCCATTTTCTCCATCATACTTTCCTCAGTCCCTCAAATGAAGACTGCGATCTGTTGTCTCCAAGACCCTTTCCATGACACTGTGACTCTTTCACCAAGGCAAGCAGTGTGGAAAATATGTGTGCAGTTGATGGGAGTGGGGCCTATTTCCTAGTAAGAAAGCTCTTTCTTTGGGCCAAGGATTTCATCCACACTGGTGGACATAGTCTACTTTGCAGCTACCTGGGTGAGACAAAGTGGATGTGCAACATTAAGAAATGATGAGTTGGAATCCTGACAATGTTCCAGGACCCTCTGAGGCAAGGTTCTCCCCTTCTTGCACCACTCCCTTTCCCCTGGTGGCAGGAGGGGCCAGTGATGAAGGAAGAAAATACAATTTTCTCAGCCTGGCCATGTTGCTTTTCCTCTCCTGTCCACTAACTAGCTCTCTGTTCTGTGGGAGGTGAGTGAGGGTTAGCATGATTGGCTGGTTATAGGTGACTGACTCCTGAATTATTAACTGGGCTTGTGCAAAGTGAAACTTGTTTACTGATGCTGTCTGTCTCAATCAACCACATGGATTTCAAACAGGCTCTGGAGACAGGAGGGGAAGCAGATGTTCAGTCAAGTATACTTTGCAGACTTAATTAATATATGGTCCTTTTATCAATGACTGTAGATCATAGGGTCACTGACTCTCAGAATTAGAAGGGACCTTAGAGGTCATCTAATCCAACCCCCTGCTTGATGCATCAGTTTCCATTTTTATACATACACACACACACACATACACACACACAATGTCACAGAATGTTGGAGTAAGAAGGGCATTTGGTATTTGAGTCAAGAAATGTGAGTTCAAGTTCCAGATCTGGCACTTATCAGTCATGTGACTGAACAAATCATATAACCACTTGGTGCTTCAGTTTCCTCCTTTACATAATGGGGATAATATTTATATTCCTTTTATCTCACAAGATTGTGAGGAAAGAACTTTGTAAATTGTGAAGTGCCATGCACATTTGAGTTAGTATTCAAAGTCCTAGGATTTTCTTGACTGTCTCCTTCTCAATAGAAGGATGGGATGATGGAGAAATCAATCAAGTGCCCCCAAACCATGTAAAGTAAACAATGAGATTTTCCATCAACCAGTGAATCACAGATCTTAGACTAAGTGTGAAAAGTTTTTGAAAGCTTTTTGATGAAGTGAAATGATATCAGACAGGAAGTCTATTCCAATTGGCAGAAGGATTTCATTACACACACTAGGTCCTGTATAAAAACATCAAGTTAATTGGAATCTGAGAATTCTAGACCGTGGAAAGCCAGGAATTTCTGTAAATTGGAATGAGTGTGGTTTTCTAATGGAGCTCCTGAGAAGGAGTTGCCTGGGAGGGAAATAGCTGAGGAAAGGCATTGACTTTAGCCTTGGGTCTCCTCTCTTCTTCCTTTGCCTGGAACAGGCCCTTGTGAACTTTGAAGAGTCTGGAAGATGTTGCCTTCCCATTTTCCGATTGATGGCTTACATGGGAAATCTCTGAATCAGTTAATGGGAGAGTTTGGATTGGAAGCCAAGTATAAAAGCCAAAGATAGATGTAAATTCCTTGCTTCATAAAGAATCCAGCAAAGAAACTACTATCCCTGTGGCAACTTCTTGAACACCCCAAGAATGGTACAAGAAAGACTTCCAGCAGTTAGGACTTGCAAATTTTCTATTCACCAGATATACTTTCCAAGTTTGAGTCTAATTTCCTGGAAATTTTGTACAGCTAGGTCTTGTTTAGTGTGAATCATGAATCCCCTGAAGTGTTGCATTATTTGAGTTCATTTTGCATATTTCCACAGGGCTGGAACCAAATATCATATTTTACACAATTATGATTTCAAATAGTGCAAAGTCCATTTCAGGGGAATTCATTGTTTGCATCAGTCTGTACCTGGTTGTATGTATGTATGATCACAGACTTTTGGGAGGATGTTTCATACCAAATGTTCTCATTGTACTTCAGTAAACACCCCCTTCTAAATACCTCTTAAGGCTAGTTGACTTAATTGATTCTCAAATGGTAATCTTGTGGAGCACACTTGTGGAGACAGAGCTAATGGAAAGAAGGAAAGAAGGAAGGAAACAAGGATTTTTTAAGCATCTACTATGTGACAAGCACTATGCTAAGCATTTGCTATGTGACAAGCACTATGCTAAGCACTTTACAAATATTATCTCATTTTATTCTCAAAATAGCCCTCTCAGGTAGGTGCTATTTTTATACTCATTTTGAAGTTGAGGTTAAGTGACTTGCTCAGTAGGATACAGTTAGTTAAGTGTCTGAAGCTAGATTGGAATTCAGGTCTTTCTAATTCTAGGCTTAGTGCTTTATATATTGCACCAGCTAGCTGCCTCCAGTTCCTATTAATAGCATTTGAAAATCATTCCTGACTCTTAGGGTTGCCCCCTAGGGCCCTAATGGGGAAATATAGCCTTGCTTTGGGATCCATGACTCAACTATGGGAGTGGGAGTTGGGATCCTCTGAGTTTATATGGATTTCACTAAGTACTGATTTTATCTGACTGGGACTTGAAATAGCTAACAAACACAAGCCAATGTGATTGTATATTTTAACAGCCCATTCAAGAGGAGTGGTTAAGTGACTTGTCCAAAGTCACGTAACTAGTGAATGGTAGAGCCAGTTGTACTGCCATCATTCAGAATGACCCATTCTCTATAAGCAAAGCCAAGCAGGGTCAATTTTGTATTTACCAGGGACTAATTTTTCCCCATTAAGTATTTGTAGTATTTTCATTATGGGATGAATGAGCCAGAGTCCACCTGTCTTTGGAGGAACTTAACCTGAACAGTCTTTCACATTGCCTATCACCAGGTATGGTGCCAAGTGTTATAACTGAGCTCCCCGACCTGGAGTAAGCTGAGCACACAACTCCATGTCATTTTCAAGTAAGACTGTGCTATCAAATTAGATTTTTCAAAGTGAAAAAAAAAAAAGATACTAATCTGACCAAAGAGCTCTTATACTTAGAAGCAATGGACCATGTAGCCTCAGGGGACTATAACATCCTTCAGCCTCAAATGTCACCTGTACTATTTCAGAGATCATGGTGAAAGTTGTTTTTGCTATTTATATGTTTATTATTATTTGCTTCAAGGTGCTTGCTCTATCTTGTGGGACAGGTGCTGATCAGATCTTGGTAATTTTTTTTTGAGGGGGGTATAGTGCCATACAAAATAACTTGGGAAATCTGAAATTCTAATATCATCATAGCCTGGCAAAATAATAATGATAAATAACAATAATAGTTCATATCTGTATACTACTTTAAGTTTTGCAAAGCACTTACAAAAAGATTTTATTGACATTTTCTATTTCTTACATCACCTATTATAATTATGTCAAGTTTTCTTCTATCTCCCCTTCTCAGAGAGTCATCCCATATAGCAAATGGTATTTTTAAAAGAGGAAAAAAAAATCAGCACAACTGAGCAATACATTGAAATAGTCTGAAGACATGTGCAGTGTGTAGCACTTGTGGACCTCTCACCCCTATGAAGGAGTGTTTTTTTTTTTCCAATTCTTTGCTATCACAAAAAGTGCTGCTATTAATATTTTATGTATATCAGGATTTTCTTCATATCAATGACTCCCTTTGGGGTACAAGCCCAGTAATGGAGCCTCTGGTTTAAAGGGTATGAACAGTTTAGTCACTTTATTTGCATAATTCCAAATGCTTTCCAGAGTGGTTGTACCATTTACAACTCCACTAACAATGTATTGGTGTGATTATTATTCCACAACCCCTCTAACATTATCGTCATTTTTGGGTCATCTATGCCAATTTTCAGGTTGTGAGGTGAAACCTTAGGGTTCTTTTGATTTACATTTCTCTTATTATAGTGATGTAGTACATTCTTTCATGTAGTTGTGCATACTTTGCAATTTGTCTTTGGAGAACTGTCTATTCATACCCTTTTACCACTTGTCTACTGGGGACTGTCTATTCACAAAGCCCTTTGACGTATTATCTAATTTAATGGAATGGTGGACTTGGAGTCAGGAGAGATTGAGATTAAACCCTGCCTTAATACCTAATACCTGTGTGACCATAGATAAGTCATTTGTCCTCTTGGGAAACTCAATTTTGACATTTGTAAAAGGGAGATAATAACAAGTGCAGAATCCATTTAACCAATGTATGAGGATAGAATGAGGCAGTTTATTAGGCATACAGGGACAAATAAGTGGTGTTCTTTGATGAGTTCAGTTTGATAGGCTCAAAGGGCAGTGAACCTTGGTTTGGAATATTTGAGAAGTGCACCCCTCTCAAGAGTCACTTTGAATGGATGCCCCCCTGGCACCTCCTTAGGAGGACAAAGGGCAATTCTATTCTTTTTTTTTGCGAGGCAGTTGGACTTCAGTGACTTGCCCGGGGCATACAGCTAGTCAGTGTCAAGTGTCTGAGGCTGGATTTGAACTTAGGTTCTCCTGACTGCAAGGCCAGATCTCTATCCACTGCTCCACCTAGCTGCCCTGGAAATTCTATTCTTAACCAGGATTCAGTGACTGGGCTGTATCCAGATGAAAGGGTGGTCTGGAGTTCAGCCTTGGTACTTCCTAGTGGATGGATTTCAATGGCTGGAGTTGCCTCCAACTAGCTTGGTTACAGGACTGTCAGGAGGATGGCCTCTGAAGACTCTGACAAAGAGATGACTCTTCATATGATTTATGAAAATGAGCACTCTTCCTTTGCTTATTCCCTCCACTCCATTTCCCTTACTCCTTTCTTCATGTGTTGGAAGTAGGGGGTAGGGGCGAGGAGTAAGGATGAGTGTGTGCGAAGAGAGGACTTCTTTCTTTTCTCCCCTGGGAGAAGCAGCGAGGGAGCTCTTATAATCATTTTCCCTTGTTGTTGTTCAGTTGTTTCAGTCTTGTCCGACTCTTTGTGACTCTATTTGAGGTTTTCTTGGAAGAGTGGAGTGGTTTGCTATTTTCTTCTCCAGTTCATTTTACAGATAACGATCAGAAGCAAACAGGATTAAGTGACTTGCTCAAGGTCACACAATTAGTAAGTGTCTAAGGCCAGATTTGAAGGCAGAAAGATGAGTCTTCTTGATTCTAGGCCTGGTATACTATGCAGTGCCCGAAAGGTGGACGAGCAGCCCTGAAAAGG
Organism: Vombatus ursinus; assembly: GCF_900497805.2. Lineage (NCBI taxonomy): Eukaryota > Metazoa > Chordata > Mammalia > Diprotodontia > Vombatidae > Vombatus > Vombatus ursinus. Next base: position 30,552,795 of record NW_020954548.1, on the reverse strand, counting down.
GCTTGGCAAGCCCTCACACCAGAGGTGTCAATCCTCCCTCAGGAACGTATATGCCCCAGGAGAATGAGTTAAGCTGGGAGTCAAGATAGCTTGGCTGGGGCTCTTCGTGAGAAGACAGTCCGAGCCAGTTCTATATAAACGGCAGGTTTTTTTTTTTAAGTTGTGATAGAAGGACTTGCTAACCAGAACCACAATATATTTGGCCTTTGAAGAAAGATCTCAGATTTTAAGTTGGCTTCCACATTCTGACTATAAAGGATGAAGAAATTGAAAACATGTCTCCATTAGGTTTGAACCTCATATGGTAATAGCTTTAAGGTTTACAACGTGGTTCCCTCAAAAGAACCCTGTACAGCAGGTAGTGTAAAGATTATCATTTCATTTTACAGATGATCAAATTGAGACTGAGAGAGTTTAAGTGACTTGTCTACAGTTCCCCAGTCTGTAAATGGTAGAGTTTGACCTTGAACTCAGATCTTTGGACACCCAGGTGAGTCCTCTTTCCATCATGAATGCCCTTGTCCTGTCTTAATATTGTCTGCCTTCTTCACCTTTGCTAGAGCTTCAGCTCGGCATCTGGGTTTCCTGACTAGCCAGGGTCTATCTCTCTAATACCTCAGAGTTTTTTTCTGAGCGAGGTGCTGCTCTTCTGAGATAGTGACTGAACATGTGACCACAATGCTGCCCTGTAGCTACGGTTTGCAAATACTATAGACAAGACCTCATTGGATAGCCCTGTGAGACAGGTATTATGGGTAGTATTCACAGATGGAGAAAATGGAAATAACTGAACTACAGTCATGCAGCTAGGCCATGACAGAGACAGGATTTGAATCTGGGTTTTCCTGGTTCCAAATCCAGCCCTGACTTCCCCCTGCCAGTCTGCAGGACTGTTCACTTGCTGTTTTGAGTGTAGCACCATGGATGGTTGCACAGTGATGTTTAGGCAAGGAACCATGGACTATGGGTGAGTTACCCAGTGTGATTTATCACATTGTGAAGTGGTAGCTCTGCTGGGTCCTGTTAAAGAACAGCAAAGGACAGTAATTAACAAAGAGGATAAATTGCTAGGGCACACTCCATTTTTAGAAACTTCCTGACATTCCCAAATGGGGAAGTGATAATGAAGTGAGAATCCATAGAAGTGAAATGATTTCTCTTACACACATGTGTGCACGTGCGTGTGCACACACACACATGCACACACAAGTACACGCATGCACACAAGCATACATCATCACCATAAATCTTACCAGATCTAGCCTATCACCAAAACAATGGCAAAAACACTGAGGGGGAGTATAATTTGGCTTCCTATGCACACCCTATACTCCAGAAAGTAATTCAGTAATGTTAGGTTTGAATCCTAGCTGTATGTGTGGAGTAAGTCACTTTTTCCCCTCTCTGGATCTCAGTATCCTCCTCTGTGAAGTGGGAAGCTTGGATTAGATGATCTCTAAGGTCCCTTCTGACTCTGGGAGTCTGTGGATCTTTACTCAATGGTTGGGATAACCTGTTGAGGCAACTTAGCAATAGAATACTGAGCTTGGAGTTAGGTAGAGCTGGTTTCAGATTCTGGCTGTGACCTTCAGTGCTCTCTGAACCTCCTGGAGCTCTCTAAGACTTGTTTGCTATGTTTCAGATAGGATGCTATCCACCTGAATGGAGGAAGTTCCCACACCAATGAAAACACAAATGCTGCACATATTGACGATACCCTGCAGGTGTCTGTTTCTGTTTGACCACCTCCTTGTCACCCTTTGTGCTCAGGCACAGCTGTAACACCAGCTGCCAGATTTTACAGGCTCTGTATAATCACACAGAGTCCAGAGGCAAAGTTTCTCCATTAGAAAGAGGCCTTAGAAATGTCTTTCTCCTTAGGGAGCTATTAGGTACCTTCCTCAATGTTTTCAGACCTGTGGGTTGATATTTGGGGCTCCACACTAGCAAGGGTCAAGGCAGATCAGTGTTGGAGGATGAAACCCAATGCAATATAATGCAATCCAAATGCAATTCAAACCCAGCACAATGCAATCCAATGCAATCCAATGCAGTCCAATTTAATTCAATAAGTACTTACTAAGTGCCAGACACAGTGCCAGGCACTGGGGCTAAAAAAGCAAAAAATGAAAGTCATTGTGCTCATATATTCTACTAATACAGCATATACACAACCCAAGCTTAAGATAATTTTTTTTTGCCTAGGCAATGGGGTTAAGTGACTTTCCCTGAGTCATACAGCAAGTAAGTGTTATGTGTCTGAGGTCAGATTTGAACTCAGGTCCTTCTGAATGCGGGGCTGGTGCTCTATCCAATGTGCCACCTAGCTGCCCCAATCTAAGGTAATTTCAACAGGAGAGACTCTTCATAACTGAGAAATAACTGGGATCAGGAATGGCCTCTTGTCCCTTGAACTGGGCTTTGGAGGCCTCCAGGGATTTTATGAAGTGGAGGTGAAGAGGGAGTACATTCCAGACACAAGGAACCACTCACAAAGGCAAGAGGTTGAATGTTGTGTGTAGGACAAATGGCTGGAATGGAGAGTGCATGAGGGGTGGGGTAACAAGAATTGACTGTAAAGATTGGTTGTTGTCCTTCATTCTCGAAGAGGACCAAATGATATCACTATGCCAGAGTCAAGTTTTAGTGTGTCCAGATGTGGCTGATCAGACCAATATGAGCTCTGAATGCTCAACCACAGGTCGGACACAAATAGTTCTTGTGAACATTTGGGGTGGATTCTCTGAGTATTCGCATCTTGTGTTTCTCTTGAGCTGTTTCAATCCTGCTTTGCTCAGAGCACACATCTTTTTTTCTGATGTGGGCACGCCATGTTGAGCGGTCCTGTGCCAGTGTCTCCCATGTCATACGATCAATTCCAAAGTCCTTAAGAAAGACCTTGAGAGTGTCCTTGTGTCACTTCTTCTGGCAGCCATGTGAGCATTTGCCCTGTGTGAGTTCTCCATAAAATAGTCTTTTTACCAAGCGTATGTTTTGTGTTCAAACAACGTGGCCAGCCTATCAGAGCTGTGCTCTCTGAAGCAGAGTTGGAATACTTGGTGGTTTAGTTCAAGAAAGGACCACTGTGTCTGGTATCTTATCCTGCCAGGTGATCTTCAGAATCTTTCTAAGACAGTTCAAATGGAAGTGATTCAATTTCCTGGCATGGCGCTGGTATACTGTCCACGTTTCACAGTCAAACAATGAGGTCGGCACAACGGCTCTGTAGACTGTCAGTACCTCTTCTCTCCTACACTTTCCTTCAGGGCCTCCCAAACACTGAGCTAGCTCCAGCAATGTGTGCATCAACATCATTATTAATGTGTGCATCCCTGGAAAGTACACTACCAAGGTAAGTGAACTTATCCACAGCATTCAGAACTTCTCCATTTTCTGTAACCAATGGTTCCACATATGGATAGTGTGGTAGTGGCTGATGGAACACCTGTGTTTTCTTGGTGTTAATTATTAGGCCCAAATTAGCACAGGCAGCAGAGAATTGATCTATTCATAGATCTGACCAAGGCCTTTTAAACTGTCAGTCTCAGGGCTTGTGGAAAGTTATATCAAAATTTGGTTGCCTGGAGAAGTTCATCAGCATTGTACATCAATTTCATGATGGCATACTTGCCTGAGTTCTGAATAATGGACAATGGTCTTGTGCTTTCTCAGTCACCAGTGCAGTGAAACAAAGCTGTGTGCTTGCTCCCCTGGTTTTTAGCATGATGTTTTTTAGCCATGTTGTCAAATGCTTTCAATGTGGAAGAACATGGCATCAAGGTCAGCTACTGCACTAATGGTAAATTCTTCAACTTGAAAAACTACAAGCTAAGACCAAAGTGAAGGGAGTGTTGGTGCATGATTTTCTGTTTGCAGAGGAGTTTTCATCATGTGTTTTTTGGGAATGTTTTGATCAGAGTAGTTAAGTCTTTCACAAGTCTTCATCGTTACAATATTGCTGTTACTGTGTATGATGTTCTGCTCACTTCACTTTGCATCAGTTCCTATAAGACTTTTCAGGTTTTTCTGAACCCGTAGGATACTTCTAAGAATCTTTGTGATAGCAGGCTTCATTGGAGGTTTCAGTCAACAAGTCAACAAGCATTTAATAAGCACTTACTATGTGTTAAGCACTGGGAATACAAATACAAGCAAAAAGATAGTCTTTGCCCTCAAGGAACTTACATTCTAATGGGAGAAAGAGCTGAGAAGGAGGGAGAGGATAAGTGTGGTAGAGAAGTCTGTAGAGTCAGAAACAAAGCTAGGAGAAGAATGCTCAGGTCAGTTAGGTAGTGAGGTCTGGTGCTACAAGGCATAGGGTTTGGTGGGAAGGTCACTGGACTTGAAGTCTAAAGGACCTGGGTTCAATTTGCCTTTAATTAGCTATGTAACCTTTGGAAAACCATTCCCCCAATCCTAGGCCTGAATTTCCCCATCTTTATAATGATGATTTCTAACATATCTTTCACATTTAGATGCTATGATTCTGTGATCCAACTATAGAGGATGAATGACCAGATGTTGACTTAGATGGAACATGAGGAAATCTGCTTGAATTAGGGCAAAAAGAACTTATTCTAAACAATAGAAAGAATTTATGTTCCCTCAGGTTTTGATGCCACTCCTTGCTTTATTTCCTGCCTGTGTGGCTTTGACTAAGTCACTTAATTTCTCTTGGCTCAGTTCCCTCATCTGTAAAAATGAGGAAAATAATAGTTGCTAAACCAACTTCACAGACTTGTTGTGGAGATGAAATGAGATGAAGCCCTGCTGCCAACGACCACTTCCCCAACCCAGGGCCTTCTCTGGTGCTGGTCTGCCTCAGGACAAGATCTGCTCCCTCCCCCTCCACCTCAAGCCCACATTTGCTGCCTCCCAAACCCTCACCCACTGCATCCCAGGCCGTTGCCAGTCATCTTGACTTTTGTATTTCCACTGGACTTTGATGACTCTGGAGGAGAGAGTGAGGCTGATGACTTTGTGCATCTCTGCCTCACTTAAATCCAATTCATGAGCAAATCAAGAGATCACCCATGATATCGTTGATTCTTTTCTAAAATGGAGGAAGGGCAATAACAACATTTGCTGCCTAACCAGGCTCTTTTCCCTCACTTTTTTTAGCCCTTTCATGCTCTGAGCAGGACCTCCTAGAGCTTCACAGGACATACTACTACCTGCCACAGGGTTGTACCTTGAATCACTCAATGTGCCTCTCTTTAACCATACCCCAACTACCTAAGTCCTTAATCCACTCAGTTTCTATGATCTACTCCTCCACTCCACCTCAGCTAAACATGAAGATGGTTATACCCTTGATTTTGCCATCACCCACAAGTGTTGTGCTAATATGTTCATGAGCTTGAAATTTTTTTTTATCTGATCCAGGTCTTTTATCATCCCATAATACCCTTTGCCTTGCTGGTTCTTTGTCCACATCACTCTCACTAACCCTGGTATCCTCCAAAGCTCCATCCTGGGTTCTCTTCTCTTTCCCCTCTGTGCTACCTGACATCCCATGGATTCAATTATAATCTCTGTGCCCATGATTACCAGATCTATGCATTAAGCTCTAATCTCTCTCCTGAGCTGCAGTCCCACATAACCAACTGCTTTTTAGACATCTTGAAGTGGATGCCCCATAAGTATCTCAAAGTCAATATATCCAAAACAGAACTCGCTATCAAATCCTCCTCTCTTCTGAGTTTCCCTATTGATGCTGAGAGAAGTACTATCTTTGCAGTTATACCCAGGCTTGCAATCTCATTGTCATCCTCAGGTGGCACAGTGAGTACAACACTGGACCTGAAGTCAGGAAGACATGAGTTCAGACTTGACCTCAGACACTTATTAGTTTTTTGACCCTCAGAAAAATTACTTAACTTCTGTTTCAATTTCCTCAGTTGTAAAATAGGGATAATAATAGCACAATAGCATCTATTTCATAGGGTTGTTGTAAGGATCAAGTGAGATAATATTTGTAAAGCACTTGGCACAGTGACTGGCATGCAGTAGGTGCTTGTTCTCCCCTACCTCTAACTTGTTACTCTCACTCATCCTACATATCCAATCCATTGCCAAATCTTGTTTCTACTTTCATAACTCTCACATGCGTTGTCTTCTCTCTACTCATACAACTACCACTCTAGTTAAGGCCCTCATCACCTCTTGCATTGATTATTGCAAAAACCTTCTAATTCCTGCCTTAAGTCTCTTCTCATTCCAATCCATCCTCCACTCAGTTACAGATGTGACTTTTCTAACATGTAGGCTTAGCTATGACCTACCTCCCAATGAGCTTCAGTGACTCCCTGTTAACTTCCACGATCAAATATATAGTCTTATGTTTGACATTTAAAGCTCTTTATAACCTGACCTTTCTTACTTTTCTAGTATTTTTACACTTTACTCCCCTCCACATATTCTATTACCTGGCTACTTTGCCCACTAGTTGGAGCCCCAACTATTAGTGGCATCCCCTCTGAGTTTACCTTCAATCTATTCTGTAGAAATCTTGTTATGCACCTTATAGACAAGTGGCCTCCCCCATTAAAATATAAACTACTTAAGGGCAAGGATTGCTTTTATGTAGTTATTATACCATTCTTTGTATCCCTAGAGCTATGCAGGGCTTGGTACATTGCAAGCACTTAACAAATAGCTTTTGATTGATTGACAACATGAAATACAGGCTCTCCAAAAACTGTTAGGCCTATATAAGTTATCATAGGGGGATGGACAGGATGACCTCATAAATTCACTTGTGAGTACCAGGATCCTAGACAGTGAAGGGTAGCAGACAAAATCATACTCAGTTTCTACACAGTGGAGCTGAGGTTCAGATCTGAGAGAAAAGATACTTGTACTGCCTGATGACACCAGTAAAAAACTGGAATAAGACCTTAAATCCTCATTTTCCTAATCTCAATAGTGGTATTGGTCTTCTCTTTCTTTCCTACAAAAATAGTGAACAAATGGTCTCTTCCCATTAAGGGTGCTTATGAAAAAGTCATGGCGATGGGGGAAAAGGACAATAGCAGAAGGTGTATTTTCATTGGGTCTCAGTGGGCCTCAGCTCTATGAATTATTTATTAGGATATTTTCTTAAAGTAGTGTCTTAGCCTTAATTTTCAATTTCTTAATGCTAGGAGAGACTCTGCTAGCAACCTTTCAATTATTAATGCCCCTAAAACAATATTTGTCTTCCCTGTATCCAGCATCAAACCATGGCGTCATATCTGGTGACTTCACGGAAACTCTCAGGAGTTTCCCTGCAGACCACAGTGGTCCAGGGATATTCAAGGGCATGCTGGGCATCAAGTGCTGCAATCAGGACCTTGTATCTCATCTCTGGTGCTGGCACAAGGACACCTATCTATGTGACAATATTTGTAAAGTGTTTAACACCATGCCTGGTACATAGCAGGAGCTTAATAAATGCATGTTTCCTTCCCCCTTTCCTATTTCCATGGAACTCCTGGGGCAATGGAATGTGCCAAGAAGAGAATGGCTTGGGGCTCAGCATTCCCCAAAACTCTCCAGCCTACTCTTTACTTGGTCACTTTCTAACCTGCCACTGCTGTCTGTCCTTCCCTTCCCCCAACCCTTTCCATCCTTCTTCCTCTTCTGTGTTCTATAATAAAATCAGCACCACCATTTCCTCTGGTAAGGGCATGGCAATCGACCATGCTATGATTCTACTCACCATCTTTGTGACTTCCCAGTACATAACTCCCTTCTCTGGCCACTTATATGTGTTGTGTTCCTTATTACAAAGTATGTTCTTTAAGGGCATCTTGCTTTTGTATTTGTGTCTCTAGAACTTAGCAGAGTGCTTGACATGTTGTAAGCACTTAATGAAATACTTTTCCTTTGTATTCATTTATTCATTCATTCATATTTGTTCATTCATTCATTCATTCATTCAGTTATTCCTCCATTTTTCATTCACTCTGCTCTATCAAAGGACAATGATGTGGAAAGAATTCTGGCCTGGGAGTTAAGAGAAACAGGTCCTAGCTCTGCCTCTGATTTATTGGGTCATGTTAAGCAGGCCGCTATCATGTCTCTGGTTTCCAGCTTCCCTGCTTCTAAATTGATGGGACTTGACTCTTAAGGGTCCTGAACCTGGGATCTGTAAACTTGCTCAAAAGCTTTTTTTTGATAACTATTTCAAGATAATTAATTTCTGTTGTAATCATATGTATTTTATTTTATGCAATTAAAAACCTTACTATGAGAAGGGTTCTACCAGACTGCTGAAGGGGGCCAGGACACACACAAAAAGGTTAAGAACTCCTGGCATAGATAATCTCTAAAGCCTCTTTGATTTCTAAAAATCTGTGTCCTAAGGCCACAGATTTTTAGAGTTAGAAGGGATCTTGGAGTCATAGGATCATAGATTTAAGACTGAAAAAGGTCATCTTGTCCAACCTCCTCATTTTACAGAAAAGGAAACAGGCCCATTGAAACTAAGTGCCTTGCAAGGTCATTCAAATAGCATGCAACCAAACGAGGATTTGAGCCCAAGTCTTTTGACTCCAAATCTAATCGGTGTTCTTTCTACCATACTAATTTTAGTCCATATAGTCCAATCTATGCCTGTCAGTCCAACAATAAGCACTTATTAAGCACCTACTATGGGCTGAGCACTGGGGATACAAAGAAAAGCAGAAGAGAGTCCTTGCCCTTAAGGAGCTCACAATCTAATGGGGGAGACAACATGCAAGCAACTATTTACAATCTAAATATAAGATAAATAAGAAGTACATTTCCCAGCACATCCCTGCTTCCGTTGGCTAAACATCCCCAGTTCATGCATCCTGTTTTACAAATACTAGATTCATAGGATTTACAACCGAAAGGAAGCTTAGAGATCATTTAATCCAACTCCTTCATTTTACAAATGAGGAAACTAAGGTCCAGAGAAGGGAAGTCTCTTTCTCAAGGCCATATAGAATAGATTAAATAAAGAATTTGTTAAGTGCTTACCATATGCCAGACACTGTGCTAAGTGCTGGAGATTAATGAAAAAACAAGGAAACGTGGTAGTCGCTATTTTCAAGGACCTTCTGGGGGAAGATGCCATAGAAAGGGGAGGCAGAAAGGGGAGGGTATGCTTTCTGGGGGTCAAGGCAGCCAGAACAGAGTTCCAGTAGATTAGAGAGTTTGCCAGGAGGGAAGTGAATAGTGTGGCTGAGACTTCAGATGATATGGCATGTCTAGGCAAGGACAAAAGCAAGAAGCATGGTCTCCAGTCCTTTTCCTATGCTGGCTTCCTCATTCTGGACTTATCCCAGCTTGCCCATGTTCTTCCTAACATGTAGAGTCCAGAATTGAATTCTGAATGAGGTCTGACTGCAGTTGCTACCACCTCTTTATCTCTAATCATGGTTTTCAGATAGTTCAATAAATTATGTCTCCTGGATCTATATTCCAAGTCAGTTGTTTTTCCAACGAGATATTTCACATTAGATTCTATTTTTTCATTCCTTTGATTTTGTTTTATTGTTTCTTGATGTATCATAAAGTCATTAGTTTCCACTTGCCCAATTCTAATTTTTAAGGCATTATTTTCTTCAGTGAGCCTTTGTACGTCCTTTTCCATTTGGCTGATTTTGCTTTTTAAGGAATTCTTCTCTCAGTGACTTTTTGTATAATATTTTTCCATTTGGTCAGCTCTGCTTTTCAAGGCATTCTTCTCTTCATTGGATTTTTTTTGCCTCTTTTACCATTTGGCCTATTCTATTTTTTTAAGATGTTATTTTCTTCAGTATTTTTTTGTACACCTCCTTTACTCAGCTGTTGACTCTTTTTTTTCCCATGATTTTCTTGCATCACTCTCATTTCTCTTACCAATTTTTCTTCTACATCTCTTACTTGATTTTTAAAATCCTTTTTGAGCTTTTCCATGGCCTGAGACCAATTCACATATTTCTTTGAGGCTTTAGATTTAGCAGTTTTGACTTTATTGTCTTTTTCTGAGTTTGTGTTTTGATCTTTCCTGTCACCATAGTAAATTTCTATAGTTAGGATCTTTTTCTGCTGTTTCATCATTCTTCCAGCCTATTTCTTCATTTTTAACTCTATGGTAAAGTGAGGCTCTGCTTCTGGAGTGGAGGGAACACTGTCCCGAGATTCAGGTTTGTTGTTCAACTGTTTTCAGAGATAATTCTGGGGACTTCTGTTTTCAGTTCTTCCAAGGTAGTATGATCTAGGAAGAGGTGTGTTTACTGAAGAGAAGACTCTTCAGCCTTCATTCCTAACCCTGGTAGCCCTGAAAAGTTGTCCCAGGAATTCAGGGACCTGAACTTGCTAACAGAGAAATAGGATGAATACAGGTTGCTACCACAGTGGTACAATGAATATTCTCTAGAGCATTGGTGTCAAACTCAAACAGATATAGGGACCACTACTCCATATATAAAGATCTCTGAATATTGATTTAGTTTTAAAATGCCATATTTACCTATGTTTTGTTGTATTTTTATTTATTTTGTTAAATATTTCCAAATTACATTTTAATGTGGTTTGGGCCACACTCAGGAGTGTTGTGGGCTACATGCAGCCAGGGCTGTATATTTGACACCTGTGTCCTGAAAAATTGATTTCTGAAATCCAGGTGCTATTTCAGGAAATGGAACCACACAGGCTGTACAGAATAGAAGAAATAATTCTAGTCTTACAAGTCTACCTAAGATAATTTACTTATTCAGTACCATATCAATCCAACTACCAAAAAATTATTTTATAGAGTTAGAAAAAATATTAACAAGATTCATTTGGAAGAACAAAAGGTCCAGAATATCAAGAGAACTAATGAAAAGAAATGCAGGGGAAGATGGCCTAGCCATTCCAGATCTTAAATTGTATTATAAAACAGCAATCATCAAAACTGCCTGCTACTGGCTAAGAAATGGAGTGGTGGATCAGTGCAATAGGTTATATGCAAGACACAGCAGTCAAAGACTATAGTAATCTATTATTTGATAAACCCAAAGACCCTAGCTTCTGGGGTTAGAACCCACTCTTTGACAAAAACTGCTGGGAAAACTGGAAAAGAGTATGGCAGAAACTA
>NW_020954548.1:30541518-30541609 GCF_900497805.2 Vombatus ursinus | reverse complement strand
GATTATATTAAATTGAAAAGTTTTTTGCACAAACAAAGCCAATGCAACCAAGATTAGGAGGAAGGTAGAAAATTGGGAAAGAATTTTTACA
>NW_020954548.1:30541235-30541508 GCF_900497805.2 Vombatus ursinus | reverse complement strand
AACTATGCCCAAAGGGCTATAAAACTGTGCATACCCTTTGACCCAGCAATATCACTTCTAGATCTGTATCCCAAAGAGGTCATACAAATGGGAAAAGGACCCACATGTATAAAAATATTTATAGCAGCTCTTTTTGTGGTGGCAAAGAATTGGAAATTGAGAGGATGTCCATCAATTGGGGAATGGCTGAAAAAAGTTGTGGTATATGACTATAATGGAATACTATTGTGCTATAAGAAATGATAAACAGGCTTACTTCAGAAAAACCTGGAA
>NW_020954548.1:30533770-30541183 GCF_900497805.2 Vombatus ursinus | reverse complement strand
AGACTTGTATGGTGTGATACTGAATGAAATGAGCAGAACTAAGAGAATGTTGTACACAATAACAGCTACGTCGTACAATGACTAATACTGATAAACTAAACCCTTCCCAGCAATACAAGGATCTAAGACATCTCCAAAGGCCTCATGATGGAAAATGCTATCCACATCCAAAGAAAGAACTATGGAGTTTGAATGCAGATTGAAGCATACTATTTGCTATTTTTTTTTCTGCTGTTGAGTTTGGTTTCCTCTTTCTGGTGGTTCCTCCTATTGGTTCTAATTCTTACTTATAATATCACTAATGTGAAAATATGTTTAATAGGAATGTATATGTATAGCCTATATCAGATTGTGCACTGTCTTGGGGAGGTTGATGGGGAGGAAGGGGGAGAAAAATTTTGAACTCTAAAGCATATGGAAGTGATTGTTGATAAATCAAAATAAATTAATTAAAAAAAAGAATTCTAGTCTTAGAGTCAGAATTCCAGAGTATGAGTCCTAACCCTAATTTTAAAATCTGTGTGACCTTGGGCAAGTCACATCATTTCTGTAAGCCTCACTTTTCTCAATTGTAACATTCATTTAAAAAAAGAATTTTGAGTTCCAAATTCTCTCCCTCCATCCTGCCCCTCCTCCACCCATTGAGAAGGCAAGAAATATGATCTCAATTATCTCATGTAAAATATATTTCCATAAGTTGTCTCCATTGTAAAATAGAGACAAAACTTATATGGCCTACTAGAGAGTGTTGTAAGGAGAATAATTCATGTATCTCAAAGGGATATATAATTTTGAGTTATTGTTTTTATTCCTTTTATAGATTAAAGACCAGCAACCCCAATCCTTCATTTTACAGAAAAGATAAGGAATATTGGATTGAAGTTAGAAGGCCTAGATTCAAATCCTGGCTCAGCTGCTTATAGTCTTTGTGACTGGGCAAATCATGATCTCTCTGGATCTCAGTTTTCAAAATCTATGATATGAGAGGATTAGATTAGTTGAACAGTGTGGTACAGTGGAAAGAGCCAGAGGACTTTCAGTCCCTCCTTTGTGTTTACTACCTATTTGATCTTGGACAAGTCACTAACCACTCTGGGCCTCAGTTTCCTTGTCTATGAAAAGGGAAGGATGGAATACATGACCTCTGAGGTCTCTTCCAACTCTAAGTCCCTTGAAACTAAGACCGTTTACCCAGAGGTGTGAATAACCTTTCCAAGGTCACTTTGCAAGTTGGTAGAAGAGCTGGGCTTTGAACTGTAGTCTCCTGACTAATTTTCCTCTACTGATGTAGTCCCCCCTCCCTTTATTTCAGGAAGGCAAAAGTTGGAGAAAACATAGAAAGATTTGTGGGGAGTGAAGGGGCAGGCAGAATTGAGGGGAAGGTTCCACACTCCCATGATTCTTTGTATTGCTTACTCATCCCCTGAAAATGGACAAGAGCTCCTGTCTGTCCAAACCCTTACCTGGCTAAGCAGCATATTTGCTACCTTGGCTAGACTTCATACTGGTCATGGCCCACTGTGTCAGCCATTTCTTACTCCTGTTGTGCGAGGAGGGGAATCCGCTCTGGGTTCTCCTCTCCTGCCTTCCCAGCAGCAGGAAGGGAGGAGTGGGAACCACAGCTCACATGTGCTCATTCCTCATAAACACCTCTAGTCTCTGCTTCAAGTGAGCGGATCATTCTAATGTATTTTTTATAAAAGGAGCTGAGTTTCCTTTGATGTTTCACGTATGGGGCTATTATATCCACTTGCTACTGAGCTTCATGATCTGTAGCTAATCTCTAAAGCTTTGGTGCATGCAATAATTATTATTATCGATGTCATTGCAGCAGAAGAGAGAGGCCTTACACTGGTGGAGAGAGGCCAAAGCCGGCCATGCTTCTGGGAGCTCTCTGAGCTCAAGGACCAGTTGGAGGAAGAATGGGCACTTGGTGGGAGGGCTCCAGAGAGGCCACAGGCTCTTCCAGTCCCAGCTGACATCTTAGAACCTTTAATGAATTTTAGTTTCCATGTAGCCTTTATCCCAAAAGGGAAATCCTTTGAAATAAGGACATATATAGCTGAGGACCAGTGAGATGTAGTGGGAAAGGCACTGGGTACAGAAGCTGAAGATTGGAGTTGGATGCCTGGCTTTGATACTAGCTGTCTTATGTTGAGCAAGTTACCCTCTGAATTATCCAAACATTAGTTTCCTTCTCTATAAAATGAAGCTAATAATAACTGATATACTAACTTTCACACAGGGCTGCTGTGAGGATAAAAAAAATATGAAAAAGTTATGTGTAAACGGGGTATGCTGGTAAATGTTTAACACCTGGCTTTCTGGGGGGAAATTGTGTCTATGAAACACTTTTAAGTTTAAACTTCATCATTAGCATTTCCTCTATTGTGTTCTTAAATCTAGGAATCAACAAAATGATAAATCAAGCTTTGACTTGTAGTGTTTGCCTATTTCTGATATGTAAATGATCACACTGAAAATTTGGTTCTGGCCCCAGTACAACCCTCCCTTCCCACTGTGTATGTAAAGTCCTCTATAAATATCAACTTTAGTCAATAGTCACTCCACATTTATTAAGTGCCCGCCATGTGTCAGACACTGTGTTAAGTGCTGAGAATAAAGTAAGGAAAAGAAAAATAATTCCTGCCCTCAAGGAACTTACAGTCTAAGGGGGGGGGACAGGGAGACAATATACAAAAGGAAACAGAAGATAGCGGTGGGGACACAATAGGGCATGAAGTTTGTAGAGCTGATGGAATATGAAGTTTGATGGAAAATTCTGAGCCCTTTGTAAAGGGAGGCTTTGAGAGGAGTTCATTGCTCCCCAGCCCTCTATCAGACGAGGGAGGCAGCTGAGAATACTGAGGGGGTGTTGAGCATCAAACATGAATCCATCTCTTGTTAGCTGGTTTGAAGGTTTGAAAAAAAGCAGCTCTGATGAATGGGGCCGTAAGGCACAGAACACTAGGCTTGGAATCAGGAATCAGGAATCATGAATTCAAATCTGGCCTCAGATTACTTACCAGCTGCGTGAACCTGGGCAAGTCACTTAACTCAGTTTGCCTCAGTTCCTCATCTGTAAAATGAGCTGGAGAAGGAAACCGCAAATTGCTCCAGTGTCTTTGCCCAGAAAATTCCAAATGAGGTCATGGAGGGTCAATAATGACTGAAACGAATGAACTACTAGAGGCTGCTAGGTGGCATTGCACTTGGAATCAGGAAGATCTGAGTTCAAATTCAGACTTTATTGTTAGCTCTTAATCCTGGGCAAGTTACTATGCCTCAGTTTCCTTATTTGTAAAATGGGGATAATAATAGCACCTACCTCTCACAGGGTTATTTCAAGGATAAATGAGATAATATTTATAAGGTGCTTTGCAAACCTTAATGTAATACGTAGATGGTAGCTATTTGAGGAGAAGTGAAATTCCAGAACACTGGATACATCCATATTCAAATGCAATTAAATACAAAACCCATTCCCAGGGCAAGTGCATCTGGTATTTGAGTTTTTGTACCACTATTGGGCTCCATTCAGGTCGATAATAGAAAGATGATTATAGTTTAATATCCTCTTTGCAGAACTGGGGGAAGAGAGTGGTATGCCAGGTAACCCCAGAGCACTTTCCACTGACAAAGAACTCTGGAGATATACAGTTTCCTTTTATTCTTTGAGAAAATGATAAGCTCTCTGCTTTTGCTGTCATTTCACAATCACTACATAAAAACTTGGGGCTCCTTCCTCAGGCTGTAGCTTTAGGGAAAAAAATGTCTCTGTCCATGATATATCTGGTTTCTATACTCAGAAGTAAATCTTCAATGGCAGCAGACCCTGAGGCCAGTCACCTAGGGTGTGCCAAAGCCTACTTTGCTACAGGGTGAAGATTGTCTGGGTACAGACTCTAAACAGGATGGCAATTATGGGTATAATAGTTGTAATCAGGAAGCACTACTCACCCACCCACCCCATCAGCTCTGATTAGGATAGGCCCAGTGGAGCATGTCTGAGGCTTTGCCCTTCCAGTGTCACAGGTGAGATACTGTCTGAAGCTTGGAGCTGGTCCCCTTCATGTGATATATTTAATCTGATCCTTTCCAGTGGGCCCCTTGATAAAAGATGTTCACAACTCGAGGTTTCTTGTTGGGCTCCATGTGTTGACTTTCCACCCCTATCCCACCATGGATGGGGCTGGAAGGCTGTGTCAGAGAAGTTTGGTTTCTAAGCCAGGAAAGAGTCATCCAATCTATATACTTTAAAAGGAGAACCTGCCCTCTGGGAGCACTTTCTCTTCTTCTGAACTTGTGGCTTGAAACTGTCTCTAAGATGTCCTATGAAGGAAGTGAGGGTACCAGGTCACTCCTTCCTGTCTCCCCTTCCCCCATACAATGGTAATTGCTCCTAATAGGCAGCAAGAGTTTGTGCCCGCTGGGTGAGCCTGAGCCTGAGACTACCTCTTCTGCTTTGTATTTCTTTACCTGACTGTAGGTGACCAAATAGATGTCATGAGGGGTGGGTTTTTGTGGACTGTCTACTTGTGGAGTTATGGAGTTTCTGGATTCCCTTGGTCAATGCCAAGTGCACTAAGAAGTAGTCTCTATAGCATTTTAATGTTTTAAGTATCCACATCACTGCAGAGTGTAACAGAAGTTATGTTATTGCTTCATATTTAAGTCTTTGTCAATGTGTGCTTGTGAATCACATCTGTGTATGTGTCTCTGTGTGTATATGTGTGTGCTGGACATAAATAGCTGTCCTATTCCTGATCTATGTTGCATACTGAGTACCTTTCTATGACTCTTTTTGGGGAGACCAAAAACATGAGCCAAACTTAAACTATCCACAATTCTCTCTAGGACTCTTGGGCAGGGGTATAAAGATCTAGAGACAATGAGAAAAGAGCTTGACCCCCTCTTTAGGGGTCATACTTTACCAGGACTAAATATAGTCTGTGCCCATCTTCCAAAGTTAGGGGCCTCCTATAGCAGGAGAGGACAAATACCCCAGTTCTTTTTGGATCAGAAGTGATACACATGAATATCAACTAGCTATAGAGTCCAGCTTGGATTGAGCTTAGAACTATGTTCCCTTCACTTGCCTGAATCCAGCCTTTTCCTGGTCCAGACTCTTCTGTCTGTGACTTTGAGAGAAGTCAGTACTCTCTTTCTAGTTCTATTCCCTTCTCCTCACAGCACAAGCTGAACTTTCTTTGTGTTCCCTGGCCAATTGGGGAAGCAAAAATTCCTCCAGGTTCAGCAGACCCTTACTCAATTTACATAGTATCCACTCCTGTCCACCCTTGCCTAAGGGTGTGCTAGCATGAGAGGTGAATGTAAAATTTTCAGTATTAGCATTTACAACTTCAAAATTCACAAACGTTGCAAATTAGGGCTTGATTTACTGTTTAGTTGATTATCTAGACTTAAGAAAGTGATGGAGAAAATGCTAATAGTGTAGATTAAACTTAAATGTGTGTTATGTGTACATTTTTTCCCTAGAAGAGTTGGTTGTGAAGCATTAATCGGCACATTCTCACTCTTACCCTAGATGGTCTCAGTTTCTTGGGGTTATCATTGAAAGTTCTTCCTTGCCTTCTTTCTTCCCCACTCCAGGTTCTACTGAATTTCCTTCCACACACTTATCTCTCCTCCCATTAGGCCATTCTTTACTTAATCAACTGTTCTTCTCTCTTTCGTCATCCTTTCCTGGATGCTTGAAGACTCCTTCCCTAATTAAGCATACACAATTCCAGTTATATAGCATATCTAAGGAGAGATAGATTTATAGGAAATATGACCATGAACTAAAGAGAAATTAATCTATCCAATATTCATTCAATAACTTATTATTGAGTTTTTATAGGTCACCTGGACCAATGGTCTTCAAATTCTTTTGACCACATGTCCCTATAAGTAAGAAATTGAGCACCCATCCTCATCTGTATTTCTTATAAATTATATATATGTACCATTATACTTATAATTATGTGCATTATAAAGTTTACACAAAAATAGAAATTAAGAAAGGATGAGATAGAGATGAAATAATATTTGATTACAGAGTCAGTAGGAAGCCAATGGAGTTTATTTAGTAGAGGAGTGACATGGTCAGATCTATGCTTTAGGAAAATCACTTTGGTGGCTGAGCAGATTTAAGTAGGAAGAGAGGAGGCAGGGAGACCAATTAGGATGCTCTTGCAGTGGTCTAGGTATGAAGTGATGAGGGCCTGAAATAGGA
Organism: Vombatus ursinus; assembly: GCF_900497805.2. Lineage (NCBI taxonomy): Eukaryota > Metazoa > Chordata > Mammalia > Diprotodontia > Vombatidae > Vombatus > Vombatus ursinus. The sequence continues at coordinate 30,534,945 of NW_020954548.1, read as the reverse complement.
TAATGGCTGTGTAAATGGAAACAAATTGATGGAGTCAGATGTTATAGAGATAGGAACTGACTGGATAGGTGAAACATAGGAAGCTGAAGAGGTAAGGATGACAACATCAATTTGAGTAACTAGAAAAATGGTGGTGTCCTTGATAGAAACAGGGAAGTCTGGAAAAGGGGTGGAGTTATTTTAGGGGACAGATAATGTTACCCATGCCTGTTTATCCTGTGTGGCTCTGTCCCATAATGCTGCGTAACTCACTCTGTCCCACAACAAAATAAGAAACATGGCCACTACTTGGGCAGACAGAACCCTCCTCCAAAAGGTACCTAATACAGCCATGAAGTGACGTAGGGGACCAAGGTATGGGCAAACACCCTGGAGGTTATGGTTAGATTATAAATAAAAATGTACCCACGCCATACTTTTTTCCGGTAATTTTTTTAAAATTTTAAACTTAAATACAAAATAAGAAAAGAAAAAAGCAATGAATTTAAATATCAAAACTTCAATACAAAATAAGAAAAGAAAAAAAAAAGCATTGCCATATGCACATAAGAAAGGATTCAAAATATAAAGCAATAAATTTCCATTTCAAGAAAGCCTATATCATAAATACTATACATTGTGTTCAGAGTTGCCCATCTTTTCTTTACTTCTTTGTGGGTTTTATTTTGTTCTCTGCTGTGCACTTTTTACTCTGTTCTGTTTCCCCTCTTCCTCCCCCCACAGAAGGCTACAATTAAGTGCATATATATATATGTATACGTACATACACACACATATATACATGCACATATATACACAAACATATAGACATACATGTAAACACACATACATATACTTACATATACATACATATACATAGATATCTATAATCATATACATATATACACATATACATTCATATGCAACTGTGTAACACCATACTATACTTGTTTGTCCTCTCTTTCTCTGAGGGTAGATGGCATCTTCCTTTTTAAGTCCAAACTTTTCCATATTTTTCTAAATCTACCAACTCATCATTTCCTACATCACAGCAATATTCCAACTTTATACTGTCTAGTTATTTTAAATAGTCCAAAATAAGACTGATTTATAAGGCTGACATATAGTGTAGTTTCCCAATTTTTTTCTTTTGATTAAATCTATTTTAGCTTTAACTTTGTCTGAGATCATGATTA
>NW_020954548.1:30517598-30533720 GCF_900497805.2 Vombatus ursinus | reverse complement strand
ATCACTACCTTGTCCTATTACTTAACTTACCCCTCCACCAAGGATCCCTCCCTTATTCTCTCCCCCCCCTTCCATCATGTCACACTTTTAAGTTTAATCTTCATTATTAACATTTTCTCCATCACTTTCTTGTTTAGCTAATCAACAAAATAATAAATCAAGTACTGATTTGTAACCTTTGTTGATTTCCGAAGGTGTAAATGCTCACTCTGAAAATTTAACAATTGGCTCTCAGCCAATTTAACAATTGGCTCTCATGCTGGCTCCAGCACACCCCTGCTATTCTAAGAGGTTGGAACAGAAGGGGAGAAGCTGGGAACTTGCAGAGCCACTAAAATTCAGCAGCATGAGGAGGTGAACTAGAGGAGTATTGGGCAATGAGTGAAGGAGGCTGGATTGTGTTGGAGACAAGCCCTACAATTAGCTGAGACAGAAAAGGTGGATGAACGGATGGAAGAAAAAGCATTTATTAAACACGGACTATATGTCAAACACAGTGCTAGGCGCCAGGAATTCAAATACAAAAAACCTCAAGGAGTTTACATTCTAATGGGGGAGACAACACATGAAGGGGTGGTGGTGGTGGCCAGAGAGGGGTATTATAGTTTGAGAAGTTACAAGCATAGATCCATAGGGAAAGAGCTTGACAAACACTTTCCAGTAGCCAGTGACATTATTGATTTGAGTATGGTTCCAGTACTCAACAGTTGCCTTCTCTTGGGGCCTCACCACAGCCGACTGGGGATGTGAGGCCCCACTGCCCTAGACCTCTGATAGCCTCCTAACATCCATTCCCACCTTCCAGGCTTTCTTCTCCAATCCATTCTTTATACTGTAAGGAAGTTCCACCCCTACTCTCCTCACTGTCATCCTTCCATCCCTTCATACTGCTTCTAGAAATAGCTTTCTTTGGCATAGATTTGGTCATGCCATTCCTCTGCTCAGAATTTTGTGCCCTACTGAGTTGAGTTCAAGTGAATAGTTAGAATCCTAACTGGCAAGGAGCAGCCAGGGGCTTGGCACATGGTTCTGACATTTGTGGATTTTCTGAGGGACAGAATCAGTGCACTTTCTTTCTCCTTCTCCCCTTCTCCCCCTTCCAAGTAGCAGCTCTCTAAGTAGTCCTGGTTTTCTGTTTTGGGCCTCCTCAGTCACCTCATTTCATAGCTTTAAGGGTCTGTTCCTTTCTTCTGCAGACTTTCCCCACCAGCCTGGCCATGCCCACTTAGGCTGGGCCTCACACTGTTAAGCTTCAAGCCCTCCCTGGCAGTCGACAGTGGCTTATTTTCTTAAGAATCCCAGGCTGAGTGGCTGCCTCCTCCTTTAGGCCAGAGAAGAAGCTGTCTGACTTGATTTAACAAAGTAGGGAAGCAAGTCAGTTAGTGCTATCTTGATTGGAAACATATTCGAAGAATGATTAGCCGACTGAACTCTCTTCCTAATTATTTCCCACGGTGAATGACTCTTGCACATCGGCCCCATTTTTACGAGCGTTCCCTGACTCAAATTGATAACAGAGGGTGAGCTGGGAGGCCTCGCTTCCTCTCCTTTGGACACTGTGCTGGGAAACATCTAAAGATTATGATCACTTTTATGCTTACGGCTAGCCTATTAATATTTAATTGATGCCTCCTGAGCTGGCTGGCTTCCCTCTGGTGCTCTCCAACTTCACTCAGGCAAAGCCTGGGGGGTGAAGCCTGAGATCCTCTTGGTTGGGGGGGAAGGCTCCATGAGGCCAAACACGACATAGTCCCTGGTCTCCAGATTCATGGTTGCTTAGCCACTCCTTGCACCTATTTTCTCTGTGTCTACACAAAATGAGCAAAGTTGACAAAGAGCATGGAGTCACCAAGCAGGAATGAACCTTAGAACCTGGAACAGAGAATTTTGGAACTGAAAGGGACCTTAGAATATAAAACATAAAATTTTAGACCTAAAATGGGCTTAAATATGGAATTTAGCCTGTTAGAGTTGAAAAGAACCTTAGAATACAGAATATAGGATGTTAGAGATAGAATGGGCTTAAAGATAGAATAAAAACTGTTAGAGCTCAAAGGTGCCTCAGGATACAAAGCAAAATATTAGAGCTGGAAGACACCTACATACAGAATAGAAAATGTTACAGCTGGAAGGAACCTTAGAACACAGAACACAGAATATTAGAGCTAGAAAGGAATGGCAGGAGTCATTTAAGCCAACTCCCTTGATCTACAGAAAAGGAAACTGAGGCCCATGTATGTTAAGTGACTTGTCATAGTCACACAGTTGCAGTTGGTGCTGTATAACTTATGCCCGGCTGTTAGTACTTCAATTATTGAAACTCAGGAGAGCCAAGGGGCCTGCACTGTGGGTGATTCTGCTTCCTTTTCCAGCATACAGAAGCACTATCTAACTAGAGCATTATCTAACTAGGTCATTTATAGAAGAGGAAGGGTGGTGTCTATTGTCAGTAAACGTAAGACTGGCCTCAGCTCTGTTGCCTTTGGGTAGAATTGGCTTATCCTTGGACAGAGGAGCTGACCCAAGTAAGCCTCTGGGCACTGGAGACAGATATATATCCTATCTCCTCAAATAGAAGACTACATATAATGCCCATGACCGAACCAAATGTGTGGTCTGGGAAGTCTTTCCTTCTGGGGGCATTTCTGTGGGCTTGCTAGGGCACTAACCTGATGGGAAGGCAATAGATAAGGATAGGGGCAGTGGCGGTGTGTCTGTATCTCTCCTTCTCATATCAGGTGTCCCATCTACTGCGTCTGAGCTTGGCACCTGCCCTGAAGTGGACACCCATCCATTCTAAACACATTGTCTATGATGACACAGGGGCTTCAGTAAGGTCATTTGAGCTGAGGCTGTATCCCATCCCTGCTAGGGAGTGTTGGAGAGCTCCAGACATTACAGTGATGTCCTCCGGCTTCTTCAGAACTGCTGTCTACCATCTGGTTTGGTTGTAGATTGTTGTTGTCGTTGTTGTTGTTTAGTCATTTCAGTCATGGCCAACTCTTCGTGACCCCATTTGGGGTTATCTTGGCAAAGATACTGGAGTGATTTGCCATTGCCTTCTCTAGCTCATTTTACCGACGTGGAAACTGAGACAAAAGGGGTTAAGTGACTTGCCCAGGGTCTCACAGCTGGTAAGTGTCTGAGGCCAGATTTGAACTCAGGAAGATGAGTCCTCCTGACTTCAGGGCTGGCACTTTAATCACTGTGCCGCCTTGGTTGTAGGTACAATCTGGTCATTCATCCGGTGGTGCTGAATGAGAGTTACACCCACTTAGAATCTGGATCACAAGAGGTTAAGTATTCCTGGCAAGAACAATGGGGAAGGAAGAATCCATGAGACATGGTCCTTAGGCCAAGGTCTCAGTGTTGTGACTAGAGAGGCTTCAGGAGAACATTAAGGACTGGGACTGAAAGATTAACATATTAGAGCTCTCTAGAATCTGTAGTATCCATAGCATCCAGGAGAGGTCTGAGATTGTAGGTGATTCAGCAACTGCCTGAGGCTTCTCTTGTGTCTTTTAAACTGAAACAATTCATCGTCTACCCACTAACGTGACCTTCCCTGCCTGGATCTGAAAGACTCCTTTTGGCCTCTGACTGGCTCTGCCTTATCATCATTCTCCTCTGACAGAAACACTGCCTCTGGACAGTTGGGGAGCTCAAAGAAGGATCTTAATGTCTTGGGGGCTTGGAACCAGGTTCCTTGCTTCCTCTTCACTGGGGCTGTCACCTTCAGAGAGTAGCTCAGAAGCCTTAGACCCAGAATCCTGACAAGTGGACTTCCTACTTCACCAAAGTCACTATAACCAGAAGACTCCAGGAGGTTCCATTGAGTGGAACCTCCATTGAGTGAGAAATTAGTAACATGGCCCTGGGAGAGGTCAAATGCGATTCCTTGTTCTTTTTTTTCCTTTTCTTTTCAGTTTAGGGATTAACAAAAATGGGCAGACTTCTCTGATCATGTCACTTCCACAGAAAAATCTTCAGTGGCTCCCAATTGCCTACCAAATAGTACAAAACTCTAGATGGAGTTCAAAGCCCTCTGCAATATAGCTTCAAACTCTTTTTAGACTTATTTGGATTAATGCTAAGAGCTGAAACTGGGACATTTCAAGCACCCAAAACTAAGAACTAGGAGTTTTTGAATCTAGGACAAGTAGATGGAAGGCCATGGAGGGGCGGGCAGTTACTACCTTGTGGGGATGATATAGACTCAAGTCCATCACCACTGCTGGGCAGTGACTCTGGGACACAGTGAGGCCATTGCTAGGGGGGATACATAGGGAGAGGAAGGGGGACATTTGGTAGCTTCTTATTTTTAACTCATTGTTCTTGATAACTAGATGCTAAGGTCCAAGATGCTTCTTCACACTTGTCGTGCAAAAAGTCTTATTAATAAAGTTGGGGTAACCTGTAGAACAAAGAAAGAAATGCTACTGTGGAGGCAGCTGAAGGAGGACTTGAAGGCAGGTCCCCATGTCCAGAGGATCATAACAGGATATCAAAGTTGGGAGGAACTTTAGGGAATGATCTAGTCCAGTTCTTTGATTTTATAGAGGATGAAACTGAGGACCCAAAGGAGGAAAGTGGTTTTTCCCAAGGTCACAGAGGAAGGCTAATTCAACCCTTACAGAAATTAGGCTAAACTGATGTACAGCCAAATGGAGCTCAAATGTTATAGATGCAGAAACAGACCTTAGTGACCACATTATCCCCTTTATTAAACAGAGTCCCAGAGTTAGTGTTAGAGGAAGGAGGAGAATCTAGGTCTCCTGACTCCCAGTCCATCACTTTTTCAGTAAGGTTGTTGAAATTTGACTTTCTGTATCAAGATTTGGGAGCATTGTCATCTGATTTTTTGACTCAGAACAAGAAACAGTCTTGGTCTTTACTGGGAATACTCTGGCCCCAAGCTTAACACACTGAAGAAGGCAGCCCAGCCACTTCATCTGGTTCTTTGAGATGTAGGTGGGTGGTGGTTTGCAGACTCACTATTTCCTGCAAGCGCACCTCCCCTTTCCCCCTGTCATTTTGGACCTGAGTGTGGCTTTCAACACCAAGGTTCTGCAGCACCCCACCCCATCCCCATTCTCTGTCCCACCCATTTCAGACACTGCCAATCAAAGCAAGACCTGTAGTGAAGTCACTCTCCTCTCCAGTGCCCACACCTGCACCCATTTATTTCCATTCTGTTACATCCTTACCTGCCTTCTGTTCCAAGGCCAGCCTTTCTTCCTTAGAAGAATACAAGTGATGCTAGAGCTGTCTGAATTTCCCAGCCTGGGGCCACCTTCCAGTTTCCTTTTTTGGAGCACATTTCCTGCCATTCCAGGTATCCTGTCTTGTTTGGGTTCTACTATTCCCCTTCATACTCTAAATTCCAGCTAAATTGAACCATTCTGTGTTCCTGCCTTGCAGTCTCCCTTTGCAGCTCACACCTGATGCTTACAATGGATTCCCCACCCTTCCTTGCACACCCAACCAACTGGGCATGTCCTTCTCCAGAAAGCCTTCTTCACCCTCAGTGATGAAGTAATCTCTTGATCCTCACATTTCATTGCCCTTTGCCTGAATTTATTGATCACTGCCCCCACCCCGCCCCGGCTCAACCCTTGGTTCCTAGTTATTTGTTGTAAGCTCCTCCCTTATTTATATTGTTAAGTATCTGCAACGCAACGTCTGTATCCTATGGATCTTCACATTTCCTGGGCTGGGCACAAAGACCTTGTGAAATCACAATAGGCACTTAGTACTTTTTTGAAGAAAGAATGATGTCTAATGTCAACTAAAGAAAGGAAATACTTTTTTTATATATTGGAAATAAAAATATACCTTCCCTTGAAAAATATGCCTTCCCCACCATCTTTTAGTTCAAGGTCAAAATCAAATTTACCCTTTGAAATTAACTTATCATTGAGGACTATGAAATAGGTTGGGTCCTACAAAGACCCACTGCTTATTTGTAATCCACCTTCCAGGCTACTTGGACGGCTCTTCTCTCTATCTCTGTCCAGTGCCTAAGCCCTGGGTGGTGGGATGGTTGTTAGAGGGTTACTTACTCATCCACTGTCATTCACTTGATGAACATATTGATGTCACAATATGGTGCATTGTGCTGGAAACAAACTCCACACCTGGTAGGGATTAGAACCATTGTTCAGCCTGGCTGGCTGCTAATTTGTGCTTTGTTGGAGTGAAGAAAATCTCGCTCCAATGGAAAAAAAGTCACATCTTGCCTTTTTCCATTTAGTTTAGACCCATGATTTTATGTATGAATGGAGCTTCCCTGTCCAGGATACTCTTTCCCAGCTCACTTTGGCAACTCTTCTGCAAGTTGTAGTCTCAGAGACTTTCCTGGGGCACAGAAAGGTTAAGTCATTTTCCCAGGGTCACACAGCCTAATGAATCAGAGACCAGATTTAAACTGATTTGGAGGACAGGGCTCTGTTCATTACATCATAACTGCTACTCATTCTGCCTCATATTCTAATTGTTGGTGTATATATCTTAAATTCCTTCTACATGGTAAACTCTGTGAAGGCAGGCACTATGTCTTATTCATCTTTGTATCTTCTCTAGTGCCTGGCACTGAGCTTTGGGCACACATTTAGATTTTCAATAACCATTTACCGAATGAATGGCCAAAAAAAACCCTAGAGCTCTGCCTGCACCTGGGAGTTGATGGCAAAACTGCCTTCCCATACTTGCAGCTAGAATAAAGCTAGCTCTGAAGGATTGAAGTACGTGAGCTGCTCTGCTTTTGAGGAAGCTACAGGGGGTCATTTAAACCACAGATAGACCTAGAGGTAACAGCTTTGGGGCTCAGATGGAACATTGCATTTGGAGAAGGAAGACCTGGACAGACACAAACCCTGGCTCTGTCGCCTTGCTCTCTTTCCAACCTTGGGCAAGACATTTTTATCTGTGAGCCTTAGTTTCTTTATGCGTAAAATGGAGATAATAGCACTTGATCAGGGTTGACTCACAGGGTGGTTATCAAGTGTTTATAAAGTGTTTGATAACTAAAAAGAGCTATGTGAAATGTCAGCTATCTTAGTATCATTAGAATCTAGTTCATCTAGGGGTGTGTTGGTAAATGTTTAACAAGTAGTTCTCCCAATCTCAGGACATACTTTTAAATTTAATCTGAATGATTAGCATTTTCTCCATCACTTTCTTAAATCTAGATAATCAACAAAACAACAAATCAATCCATGATTTGTAGTGTTTGCTGATTTCTGAGGTATAAATGCTCATGCTGAAAATTTAAACAATCCCCTTGGAGAATCAGTGAGATCTGGCTCTTCAGACCTCCCAAGGTCATCATTACTGACAGGGTTTTAACGGCCTAAAGGAGCCTCCCATAATCGCTGGTATGCTTAGGGTGTATGGAAAAGTGCTGCTCCTTCGGACTGGCAACTGCAAAGCTTAAGGGATGGGCAAGAAAAAGGCAGAAAAAGAGCACTGGGTCTTTCAATCCCCTTCTGCCTGCTGGGCTTACCCATCTGGTGTGCTCTATTCCTGGCTGTCCAATGAGTACATACAGCTTCCCTCTCCAAGCTGGACTCTATCCATCTTCCGTAGGGGCCTACTTGGGTGCTGGCTTAGTTTAGACTTCTAGGATGCTCGGGCTGGAAGGGTTCTTTTTTTAAATTTTAGACTTAAATACTAGAATTTAAATACTCAATAAGAAAAAGAAACCTATTATAAACTTAAATATTGAAACAAAGCCAAAATAAGAAAAAAAAAAGCATTGACATGTACACGGCAGGATGTAAGAGAGGATTCAAAATATACCACAATAAATTTCCATTTCTACAAAGCCTATATAATAAATACTGAACATTGTGTTCAGCACTGTTCATCTTTTCATTGTCTCTTTGATGTATATTAGTATATACATACATACGTCATACATATGTAGACATGGAAAAATTCTTAAAGGGTGTTTAGCACAACTCCCTCATTTTATAAATGAGGATATGGAGAAGGAATGACTTTCTCAGGGTTATTTATTGCAGTGCTATCCTCAGAACCCAGCCCAGTGCCTAGCACATAGTAGGCTTAATAAATTCTTGTTGTTGATTGATTCAAGTCTCCTGAGTTCCATTCTAGGGTAGTTTCCACTGTAGTAATCAGATAATAAATACTAATGCTGTTAAAGGCTTTGTGTTACTGCCTTTTAAAAGGGACATTCATTCAAATCCTTTAATCAAAAAGTGACGAATGGGAGAATTTCAGCCTTGTGGACACGGTGACCATATTTTCTTAAGTAAAAATAAGGATTAATGATCTGGCAAATTATATTCGTTTTCTTTTCTTTTTTCTTTTTTCTTTTTGCAAAGTGTCATTTAAATAACAGTTTCTTTTAATCAAATAATGATAATCACAGAAAACATTAGATGTGTGGCCTCTGTCCTCGTAAATGAGTGTTGGGGAAATGAAAGCAGACTTCTTTTCCAGTATTTCTAGTAGACGACTGTCTGCTTTGCTTGCCCATCCCAGCTGGGCTAGGCCCACCAAAGTGCAGTTGGCAGGGGAGGGCATGTTTTTGCATTAGACTGAGGTGGGAAGGGATCTGAGGATCAACTAGTTAAACTTCCTACTCAGTGCAGGAGTCCTCTTCTTTGTCCCATTCCTCTCTCAGCCCAGATAAGTGGTCATCTAGATCTGTTCAAATAACTTCTAGTGATGGGGTCCTTTTTTGGGGGAAGCTTTTGGGAAGCTTTTCCTTATTTTGAATTTAAATCTGATTCCTTATACTTTCTACTTCTGTTGTTCAGTTGTTTCAGTTGTGTCTAACTCTTTAGGACCCCTTTGGGGGAGGTTTTTTTTGGCAAAGATACTAGAGTAGCTTATCATTTCGTTCTTCAGGTCATTTTATAGATGAAGAAACTGAGGCAAACAGGCTTAAGTGGCTTGCCCAGGGTCACACAGCTAATACATATCTGAGTTTGAATTTGAACCCAGGTCTTCCTGACTCTAGGCCTGGTACTGTACCACCTAGCTGTCCCATACCTTCTACTTAATATTCCTAATTTCACCATATGAGAAAGTCAATCACAACTTTCTCCTCTCACCCCTTTCCGCTCCCACCTAACTCTCTTTGAAACCTCTCCAGGTTTCTTTTCCAGGTCAAGCTTCCCTGTTCTCTCACCTTATATATTGACATGATTTTCAGACTCCTCACAATTCAGGTCGCCCTCTATTCCAGGGGTTCTCAACCTTTTTCTGTGTCATGGACCCCTTTGGCCATCTGGTGAAGGCTTTGGATGGATACCTTATAGCTAGCATTTACACAGCTAATATTTATATAGCACTTCAAGGTTTGCAAAACATTTTACAAACATTATTTCATTTTTTTCCCCTCATAACAATGCTATGAGGTAGTTGTTGTTATTATTATCTTCATTTTACAGGTAAGGAAACTGAGGCCCAGAGAGGTTAAATGACTTGCTCAGGGCCATATAGCTATTATATAATAATAATATTATTAAATAATTAGTAATATTACTAAAAATAGTAAAAAAAATGAGTCTAGATTTGAATTCAGGTCATCTTGATTCCAGGCCCAATGCCCTTTTTACTGCACTACCTCTTTTCAGAATTTTTAAAAATTTATAACAGAATTACAAAGGAAACCAATTATATTGAAATATAGATACATTTTTTCCCATCCAGGTTCACAAACTAATTCTCGCAAAAAAAAGAAACCTGTCCATGAGTCTCAGGTTAAGATGCACTTAGATGCACTTTAGTTTACCCATGTTTTCCTTATGTGTGGGGCCCAGAATTGTACGTAGTCTTTCAAATGTGTCTTGACATGGGGTCAAGTTCTTAATCAGCCACATGATTCAGTGGATGGAGCCTGGTTTATTTGAATGGTGAACCTGAGCAGAGGGCAAATCTATCCAGAAGTTCTATCCATCGGCCAATGTGACTGTCTGCCAGGGTAAATCACACTAGATCCCCGCTTTTCAAATAAAAAAAACAAAAGCAAATGATAGTTGCCAACTGGAAGCCGAGACAAATGTAAAGAGATTGGGAAGGAAACTTCTGAAGGTGGAATGCTTATCTCTGAGCAATCTCATTCAGAAAGAGGGGCATTTTGTATAAATATGTCTCTAAGCTCTTGTGATGCCTTCATTCACAGGTGTTTCCCTCAATCAGAGTAGATTTTTCTACCTTCAATCAGAATAACATCTTACTCAGTCTGGGAGTGGGTGGGGAGAGAGCACTGTTCTTGTGAAGAATCCTGGGATCTAAGAATTAGGAGTGGCTTGCATCTTAGTTTGGGGCTAGGTGGCACAGTGGATAGGGCACCAACCCTGGAGTCAGAAAGACATGAGTTCGAATCCCGCCACAAACACTTACTAGATGTATGACCCTGGGCAAGCCACTTAACCTTGCTTGCCTCAGTTTCCTCATCTGTAAAATGAACTGGAGAAGGAAACGGCAAACCACTCCAGTATCTTTGCCAAGAAAATCCCAAATGGGGTCACAAAGATTCAGACATGACTGAGGTGACTGAACAACAACAGTGATATTTAGTCCAACTAATACCTGAAGAAGGAATATCTTTTCTAACATTCCTAAGCAGTCTTCATTTGAAGACCTCCAAAGGACAGGGAGCCCACCACTCCTCGAGGCATTCCATTCCATTTGGGACTCTCGCTGTCTCTGCCTCTCTCTGTCTCTTTCTTTTTCTGTCTCTCCCTCTCTCTGTTACTCTCTCCCTCTCTTGCTCTTACTTCTCCTACCTAATAGTATCTTTTCTAGTATCTATGAAATCACCCTCTGTAGGCAGTTACCTACTTTGCTTACCCAGAGAGTAATCTTAGGGTTCGAAGGGAGCTTGGTCAACTAATATAATCTTATACTCAGTATAGGAGCCCTCTTCTCCCTGTGCTGTTCCACTCCCCATAACCCCCACCTCTGGCCCCGGGCCTAAAGTTGTTATGCCCCTCTCAAATATTTCGCGCACTTCAAGGGCACATGACTCACTGGAACACTCCCATCTTGTCCTGGGTCTCTTCCCCACACCTTGCGTAGCTGTCTGACTTCCCTTACAACATGGCCCTTGGGAAGCAATTCCCGTAGCTCAGCCAGGTTATCAGCCCCAGGAAGAGATATGTTCCCATATGCCAGTGGTTTGATGTGGAGCTTAAGACCTTTTATTGAAGAGCATAAATTATACAAGGCTCAGACCCAAGGATGGAATGACACCTCCAGAGTCCCAGGAATGGTTGCAATGCCACTGAAGAGAGGGCCTTTTAGTCTCCAATCTCTTTCTAATATAGTTGCCCATACCATGTGAGTACTCAGTAAATTGGCTAATTGTCAATGGTGCTGATGATTTATTGTCTCAGTAATCTTCTGGTATGTTGGGTGTTTTGTTATCATTAAGCATTTATCATTGTGTCATTGCCAGCCAAGACAGCACAATTTAGGACAGCAGCACAAAGGATGACCCCCAGTGACCAGTCCACAGACAGACTCTAATCATCTCTGTGAGATCCTGTTAGGGAAATGGCATTTGGAGAAGGAATATGCAACAGGAACTCTTCACCACTGAGCTTATGCCAGGGCTGAGTCCTTCCCATTCTTCAGGGTTACTATACTCGGTGCCTGCTACTGACAAAGCCTACTACTGACCACACTCTTTACCAGTGGTGCTTGATGTGGGTAGGGCTTGCTGTGGGCAGCTCCAGATATAGATGGGGCTTGCAATGGATGGAGATTACTGCCAGTGATGTTCATTATGGAAGGAAGGTCCTCACTAGAAGATTTTCTGTGACCAACTTGGGGCCAACTCGGTCTTTTGTGCTGTACATACTGTATGGGTTATGTGCCTGTTTGAGGCTGGGAACTCTGTTTCCTTAGCCTGGTGATGCTTGTGACCAATAATCTTGTGGCTTGAATTCCTTGTGGGTCCTGAAGCCCTTGGTCCAAAAGGGTTAGGTACACTTGGAGGTGCTAGTCAGCAGGTTGTTTTCATTCCTGTCTGTGCAATCGTGGATGTTGTCATCCTTACCCGTCATACTCTCCTGCTGAGTCTGCTTGTTATGATTGCTGCTGGACTGGCTAGAATGATTCCTTCCTATTGGGCTAAACCGGTTGTTGCCAAAACTGCTGTCACTGCTGCTCTCCTGGCCCGTGCTTTCCTTGGTGCTGCTCATCCAGCTGGTCTGGCTGCTGCCTGTATGGCAGGCTGGCTTACTGGCTGCTTCATTGGCATGACTGCTAGCCACACTGCTCTTGCTGCTGTCGGACAAACTGGCCCAGCTTCTATCTTCTATACTGGTGTAACTTTTGTTTTCTGTGCTGTGCTGGCTTTTATTGCTCTGACTTAAGTGCACACTGCTGGAATGGGTAGCCAGGTGGCTGCCTGACAGCCTGGGGCTGTTGGCCTCCATGCCGATCTAAAGGGGTCTTGCTCAGCTGGCACAGTGTTGGTGAGCCTGCCCTTTATGGCCACACTCGTGTGTCTTCAGTACCCCAGGCCATAGCTGTATTTTGGCTTTTGCTCTACCTGTCACTGATACTTGTCTCAAGTTTCTACAGCAAAACCTCTCCTAGTGAAAGCTATGTCTAAGGATGTGGGTGTAGATTTTGTTTTGTCCTGGAGAGTGACCTCACAGCAGGGCTAGAGCCCAAATTATAAGCCCAGAGATGTGGATTCGGTCCCTACCTCTTTGTTGGAGTCTGGGGGAGCAACTATCTTGGGTCTTTGGGTAGATGGGTCACTCCTTGAGGAAAGGTACTCAGATTGACCCCCAGGTACATGAACTTTTGGGGTACAATGGGGCAAAGCCCTGGCTTTTTGCTGGAGGCAACATTTCTAGCCTTTTAAAAAAAAAGTCCTCTGAATTGCTGAACTGGTTACCATGGTGACCTGGCTTGTGAGGTGGAACAGAGAGAAGAGTGTTGCTAAGGGGCAGTAACTCATAAAGAATGTGCTTTTTTGGGGTGGTTGGCGAAGGAGAGATGGGAAGGAGGCTGAAGATCTGATAAAGAATTGCTCTGTCTCTGCTCCTGTGGGGCTGGCAGTTTGGGTTCTTTGCCTGAAAAGGTCATAGGAGGGTGCTAATGTATACCTATCCTTGGCTCACGGGATCATATTTAGAGTTGGAAGAAACCTTAGAGGCCAACCTCCTCATTTTACAGTTGAGGAAACTAAGACAGTGAGTGATTAAGGTACTTGGCCAAAGTAACACAGCTGTTAAATATCTGGGGCAGGATTTGAACTCAGGTCTTCCTGACTCTAAATCCAGCATACTCTATTTATTGTCTATCTCAAAGTCTTGACCCAGCTGCCAGCTTAGTCTGGCAGTCTAGAAAATAGTACATCACCACCTCATGTTGAGGCCTGAGAGATTAATCTCTTTGGTCTCCATGACTGGTTCTGGTAGGCCTTTTGGTCTGCTTTCCACACTTACCCTGTCCTGCCCCCACCCCCAAGATGTTTCCTCTCTATAAAGGGGATGACTCATTCCTATCTCCCACGTTACCTCCAGGAATTTGGATACCATTGGATGAGAGACCATGAAATGATAGAAGGAAGGGTACTCTTAGGAGACAGACCTGCTATGATCATTACTATTACTATTAATTACTGCTGTCCTCTTCCTTCTTATTGTATACATATATATGTATGTATATATATATATATATTTATATAGTAGTAGATTTAGAGATAGAAGGGACCTCAGAAGTTATTGAGTCCCATCCCCTTACTTTACAGATGAGGATAGTGAGACCCAGAGGCATGAAGGGATTTGAACTGAGGACCACGGACTCTAAATTCATCATGCTTTCCAAAGCACCTTGATGCCTTTTTCCACCAGTCAGCACCAATGTCCTTTCTTGATGTCATTTATTCTACTGCACTCAGATTTCCTTCACACTCTGCTAGGAAATCCTTGTCCTTACGGTCTACTGAAGGCAGCAGAAGCAGGTGCTGTGGAATGCTTAGAGTGTGGTCAGACACTGAAGATGCCAGGGTCATCTGCTGCATTTTGGGCTATCAGCCAGTTGTCTTGACTTTTGTCTTGCACCACTGGATTCTGAAGACTCTGGAAGAGAAAGTGAGGCTAATGACTTTGTGCAATTCTGCCTTTCTTAAATCCAATTCATGCACAAATCAAGGCATTGCCCCATGATGTCATTGGTCCTCTTTGAAAACAAAGGACAAAAAACAACAGCCATTCTTAGATGATATTATTTGGAAATCCCTGTTCCCTTGGGGAGGCACCTTTGGGTGGGCACCTGCCTGTTTTTTGGCCTGGGCTGTGAGAAGTGGGAACAGCTTAAATGAGGAAACGCCCATTTTCTCTGTGGGCAACAGCCAATGGCCCACCCAGTGTTATTGGATGTTTTCCTACTGCTCCTATTATCCTAGGCTGGCTGTTATATGTTGTCTTTTAGTTTGGTTTATTTTTCGCTTGTCTTCATGTGTTTCAAAAGATAGCTTGGCTTTTGAGTTAGCATAAAAGACAGGAGGATATGTGGAATGATCAGGAAAGAGGATTTTCCTCAGAAGTTCAAGTAAAGAGTAAGAGAATAGACCTCTTTAGGTGGGGAACAAGACCTCCCCATCTCTGCTGGAGGCCTATCCCTTCTTGGGGACACCAATTTCTGAGACCCTTGGACCCTCTGGGCTTCTCAAACTGTTGCAAACCTCTCTGAGTCTCAGTTTCTTCATCTGTAAAATAAGGGAATTGGACTAGTGACCTAAGGTCCTTTCCAACTCTACATCTCTAATTACATAGTTCTATGAATAATAATCATAATAATAGCAAGCATTTATATAGTGCCTACTATGTACTGGGCACTGTGCTAAGCACTTCACAAATATTATCTCATTTGATCCTCCCATGAACCCAGGAAGGTAGGTGCTATTATTACCCCTACTTTATATCTGAGGAAACTGAGGCAGACAGAGGTTAAGTGACTTGCCCAGGATCACAGAGGTAAAAATGGAGAAGAACTAGGTTCAAATTCTCTGACTCCCAGTTTAGGGTTCTTTCCACTACCCAATATTGTCTGTCTAGAAAAACATTGTAAGTGCTCTAGAAACATGCCCTCTTTTAGTTTCTTCATCTGATTTTGTGCACTGTGTTTCCAAACTCTTTAAGGAAAGGCCCATCTTCTTTCTGGGGCTAGATATATATCCTTTCCACGGTCTTAGGAAATGCCCTTTCTGTGGGTGGGATCTGTTTGGAAAGTGGGAAGAAGAGGAAATAGGTGCTTATTTTCTTTTGGTCTTTATTATCTCCATTAGACTATGAGGACAGGGATGGTCCTTTACCTTTTTTTTTGTCATACCAGCACTTAGTACAGTGCCTGGGACGTAGTAGGCACCTATTGCTGTTTGTCTTTCCTCCTTGAAGAGGACCAATGACATCAGAAAGGTGATGTCTTGACTTGCAAGTGAATTGGATTTAAGTAAGAGCAGAGCTGTGCAAAGTCACCAGCCTCACTTTCTCCTCTGGAGCCATCTGGTTCCAGTGGAAAGTTATAGATTGGGATGACTGGAGATGGCCCCTCAACTGGGGATAGCCTTGGATGCAATGGGAGACTTTGGCCTTTTTAAGCTAAGGTCTTTCTCAGTCTCAGTTTGTCTGAGGTAACACCCATAAAGTGATTAAGGCTAGGTAAGAAATGAGGCAAAAAATGGCCTCTTTTACCTACTCAAAAAAAAAAATCAATCTGGCAGGGGAAGACCCTCAGAGTTTCTGTCTAGAGCAGAAACAATTGCTATTTACACTCACTCTGAGCCATCAAAACCAAAACAACGACCACCGTGAAGCTTGGGCTGGGACCTATTGTTGGCCAATTAGTGAGAACCAGTTATTTGGGGTAAAGGCATGGTGGAGTAGCTCCATTTGAATCCCATTGGGCTTTATTTTTACCAAAGCCTGGTTTTCCAATGCTGTATTTCAAGAAATCATAAATGAAACTATGTGGGGCAAAAGAGTTAATTGTCCCAGTTTTTTTTTTTTTTTTGAAAATGATCGAATAAATAAGTAGAGAAGAGGGAAAAAATCTATCCCATTAACCCCAAGATATCTTGCGAGGTTTCAGCAATCAAAATTTATATTCCTTTGGGCAGAGCAC
>NW_020954548.1:30491779-30517565 GCF_900497805.2 Vombatus ursinus | reverse complement strand
TACAGGTAAGGGTATGATTCCTTTTGTGGACCGAGGGAGAAGAGGGAGAGGAAGGAGGGAGGAGAGAAGAGAGGAAGTGGGGGAAGAGGAAGTGGAGCAGAAAAGAAAGGAGGGAGGGAGGGAGGAAGGAAGGAAGGAAGAAAGGAAAGAAGGAAGAAAGGAAAGGGAGGAAGGGAGGAAGACTATTAGACTATGAGCTCCTTGAGGTCAGGGACTGTCTTTTACCTCTTTTTTTGTATTCCCAGCCTTAGTACAGTGCCTGGGACATAGTAGACACTTCATGTTTATTGATTGATTGACTGAAGAGTCAAGTCACTTAGAGCCCCTGGGTGGAAATGTTGCAGACTTGGCTCTATATTACTCAATGATATAGGTAGGTAATCTCAAGCCTTTGGTGGCTATTTCTTGGGGAAGGGGAGAGGAGGGAAGGAGAAGTGAAGGAAAGTCTTTGGAATTTTCTCCAGGCTTTCTTGTAATTCCTAGGTATTCAGAGTAGCAGCAGGACTCCATACTCAATCCCAGCTTCTGGTCAGGACAGGTTGTTTTGGGACCTCTAGGAGGGGAATCATGCCCAACCAAAGTATCCCATTCCTTCACCGGGGGCTCATGATACCTTTGCTTATTATTCTTCCTCAGAAACCACAGAAGTTCTAGACTAGTCCAGAATCAGCCACACTGTCTGATTTGGAAGGGATTTTGGAGGTCATCTGGTCCGGGCTGGTGAGAGAACTGAAGATCATGTGGAGATCGACTAAAGCAATGGAATTGTCCAGTCTGGAGGAGAGGTGAACGAAGAAGGAAAGATTGTCCCATGGAATAGGGGTTCTATTTGTTCTTGGCTTCAGATGGCACAACTAGTTGTCATGGGTAGACATTTCAGAGAAGCATATTTCTCCTAAATTTTTTAAGGAAAAACTTTCTAACAATCTCAGCTGTTAAAACATAGAAAAAGTTGCTTTGGGAAGTAACGGGTTACTCTTGACTGGAGATCTTTAAGAGAAGCTGGGTGGCACCTATGTAATAGTGGACAGAGGACCAAGAGTCAGAAAGACCTGAGTTCAAATCCTACATCAGATTTGTATTAGCTGTATGATTCTGGGTGTTAGCCTTAGTTTTCTCATCTGTAAAATAGGGATAATAGCATCCACCTCACAGAGTTGTTGTGAGGATCAAATGAGATAACAAATGTGAAGTGTTTTGCCAGTCTTAAATTACTATATAAATATCTTGGCTATTATTATCATTGGGAGTATAATGGAGGGAACTCAGGCATAGAAGCCTGAAGGTATCATGTAATTAGGCCTTTCCCTTCTCATATAGCCCAGCCCTCCCCTACTCAGAACCTTTCAGTGGCTTCCTGTGGCTTCATGGGTGAATGCCTTACAAAGGGGTAAGCTTGAAAGAAAATTAGCTTACAGTTGGGTTTTAACTTATTTTTCCAGTTTTATCTCATTCTCTTCTCTTCAACTCCAGTCAAACTGGACAACTTTTTCCTCCTTCTCATCTTGCTCTTCCCATATCTCTTTTCCACAAAAATAAAAGGAAAGACTTTATGAAATGCTTCCTTAAAATCCAGGTAAATAACATCTACAGTATATCCCTGAACAACCAGTCTAGTAACCTTATCAGAAAAGAAAATGGGTAAATTTGCCATGACTTGTTCTTGACAATGGTATGCTTACTCTTTGTGGTTCGTATTTGCTTTTATTTACTAGCTGTATCTTTAATTTTTTTTTTTTTTTGGAGAGACAGATCTATGATTTCAGTGATATAGGGAAGTCCCAGAGAAGAAACCTCCTCTTCCAATGCATATTGTGCCTGACACACAGTTGTCTTAGAGGGCTGACTGGGGTGCACTGACAGGTTAAGCATCTTTAAATAATACATTCTAGAATTTTGCCAGAAATCGAAGTCAACCTCTCTGACCTATAGTTTTCAGATTGCTATCTTTCCTCTTTTAGAAAAATCAGAAATTTGCCCTTCTCCATTTCTGTAGTGTCTCTCCTATACTTCATGATCTTTCCTATTTTTGGTCGGTTAGTCAGTCAGCTAGCATTAATTCAGTGACTACTATGTACCAAGGTAGCAATTCCTTATTTTTATTCTTCACTTATAAAAAAACATTTGGAATAAAAAATATAAAATGTTGTGTCTTGTTTTGCAATAGGCAAGTAGTTTTCTAAGTATTTTAAATGGTAATATGGAATGGAAGAAGCTGTGCTACAAATAGAAAAGTGGGAGTCCCTGCTCTCAAAGGGCTTACCTTCTGATTAGGAGAGACAACACATAGAGGAGAATTTGGGGGCCATGTGGCTGGACAAGCCTGGCGGTCTTTCATGGCTTAGTGTCAGGGAAGGTGACAAGGTCAGGGGTTGTTAGGATACAGTAGCAGGGCAGTTGTTATTTCCTGGAGATCTGAAGGGCATAGTGGCAAGGTGGATGACAAAGCTTAATGTTCTTTAGGTCCCAGTGACTGGGGAGATGGCAAGTCCTGGTGATCCCCTCTTTTACTTGGAGGATCATGGTTTATGACTCCTTGCTCATTAAAGGGATGTGTGGGTCACACAGGGGCTTGGAGGGAGAGGTCTGGGCCCATGCCATTGTGAAGGGAAGGTCATAGGGGAATCTGGATAGGTAAAGGTAAGACTAGGATTTTGGGGAGAAGGGGTCCCTTGCCAGTCTGCTTGGCTGTACCCTTTGATGCTTTGTGATGGATCATCAGCAAGCTGGGTTGAGGCAACTGGTCACAAAATGTTCACACTCACTTTTTTACTCTCTCTCATTTGTTTTATTCCCTATGATAATCTTTTCATTGGATACTCAAAAAAGAAAATGAAATGCTGAACATGTCATGTCACCAAGATACCCAGAAAATCAACAAATGGGAAACCCATGTAATAAAGTTATTAGGTCCCAGTGAATATACAATCTTTTTCAATTAACTTGATTTTTCCATGATAGCTCAGAGAACACTGATAGTGACTCAGTAATAATTTTCTGCCTGTTCTTTCAATTGCCTAGAATGTAGTTCATTTGGGCCAGGTAACTTGAAATCATTAAGTGCAATTTGGTACTCTATTATGATTTCTTTACCATTATTACTAACTCCATTTGAGCTACTTGTATTCTTTTCTTAGAAAAAAAAGGAAGCAAAAAAACCAACTGAACAACTCTTTCTTCTTTCTGTCATCAGTTATCATGATCTTATCCAGCCTAAGTAGCAGTCCTATCCTTTCTTTGATATTCCTGCAATTTCAAGAGGAAGTGAAGAAAGTCCCTAGCACTTTGGGTGGAATCCCTGTGTCAAACTAATGAGAAAACATGAAGAAGAGTTGCAAAAAGATGGACAGGCATGGATGGGCTGCCATTTTTGTCCTTGGAGAGAATACCCACATCATTGGTATCATAGATCCATTGGACCATGTATTTGTACATTCAACATGGAAGCAGGGGCAGGTAATTTCAGCAGGAACACAAAGGAGTAGCATGGGCTATAAGAATAATGTCCAAGTGAAAATCCAGAGTAGACTAATACTTTTGATGAAAAAAAGTAACAGAAAAAAAAGAATTATTTAAAAACAATAATATGAGGGATGATGAGGGAAGTTTCTCAGTCAACTTGATTAAGTTAAATGGTGGCAAAACATTTTTACAATTTTTGTTTATTACATTTCCCTCTAGAGGGCATAGATGTGACCTATTGGCATCTCCCAAAAGATGAGCCTAGGAACTGCCCCTAGGATTAATTTGTTGACTCCTACCCTTGGGAGGGTAATCAACTCTTAATCAGAGGAGAAATCTCTTTGTACTGACCTATAAAAGGAATGTTTGCCAAGGTCTTGGATTCCCTTTTTTCTTTCTACCTTTCTTTCAGAGAGACCCTAACAGAAAAGTAAGTGGGAATGGCGTCTTCTCTTAATAAACATCTATTAATAACATCTTTGTAGAGATAATCCAATATGTTGGTATATCTTCACCTACGTGTCCTGAGGGAGGAATTACTGGGCAATATCTTTCCCAAACCCTGACCTCTTAGTTGAGGGAAGGGAAATTTCTGAGGTAGTATGATCCTGAGCCTAGATTTCTAGCTAGAGAAGGGAGATGCCTTGGGCAGTACCAGTCTCAGAGTTTGCCCTGTGATAAACCTTAAAGTTCCAGCTTCCTGGAATCTGGTCTTCTAGCCAGAGAAAGTAGACTTCTTTTGGAACTTGATCTTAGAATCTAGCCTTTGAGTCAGAAAAGGGAGAGATTTCCCAGAGTAGTATGCCTCATGGCAATGGAAAAAAGATACACATGGTTCTGGATGCTGGGTGGGCAGTAAGGAACTATAGCTATAACAGGAGTAGTAAAAAACCCGAGCTTTGCTCTGTCTCTCTGCTTTTATCATGAGTTATTTGGACAATGCACATTCCATGGGAAGTGTGTTGCCTGTCAAAAACTCCAAAAGTATCTTCTATAGAGATTTCAAACCAAAATGTAGCATTGTGAGTCTGAGTTGGGTAGGTGCTGGGGGCTAGGGTTAGGGAATAGGGCTGTATAGGACTCTGTGGGAAAGTGAGACCACTGAAGAGGGAACTGAATTATCTTGATAGTTTATGGGCTATTATAAGTCCCTTTATGTTTTCTCCATTTGTTTAAGGGCTCCTGTGAATTCTTTGTGACCTCACTACTATCTGTATTTTCTTATACCCGATAAATGTATTTGTTACCTTAAGTACTTGTATAGGAGCTGTAGGTCCTGCTGTATAGCCTCATCCCAATTAATGTGTGAATAATGAATCCTGTGAAGTGGTTGCATATATTCAAAGCCGTATTGTTTGAAGTTATGTAAACTATGGCCAGTGCTTACAGCTCAATGGAAGTATGCAGTGTGAATCCAAATAATGTGACCACTTCATGGGATTCATTATTTGCACTCATCAGGTCCTAGCTGAACGCATTTGTGGGAGACCTAGTCACAATCTACAGTATTTAGAAGGTGTAGATTGGGATTCTTTCAGAGTCAGCTGAGACTCTCAGGGTGAGAGCAGTCATGAACCATTTATGGAGAGATAGACTGTACATAAACAAAGGGATATTACAAAAAGAATTAAGCTGCAAAGAGACAAATCTTTATCAGTTACAGCTTGCTAGCAGCTATCCAAAAGTGAAGCAGGCCACCTTGAGAGGTGGTGCATTACCTTCATTGAGGCTGCACTCTTAACATTTTCTGCCACATCCCAGTAAACTCTCCATCCTGGAAGCTTTCACTCCACTCACCCTGAAAGTCCTCTCCACCCTTGCAACCTCTCCCTCTGACTGACTGGTTCCTCTCAGAACCTCCATTTAAAGGAGTACCTCGGGTACCACATCTTCATACCTCTCCAGGCTGCATTCCTGACTCTAATGGACTTTCTCTACTTTTTCTACCTCTATGCAGGGTTCCTTCATCCCTTCTTCTCCTTCCCCCCCTTCAGCTTCTTTTTATGTGTTATCTTCCTCCATTAGAATTTAAGCTCCTTGAGGGTAGGGACTATCTTTCTTTCTGATGGTATTTTTATCCCTTGGGTTTAGCACAGTGCGTGGTACATAGGAAGTCCTCAATGAATGCTTGTTGCCTTGACTTCAAGGAGTGTCTAGCTAACCATTGTTGGGGATGTTATGGTGGGGGTTCCTTTCCTGCGGGGGTTGGCCTACATGACGGTACCTTCATTGAGCTACCTTCTATCTCTCAAACTCTATGACCATGTGATCCTCTGAACTAGCTAGAAAGGAAACATAAAGTGAATTATTTCAGAGAGGGGTGGGTAGAACACTAGTCTGTTTTTCCTAAAGGAACTTTTCCTAAAAACAAAGGAAAAGAGGAAGAAAATACAAAAAGGCTTGAAATGGGCAAATTAGGGAACACAAGTTTCTTATCCTGACAACAATCAAATGTGGGTCACAGGCTGGCCTGGACAGTGCTTTTTACAGGGTAGCTTCCCTGTCTCTATGAGCTGGGGCCTAGCAAACTACTCAGATGTTTATCCTAATAGTAATAACATCAACACATTGTTATAAGGCTTTAAAGTTTGCAAAACACAAGGTATATTTGGGAAGATAACACTACAAAGCCTTATGGGATTCAGTCTTTGGTATAATGGGAAGAGGGGAAGCTGGGTGGTTCAGTGGATAGAGTTAGGAAAGACTCGTCTTCCTAAATTCAAATCTGGCCTCAGGCACTAACGAGCTGTGTGACCCTGGACAAATCACTTAACCTTGTTTGCCTCAGTTTCCTCATCTGTAAAATGAGCTGGAGAAGGAAATGGCAAACCCCTATAGTATCTTTGCCAAGAAAATCTCAAATGGAGACTTTTTTTGGATTGAAATCCTGCCAAAAGAGGATTACAAACTAGCTTTGTCACCCTGGGCAAGTCAGTTACCCTCTGAATCTCAGCTTCTGAACTAGACACAACTGAAAATGACTCAACAACAACAAAATAGTGGGGAAAATCCTGGACCGTTCTGTGGCTTACTGGCTCTGTAATTACAGTCAAGCCACTTGCATTACCTATCTTATAGTATTGTTGTGAGAAAAGCAACTTGCAGAGCATAAGGGTCTATATATAAACATGAGATAGTATTCTCTAAACACAGCAACCTCACTTCCTGCTGTGTGTGTGTGTGAGTGTGTGTATAGGTAGGTAGGTAGAATGTTGCTAACACATCATCACTTAAAAATGATGCAGCCTTGGGCTTATTCTTGGCATAAAGAAGAAGTGGAAGCACTTATGCCTTGAGCCAACCAACCTCTGTGTTGTTTTTCTGCTGACACAACACTGTACATTGCCTTATCTCCCCCTCGCCATATATGACCCCTTCCTGTCTTTGGAACTTCTGCCCCTAAAATCAGATCATGTTTTCTTGGCCAGCCAAGTCTCTGGATTTCCTGGAGTTCTGGTTCTTCCCACTGGACCTCCTAGTTCTCTTTGGTCCTGGAGGTTGGGGCGTGGTGCTTGACCATGCATGAATGCACACCCCTTTCTGTAGGCTTGTTGACTCTTTCCTTACCTGTCAGTCAATGTCTAAGTTCTGGGAAGGGGTCCCCAGATCATCACCTGGGGGAGAGGGGGCTTGTGTTTCTAGCCATCCTCACTATCTTGGTTCCCGCCCTGGTCTCTGGTCCCCTTGATGAGAAATGCACCGTATTATCTTGCCTTTAGGATTTCTCTCTTGGGTTTTGGGGTGGCCATGCTGAGCTGGAAGTGAGCTGTTTTTGCCTTTCCTAGAAGTCTTTGTGACCCCAGATCCCAAGAAGGGTCTGAAAAAAATAATGAGCAGATAATTATGTAGACTTAAGGTTTTCAGGTGTTTGACAGCTGTTGCTTACCTTGATTCTCACAACCCTTTGAGTTAAGTGTGATAGGTATCTGTTCTACAGGTGAAGAAGCTGAGATTCAGAGGGTAACTGACTTGCCCAGGGTGACAAAGCTAGTTTGTAATCCTCTTTGGGCAGGATTTGAATCCAAGTCTTCAGATCTTCAAAGTTCATTATTTGATACAGCTGCAAGTAACCTAATTCTCTCTCTGATCTATTCAGCTTGCTTGAAGCACACTTATAGGCCAGTGGTCAAGGCTCACTCTGATTCTGTAAAGCTCCATTCTTTGCTAAGTGAGAAAGTGAGATTAGCTTTCTGCTCAACCACTGTTTCCTAACTGTGGGACTGTCTACAATTCTCAACTCATTTGCCCAGTAGGTACAACTGACAGGTACTGAGCGATTAGTCTCAGGATACTGGTGCTGCCTACTTACCCAGGATTCTCTCTGATGATTCACCACTCAGGTGCTTTGGTATATTGGAAAGAACTTGTGGAAGGATTTGGAGTTTAAAGACTTGGGTTTGAATCCTGGCTCTATTGACTATTTGTATGATTTTAGCAAGTCCACAACCTATCTGGGTCTCAGTTTCCGAACTAGATCCAATCCAATAAGTATTGAAATGCCTCATGTGCAAGGCCTCATGTGCAAGGCTTTCTGCTAGGTTCCAGGTAAACAAAGGCAAAATGAAAAATGGTCTCAGCCCCCAAGGAGCTTACAGTTTACTGGGGGATATACAGCATGTAAGCTGAAAGATATGCTTGGCCAGAGGCTTCCTGGTTGGTCCCTGTCACTGAGGGTTGTGTTGATGAGGATTGGTGACTTGGGACAGAAAGAGAGGAGGCTGTAAGAATGAGGAGAAATGGCTTCCAGTCTCTTTTGAGATTTTCTCAAGTAGGAAGGATTCAGTACTTTAGTGGATTCCAGTGGAAATAGTAGACTTCGACCGGAGACTGGGTTGATTTCTATTACCACATGCTTGAATTGTGGGTTGTAGCTGCCATAACTGGTGGTAATGGAGGGGAGAGAAAGCTCCCCCCTCTCCCCAACACCTTTAGTTAGAAGTATAAGGAGCATCTGGCAGAACCCTGAGTGATATTATCAAACGAGGGGAAGGTGGAACTTCTCTGTAGTTCTCATAGCCTACTGGGGTGGTGGTTTTTCCTAGTTCAGCCACCAGCTTTCCCGTCATGAGGATCAATAAGGAATTGCTTTGTCATCCCAAAGGGCAAATGAATGTTCCCCATTATGAGGGTACATGTCCGACTTCATCCACACAATATTCAAAGAACCAGAGGAAGGCTTCCAGTCATTGGATGGATACTTTATGGGGGTTGGGGGAAGCGCCACAGATGATTTACTCAGGGTATATGCAAATATTTCACTGGAGAGAGTATATGGTTCAGATCATAGTTCATCCATATTATCTCATCTATTGTTAATTTTCCTTTTTCCGTAAGTCCTCCATAGAAGATAATGGTTGAACATGGCTGCCTGGGGAAGCCTGAGCCTGTGTTTTGGGCTGTCTCTTTCACATTTGCTCTTTTATGATCATAAGTGAATGAGCATTGATCTTGAGATGGACTCCAGTGCAAATAGCAGCTTTCGACTGAACTCATTGGGAGGGATAGCTAACATACAGGTTGAAAGATTCAGGGGTTAAGAATCCATGGGGAATATGAGCTCCTTGAGGATGAGGCTGACTTTTCCCTTTCTTTGTATCCTTTGCCCCTAGCACAGTGCCTGACATGGCACATGGTAAGAGCTTAATAAATTCTTAATATGCTTTGTAAACTTGAAAGTGCATCGTTGCACATCAGCTCTTATTATTTTTACTTTTATTACCCATTTTCCTATAATTTATAAGTTTGATCTTGGGACTGGTAGGGAAGGACAGGGGGTGGGCATGGGGAGAGCATGGTTAAGCATATTCTCTTGATAGCAGGAGTACCATAAACTGAACTCGGAGTTCTGTGGGGTGCCAGCTGTGATTATTAAGATCAGAGCATAACAAACTGAATGGTTAAAGGTGCTGGATCTGAGAGCAGGTACTGCAATTCAGTCTTCCAATTCCAGGTTCAGAAGTGATAGAAGGGATCCTGCTGAGGACCTTAGAGCTTCCCTGAGGAATCAGATCATTTGCCCAAATGACCTGGGGGACTCTTTGGCCGAGAGGTTCCTCTGGCCAGAACCACAACCCTGCTGGTCTCTAAATATGCTGGCTTGAGTGGATGACCTCCTCAGGTCTGGAGCCAGCTTGGCTACTTAAGTCAGAGATTTGCCCCTACACAACCACAGATTGCTTGTCTTTTTTAAACCCACTCCCTCTTCACCAAACCCCCATTGCTGTCACTGTTCCCGGCTTCTTTCTTTCTTTCTTTTCTTCCCTTTCTACCTTTTTTTTGCCAACACAGAGGCTTAGTATAGCCTTTTCTAGGGATTTATTTACAAGAGAAAGAGAATATATATCCAGGAATAATTCATAAAGATAAATACAATAAAATTTTATATAAAATCCTACCTAAGCACAGATAGAGTGGTACTCAGACTTACTTATATACCTAAGCCATTTAAAGTTCCTCTTGGCATCCTTGTCTTCTGTGCTTATTCTAGGCCCCCAAACTTTCAGCTCCCATTTGCTCACCTCCACTTCATCTCTCCCAACTTTAATTTGAGATTGACCTAGTTAGATATTTCAGACCAAGTTCATTCAGTGTACTTAGAAAGAACCCTGGATTTGAACTCGGAGGGACTTCATATACTTCTTCCATATATTGTCTGTGTAACCTTAGCTAAGTAACGTTTAAATCTTCTGGGTTTCAGGCTTCTCATCTGTAAAATAAAGGAGTGGGATTAGATGGCTCCCAAGGTACCTTCCTTTAAATACGGGGATTCTGAGGGGCCATCTCCAGTCATCCTAATCTATATCTTGCCACTGGACCCAGTTGTCTCTGATAGACAATGTGAGGCTGGTGACTTTGCACAGAACCTCCCTCACTTATATCCAATTCACCTGCATGTCATGGCATCACCTCCCTGATGTCATGGTCCCCTCCAAGAACGAAAGACAAACAACGACAACTTTTCTAACTCCCTCACAATCAGAAAGCTTCCTGGTTACTGGTGGACTTTTAGGAATCTAGGCACCCCTTTGTATTTAATAACTAAGTAGCTGCCTCCCTTTCAGTCCAAGAGAGCAGGCAGAAAAAGAAGAAATGTATTAAAAGATGCCACCGTAGCTTTTCCCATTGCCAAGCACAATGGTAATTTGATCTACTGGCCATTTCTTCCCTGAAAGAATATAAACTCCTAGAGGACAGGAATTTTTTTTCTTAATTTTTATATCTTCAATGCCTAACATTGTGCCTGGAACCTAGCAGGAGCTTAACAAATGCTTGTTGATTGATTGGTCACAGGTCACAGCCCATTTCCCTACCTTTCTAAGTAGGCAAGTTACCAGTTTGAGGTGGGCAGCAAATCTCCTCTGTGATCTGACGCTGGTCAATTGACTTTTCAAAGCTCCTAGGATTTAGGGCTGGGAGGGATCTAAGAGATTATTTAGTTTAATTCTCTCTCTCTCTCTCTCTCTCTCTCTCTCTCTCTCTTTGCAGTTGAGGAAAATGAGACCCAAATAAGTTGGGCTTCAGGTGTCACATAGAGTAGTAAGACTCAGAAGTGGGATTTGAACCCAGATCCTCTGGCTCCAATTCCAGTACACTCTCCACTGCATAGGAGCAGTGGCAGTAGGACCTTAGCTCTGATCCCTTGGCTTCCGTCTGATAGAAGCTTGCATAGGTGCCAGCTGCTATTAGCCAGCAAACTGTCTGGACAGAAGTGTTTCCTTTTTTAACCACGATGATAGAGCTGGCCATTTGGGTGAAGCATTGTGCAGCGGGCAAGGTTACATCAGGGGCAGTGGCCGTACTGATTTTTCATCCACACCAGGAAGACAAATCTGTCTTTTCTGCCTTTCTCTGCAGGTGTCCAGGGTGACTTAGAGGAGAAACTTATAAAGTCTCTAAGAGACCACTTTCTATGCAGGTCACTTCCTAAGAAAACTGGCCTTTCATTTCCTTGTCCCCTGTGCCTATTTTTCTTGGTCTTCTCATGCCATAGGGATCCATCTTCAAACAGAATAGGTATTTTCTGCCTCGTGTTTCCTGCAGTACCTCTTCTGGATGTCACTGTAAAAAAGCTGGACTGGCAACATGTCCCACTCACAAAATCTCAGAATCTCAGGATTGTTAGTGTCCCGTGAGGCCATCTAGTCCAACCCATACTGGAACTGGAATTCCATTTACAATATCTCCAACAGATTATCATATTGGTTTTTGCCAGAAAACCTCCTTGGAGTGGGAACCTACTACTTCTAAGGCAGCCTGTCCCTTTTGGAAAGTTCTGATTATGTTTTCCCTTATATTCCTATCTCTAAGCAACTTACTCCTAGTTTTGCCCTATAAAAGTACTTAGGAGAGAGGTGGGTCCTTTTAATCCCAGGAGAGGATGGAGCCATGTGACCCAGCCTTCCCTTTGGGGATGCAATCAAGTCCCAAACAAGGGCTCACCTCCTTGGATTTTTTACAGCTCTCCTGCTCAAGCTTCTTTAGACCCTGTGACTGCCCCTCAAATACAGCATTTCTTCCCTTCTTGAGCATTCTCGCTAGGCTAAACAACTCAATTGATTCTGAGGAATCAATCAACAAGAATTTATTAAGCACCTATTAAGCAAGGACACAGTAAGCACCTTATTCATTTTTCAAAAATTTTTTTTATTTTTAATTTATGGGATAAAGCAAAAATTTCCATAACGTGGTATAACAAAAAAAGATTGCATATGAAAATGAAAATGTATTATGTACAACTTGCTATTCCATTTACATATATAATAAATTTATGTATATATAAAATTTATGTATAATAAATTTCTTTTTTTCTTCTCCCCTCCCCCCACCCTAGAGATGGCTACCATTAGACAGAAATAGGTATATATATATGTAAAAATTATTCTATACATACTTCTACTTATCAGTTCTTTCTCTGGATACAGATAGTGTCCTCATAAGTCCTTTTTAGTTAATTTGAGTATTAATAATAGTCAAAATGACTTATTCACTCAAAGCTGTTCTTAAAACAGTGTTGCTGTTACAATATACAATGTTTTCTTGGCTCTGCTCATTTATCTCTTCATTATTTCATGCAAGTCTTTCCCAAGTTTTTCTAAGATCATTGAGCTCATCATTTCTTATAGCATCTTATTTATTAAGCACCTATAAGGAAATTAGGTGGCTTGGAGGATAGAGCACTGTGCCTGGAGTCAGGAAGATCTGATTTCAAATCTGGCCTCAGACACTTATTAGCTGTGTGACCTTGGGCAAGTTACTTAACTTCTGTTTTCTTTAATCCACTGGAGAAGGAAATGGCAAACCACTCCAGTATCTTTGCCAAGAAAACCCCACAACAACATGTGCCAGGTACAGTGTTAGGCAGCGGCAATACAATGCCAAAAATGAAAAAGTCTCTTTCCTCAAGAAGTTCACATTCTGGAGGAGGCAACAATGTGTACAGATTTCATAAATACACATAAGATCTATTAATAAGGAATTATATAGAGCATGGTCAAAGATTCCTTACCTGCTCCTAGCCTACCACATTTATGATTCCTTTCTTTGAGGGGTTGGTCCTTTGAGATGACAAAGCAATCTCCTATTGGTGACTGGATATTTAAAAAGGGAGTGACTCTTCCTCATGGAACCACCAACCACTAACAAAAGGATGGGTCTGAGTTTGAACTGTTTCTCCAGAAGACATGGACCAGGAGGTTAGACAGTGCCAGACCAAGGTGAAATGCAACAATGTTGAGCTACCCTAGTAACTGTTTTATGTTTTTATGAGATATAAGTATCAACTTATTGGGATACTATAATTATATTTATAAATATAGTAATATATTATAATATAATATGTAATTATAATATAATATAATAATAAACTGTCATTCTGTCAGTGTATGCTGTGAAACTTTTTGTATATTTTAATGTGTGTATGTGTGTGTGTGTGTGTGTGTGTGTGTGCATGTGTGTGTGCATGTGTAGGAAATACATATTTGTCCCCTACCTGGCATATGTTGTATATTTAAATACCTTTTTATTCCTCTCTCTGGGGAGACTTAGCCATGAACCAAAACCTAAACTATGATATAAATTATTATTTTCCCTGGGGCTCCAGAATTGAGGTATAATGAGAGGAAGAATGTGGGGGCTCTGTTTCCTTAGGGGTCCCCTCTGCTTTGAACCCAATCACTTGGTCAGACTGAGTTCAGTCTTGGGGGAGTCTGGCCTTCAATGAAAGGTTTTCGATTACATTTTCTTATACTCTTTGGCTAGTTACATCATGTGGAAAAATTACTTAAGACTTACGTTTGGGCTTATGGCTATGGTCTCTCCCAAAGGGGAAGGGAGTAGAAGTATACAATATAGATCAGGCATAGGACAAGTACTTATTTTCTACACACAAAAGAAATGTTAAAAGACAACGAAAGACTCATAGCAAACATTCATTCAATCAATCAATAAGTCAATG
Organism: Vombatus ursinus; assembly: GCF_900497805.2. Lineage (NCBI taxonomy): Eukaryota > Metazoa > Chordata > Mammalia > Diprotodontia > Vombatidae > Vombatus > Vombatus ursinus. Next base: position 30,503,650 of record NW_020954548.1, on the reverse strand, counting down.
AAGCAATTATTAAATGTCTATTATGTTCTGGTAGCTGTGTTAGGAAAACAAAAAGAACTGAACTTACCTTCTAATGGGAGAGATAACAAATACATGTATAAATAAACATAAAGGGAATAAATATAAATAAATATAAAGTTGCTGAGTAAGTACATTGCCCCCTTGGTCACTAGTGTTGGGGTTTAATGAGCTGAAGAGTATGGAGGATACTGTACTTACACCCTCTTCCAGAGGTTCATTGGCAGAGACACTCAGTAATTTAACTTATAACTATAGTTATAACCCACCTCCCAAAGATTAATACTTAAACATCATCAGAACCTAAAGCAGGAGATAGCTGGTAGCACAATGGATAAAGTGCTGGGCTTGGAGTCAAGAAGACCTGAGTTCAAATTTGACTTCAGAATCTTATTAGCTGTGTGACCTTGGGCAAGTCACTTAACCTCTGTTTGCCTCAGTTTCCTCAACTGTAAAATGAGGACAAGAATAGCACCTATCTTACAGGGTTACTGTGAGGATCAGGAACAAATGAGATACTATTTGTAAAAAGGGCTTAGAAGTGCCTGGCACATAGTAGGTACTATATAAATGCTTTTTCCTTTCCCTAAAGCAGTTTGTGGGCATGCCAAAAAGGTATTCCACATTTCACCTCAGCTCTGTACCATTTCCCAATCCATGCCTTTGGATGGTTGTCATTTTCTCTGCTAAAGAAACTCCACTCACCGTGACCACCTCTGAACTGCTTGTACTCACAAGGTCCCCTCCAATCACAGAGGCTGTTGCTCAGTCACTCAGAAAGGGAAACACAAAACTGAAAATGCAGCCAGTGGTGTAGGCCCAATGTCACCTGGTTGTCCACATTAGATGTCCTACCCCTTCGTGAGAAGTCTAATGAGACTATTGCTACACAAGAGAAATAAAGAGAGGAGAAGAGAAGTACAGTCTTTTTTTTTTAAAGTCTTCTGAGTCGTTGGCTTTTCTGGCTCAATGGGCAATAGGGAATTGATTACTTTGTCATCTCAAAGATTAAGCCCTTTAGCCCTGAGCCATCCATAGCTGGAAGCAGCAAGTCTTGTCATCTCCAAGCACCGAAACTCCACCACATTGAGTTACATGTGTTCAACCACAAGCAGGCAGGGAATCTTTGCACATGCTCTGTACCTGTTCCTCTCAACAAAAATAAGAATGGAATTAAAATTCATTCACTTAACATATTTTATTGAGCATTTACAATCTGCATATGAAGTGATCTTTTGTCTACCCATCAGTCCACCCATCTATCTATATGGTATATTTTGATTAGTTCCTAGGAGCACAGCCTCTGTTTTTGGTGTCATGGGGAAGACAGGACATACAATTCCTACTCTTGAATAAATTATAGTGTGGCTTCCTATAAGTCTCAGTTAAAGTCTTACCTTAATCTTGGTGTTTTCCCTCTGTGATTATCTCCCATTTATGATATAGATCTATATCTTCCTATTGCTATCTGTATTTATATTTAGTTATTTTGATATCCATATATCTATAGATATCTATATATTCATTTATCTCTATATCCATATATTTATAGATAGCTATCTCTTCATCCATACATCTATCCTTCTATCTATCCAAATCTCTCTCTCTTTCTCTCTCTCTCTCTTTCTCTTTCTCTCTGTCTCTGTCTCTGTCTTTCATTTGTATGTAGTTGTCTGCATGTATTCTCACCCATTAGACTGTGAGTCTCTTAAGGGCAAGAATTATTTTTTCCCTCTTTTGTATCCCCAGCACTTAGCACAGTACCTGGCACATGGTAAGCATATAATAAATGCCTGTTGACCTGTCGTTGACAATGCTCAGAAACTGTTATTGCACAAAGGTTCTAGTCCTGGCTAGAGTAGGTAGGCAGCAAGGCATGGAACAAAAAGCCCTTGGCACATAATTGTAAGGTTTCTGTGAACCTGTAGCTTTCTCTGTGATGTATTGGAAAGAATACTGGAGTTGGAATCAGGAGATTTGGATTCGAGCCCTGGCTTTGATGCTTATTAGCTTTGTGACTATGTGCAAAATCATTTTTATCCCTGTAACCCTCAGTCTCCTCATCTATAAAATGGGAATATGGAATTAACTATCTCAGGATCACTTTTGTAACCCTTAAAAGTGCTGTAGAAATGCAGAGTTGCTGAGGGATGATTGTAGTCTTTACATATCTTCTCAGCTGTTTGATATTGACCTGGTTTGACTGCTGATTTATGCTAGCAATTGTCTCTCTGTACCTCTTTGGGAACAGTCCAGCTTGTTTGTGAACTATCTTAGTGGATTACCTTTAGTTGGCTGTGACAGAGACAAGCTTTAATTCAATTCCACAAACATTTACTAAGAGCCTGCATGCTGGGGAATGTCAATGGAACAATGGATGGGAGAAATAAGTATCATAGACCTTTTAATGCGCTATTTTAGTGATGGGTGGGATCTCTTGTCAACTCCTTCCACTGTGGCCCCCTTAAAAAGATAGGTGTTGCTTTATTGTGTTTAAAGTTTCCCTTTCTTTTTAAAAATCTAATTCTCATTGGTATCCATCTCCTAAGTGTTTTCTTTTCTTCCTAGTGTACTTTAAATTCTACTTTCTACTGTTGGGAGATATTGTAGAGGGGGATCCTTGCTTTAGTTGGTTGTTGGACAAAATGACTTTAGTGCCACCATCGTCTCATAGACTGTGTGATTCAATAAAGAACCTGTATTATCACTCACAGGATTTTCTTCTTCAACTTATCATTTCTTCTCCTCCTCCAACTCCTCCGCCACATATACTTCTACTCTCTGGGTCTCAGGTGTTTGTTGGTGATTATTAAGTTTAAAATTAAAATTAAAAAAGAGAGAAAAAAGAAAATGAGGGACTTGGTCTAGATGACGTCTAAGGTCATTTCTAGCTCAAATCATGTATTCCTCTTATCCTGCTCACTCTCAAGATTCTTCTTTGGATTCAAAGTCCTTCCCATTAACTAGGTACCATCATTTTCCTGTTTTCCTTCAATCCAAGGCATCATGAAAAGGGGATGGAATTTGGAGCCAAGAGACTTGGGTTCCTGTCTTGACTCTGACAGCATGTTAGTTGTGTAACCATAGACAAGTTATTTAACCTTTCCCAGACTTTTCATCCTCATCTGTGAAATGGGAGTGATGAGTATGACACTGTCAACCTGACTCACAGGGTTGTTGTGAGGAAAGCACTGTGAAAACCCTGAAATGCTCTAGAACTGTGGTTATTTTGTCCTGTGTTTTGAATTCTACCATTTCCCCAAATTGTCCTGGGAATGGAATCCCATATTACTGCTTCAGGAATTCCACTGGGGTGATTGCCATTGGGCTTTTTATGTGAAAGGCTTGATGGAACTCCCAACTCTAGAGGAATTGTAACTTATATGAGACTGAGTTTAGTGTCAATGATGGAGAAGGGGTCCCAAGAATTGATCATTCAGTGCTTGGGTAGAACTCTGCTCTAGAAGATGGAAATAATCCATCCAGGCTGCTGATTGTCATCCCTCAGTGGTACCCACTCAATGGGTTCATCCCCCTGACAATCTACCAGAGGTGCTACTGAGGGATTTCCTTCATTGGGTAGGGGGTTGAAGTAGATGACCTCTAAAAAAAAAAGAAAAGAAGGAGGATCCCTGATTTAGAACTTGAAGGGACTTTAGAGACCATATAGCCCAACCCCCTCATTTCACAAGCGTGGAAACTGAGCTCAAAGAATCTAAATGACTTGTCCAAAGTCACAGAGGTCATAAGAGACAGAGCTCAGATTCGCACTCAAATCCTCTGACTCCAAGTTCTTTCCACTACACTGCTGTAGAGGATTTCAGGATGTGGGGTGAGAGGAAGAAGAGGATGAGAAGGAGGAAAAAGTGAGAGAAGAGGAGGAAGAGTAGTAGGAGGAACAGTAAGTATAGAGGGAAGAGAAGGTAGAAGAAAAAAAGGAAGGTGAAGGACAGAAGGAGGGGGAAGAGGATGAAGCAGAGGAAGAAGTGGTGCAAGGAGAGAAGAAAGCAGAGCTGGAAGACATGAAGAAGGAAAAGGAGAAATAAGACATTATTTAATCTCTCCCTTAGAATCTGACGTTCTGTGATTCTGTGATTTTGGGGAGAAGCTGATTTCTCATGAGTGTCTCTGATAATCAGATTCCCCTACCTTCCAACAGAACCTGGGGGCAGATGCCCAAAGAGCTGTCAGAAGCCCCAAGTCCTGATGCCCCACCTCTTGCCATTCTGGGTAGTCCCCATGACATCCACTCTTTGTCTCATACTGTTGTTGCCTCTGTGGCTGCCTGCATTTCTCAGCTCCTCTACCTTCCCACCCCACATCCTACAGTAAGCGAAATAAGAGAAAGGGGGTTTGATTTGCTGAGTTACCCCAGCTAGAACTGCCTTTAGAGAGGTGTCACTGCTGAAGTGTGAACTGCCATTTCATCAAATGATTCCTTTATGTTTTAAAAGAGGAGGAATTATTTGAGGAAAATGAGGATATAAAACCTCGGTGGAATCTAACACCTTTTTTGCAGGGAGCTCAGCTTGGAAGACTTCCAGCAAATTGGTTCCTTTTTTAATGACCTGGGACTATAGTTCATCTGTTTAATTCAAACTAGGTGACATAATATCTTTCATTTGGACTTATTACCAGCACAGCACTTATTCAGCTGGAAGCTTTCTTGGGGCAGGGAAATTTTTATCATTATTTTAAATTTTCTCCATTTGACAAAATTGAAGGCCTTAGAAAGACGGGAGCCTCGGCAAGGATAGACCAACAGAGAATAGGTCACATCGTGTATTAAAGAATGAAAATAGATTCATTCTTTTCCTCCGTTGAATAAGCAGCTGTACTTTGGTCTCTGTGATCCATGAAATAGTCTGTCAGGAAAATAGGAAATGTGCCACATTTGAACTTCTCCCATTGATTTCCTTGTGATCCAACCGGAGGTGGGAGTATTAGAATCTGTGGTGGCTGGAAGCCAGTCTTGGCCGAGAGGTGGTTGTCTGGGCTATATATTATTAAATTAATTAGTTCTGTACAATGCCAGTACTCATTTGCCTTTTGGGAGGAGGGTAGGAGCTCTTCCCTGCAGGGTTTTGAGCTCTGAGGAGATGCCAGAGAGGTAGCTTCCAATCCCAAAGGCAGTTCTTTATTTATTCTTTGAAAAAACAATTTGAGAGCAATTTAGTAATTCCAACAATAATGAATTTAAGAATAGACCAGGGCCATTTCTAGACTATAAGCTTATGACACAGAGTACACAAAACCAATTTGTACTCACTATCCCGAAGCCCGGCTCCTAATCAGAGGATGAAATGCGAGAAATTCACTCAGCTCTCGAAACTGACATCGAATTTCATTTTTTCATTAGAGACCACACCTTCTCCTCCCCTGGATTCCTCCTGCAATTAAAAATCACATCAGTTGTGCCGACAATCATTAAAGTAATGAGGCCTGGGTGCTGGACTGCCGTCTAATCTCCCTTCCCTGGGAGCTGGAGTGAGAAAGCATGGAGTTACCTGAATTGAGCCGAGCCACCTTTGATTCTGCTTTGCCAAATCTCTGATGTTTCATTTCAGTAAATTATCAAACCCAGGGAGTTCCTTTGGCTTTACTCGCCTCCAAAAGTTGGGAGGGGGTCGGAATTCATTGAGATGTATTTTTGTAATTAAGGCAGAGGTGAGGAATGGGTCCCCATATATAATTTAAAATGTTAAAATTATAGACACACTCTGCAACTACTCCTTTAAATCTTAGCCACCACCTACTCCCCATTAACAGGCCTAATTAAATCCATTTTTCAGGTAGTCTTTGGAAAATTCCATTTTAGTAAAGCTGTAAGAAGCGTTGCTTCATTTTTCTCTACTCTCTGTAACTCTTATGTAGAAAGAAAGAGAAGGTGGACCAAGGTCTATAATTTCTCTTGTATGAGGCAAAGGAGCAGGGACAGGGTATGTGTAAATATATATATATATATATATACACACATATATATATATCCTAAAGTACCATAGGCACCAGAATTCCAAGAAGAACCCTAGAATCTACCAGAGCTATAACTAGGGCAGGACAAATAAGGATTTATGCCGGGGTGCTGACATCTGGGGGGGGACACTTCTTCCTCCCAATAGGCTTCCATCAGCTCACCATTCCTATGCCTTATGTTCTCTGCTGGTGTGATTGCCTTGAATTTCTTGCCTAGCCTTTGGTTGCTTCCCCAGGCCGTGATTGCCATGACATCTCTTTCTCAGGGGCTGTCTTTCTTCATGCCACCCCACCTCAATCCTACCCCCATGTATTGCTTCCATGGTCCTCCTTCAGGAGTTGTAGATTTGACGATCCATCATCTTTGCCACAAGGTTCTTAGGCCAGATTTTCTGAGAGATGAGCTTTCCCTCCTTTCTCAGAATGACTGTGCTCAACGGTGGCAGATTATCCTGGAGACCTGTGTCATGCCTTTCATGGGTGATACTTATGACACTCCTCCTACTCATCGGAAAAAAGCCTTGGGTCTCTTCATTTCTCCCCAAGGGAGTTTGTATCCCAGGACCTTTTCATCCTCTACCTTAACCTCTTACCCCAACCCTGTTAATCAATTGAATTAGCCTGGGCACCAGAATTCCTAGTTATGGCTCTGCTTATTGCTATAAAATTTATGGTCGAAAGGGAAAAGAACATAGACTCAAAAGCAGAGGTTTCTAATTCTATCTCTGTAAATTACTAGGTATATGACCTTTGATAAGACACTTCACCTTTTTGGGTAAAAATTGACAAAACAAATTAACAAAAATTAGTTTCCTAATTTGTACAGTTAGAATAGTTGATTTCTTTCAACTCTGATTATCTACAGTTCCATGGAAACTCAAAGATTAACTGTCTCATCCAAGGTTACATCAGTAACTAGTGGTAGAGCTGAGGCTAGAACCACAGTTTTACATTTTAATATATTCATTATACTTCCTATCGACTGATACTTTTCAAAAAGGATTTTCAGCAATGGACAAGCAAAAGATCATTCCTTTTTTGGTTCACAATATTGACTAGAGAATACTCTCATTCTGCAGGTATTACTGGTGATGGGGGTTTTTTCTATGTTGCAGTATACCTGACCCTAAAATACTATGAGGCAGTGAGGTGGCACAGTGGATAGAGTGTTAGGCCTGGAGTCAGGAAGACTCACCTTCCTGAGTTCAAATCTGGCCTCAGATACTAATTAGCCGTGTGACCCTGGGCAAGTCACTTAACCCTGTTTGCTTCAAGTTTCCCTATCTGTAAAATGGGTTGGAGAAGGGAATGACAAACCACTCCAGTGTCTTTGCCAAAAAAACCCCAAATGGGGTCACAAACAGCAAGACATGACTGAACAATAACACCAACAAAAATACTCTGTTCATTTAAAGTATGGACTTGGTGTCATTCAGGTCAGTGTTCAAGAGAAAAATGCTGTTATTCCTCTGTTGGGGGAGAGTTACCATATTCTGGTGATTAACACAGCACCATCATAATGGTCAGAGATAGTGGTAGCATGAGTAGTGATCAAATCATTCATCATTATGGCCAAGGAAAACATGGGTCTGGCTACTGGGGCTGGGGCTGTATTGTAACACTGATGATCATGTGGGGTGGTATGATTTAAGTGGGGGTGATTTAAGGGGGAAAAAGAGCATTGCTTCTTGTTGTTAGTCTGGGGACTACTGTGAAGTCTTTGGCAGATTTATTTGTGGGGATTGATTCATACTCCAGTAATTCAAGCAAGAGAAGGACATGGTTGTCTTGTTTGGAATCCCAGGGAGACTTGCCTGACATGATTGTATTTCTTCATGTTTCTCCCAGTATGTTGCTCTATGGGAAGGAAGTCATTTAGTTCAATATTTCTAGAGCTTTTGAGTTCATTAATATAAATTCTTCCCCCATTCATGCATATTGCAGCCCTTCCCATACCTTAATAGTTGATCCTCATGAACAGTTGCAGTCAAAAAATTCTATTTCTAGTCTATTGGTGTCTCTCCAAAGTGATCTAGGTTGGTCCCCAGATGAAGTCTGTTGTTCACCCATATTTGAAGCCTTTTTAGCTTTGGAGGACCTGCCTGAGTTTGTTTTCTATTAGGGTACTTTGGAACCAAAGATCACGCTCGTGTCCTGATGAGGCATCAGAGTAGGGTTTTAATGGAGATCCCCATTTTATAGATCAGATAACTGAGTCTCAAAGAACTTAAGTGATTTGCCCACAGACTTACTGCATAGTAGCAGAGCAGGAATTAAACCTTAGATTTTTTTATATGTTTACTTTCCTTCCAAGAGAACATAAGTTCCTTCAGGAGCTGGTCCTGTTTTTGTTTTGCATTTGTATCCCAAACACCTAGGGTAAGGGGGAGGGAAAGGAATAAAGATTTATATATCACTTTCTATGTACCAGGTACTGTAGGTAAGTGCTTTATGAATATTATCTCATTTGATCCTCACAACAATAACCCTGCAAGGTAGATGTTCTCATATTTCCATTTTACAGTTGAGGAAACTGAGGCAAACAGAGGTTAAGTGACTTACCCAGGGTCATGCAAGCTAGTAAGTGTCTGAGGCCATATTTGAACTCAGGTTTCAGTGACTCCAGGTCCAGCACTTGATTCGCTGTCTGTGCCTTGCATGTGCTAGGTTTTTAATAGGGATCCAGAGGTTGGGGGAGGACTGGGGGGAGAGGAAGCAGAAAATGTCCTCCACAGAGGGTGTCAACTGAGTGGAGTTTTGAAGGGAGCTATAGAACCTAAGAGGTGATGGTAGTGGTGGAGAGCATTCTAGGGCCATGGAAGATAGCCAAGGCACAGAGATAGGTGATGGAGCATTGTTTTTGTTTGTTTGTTTGTTTGTTTTGCTAGGCAATGGGGTTAAGTGACTTGCCCAGGGTCACACAGCTAGTGTTATGTGTCAGGCCAGATCTGAACTCAGGTCCTCCTGACTCCAGGGCCTGTGCTCTATCCACTGCGCCACCTAGCTGCGTGGTGATGGAGCACTGTATGCAGAAGAGTAGATAGAATGGAGCCTTATGCAAGAAGAATGGAGAAACAGGAGGAGGAAAGGCAGCCTGGAGCATGAGTGGTGTCTGTCCTTGGGTTGTTTCTGGGGGTTTGCAGTTCTGGAATCTGCACCCAGGTCTCACCCTTCAGAAAACTGGACAATGGTGAACTTTGTCCCAGATTCACCTTAGCGCTGTGTATCTGAGTGGCTAGCTAGACTCATTGATCCATCCATGTCAGTTATATGCTGTGGGGGACACTGGGATGGAATATTTAGCCCTATTGACTCACACTAGCACTCAATTCCTCGCCTGCCCAGCTGGACGGAGTGTGACACTTGAACGTCGGTAGCTGCCACACCTCCTAACTGAATGCTCCCCGCACGATCCACAAGATGCAGGGTGTTTGTTTTTTTTTTTTGTTCTACTTTCCTTTGTGCTGAGTGCAGAGAGACAGATGTAATTTACCATATAAGGTGTTATTAACTGTCAGAATTCACGTTTTCTCAAATCTCTCCCACAGGTGAGGGCACCGACACACATACATGCACAGCATACACACACACCTCTCAGCGTTTTCCTTCATAGTCTTGGGGGCCGAGAGGACCAATAACCGTGTGCCCTTACCCCTACAATAGTGTGTCCTTTGCCTTCCCATCTAGGCAGGAGCTACCAAGAGTGACTTGCTAGAATAGGGCTACTCACATCAAAAGATCCTAGGATTTAGAGCCTGAAGGGACTGTAGAGATCATCTAATCTCACTCCCTCCTTTTACAGATAGAGAAATAGATGAGCAGAGTGGGAAGTGATTTGCCCAAAGGCTTACAGTTAGGAAGTAGCAGAGTGGGGATTCAGACCCAGTTTTTCTGACTCTAATCCATCTTTGAAGGCACCCCTTTGACAATCTGGTGAAGCGTATGGACTTCCCAGAGTAATGTTTTTAAAAAAGCAGAGGGTGAAAATAAAGATGCAATTTTTTTCCTTATCTAAGTTTGCATGTCCCCAGAAATCTATCCATGGACCCCAGATGAAGAACCTGTAGTCCAAGGTCTTGAAATCCTTGTGTTCAGAGAATTATGGCATCTTAAAATTTTACAGTAATAAGGGATTACCTAGTAGTCATCTCCCAGGTTTTCTTACCCTGTGGTCAGTAAACTTGTTTTTTTTTTTTTAACGTATTTTGGTAGCTTTATTTCAATATAATCAGTTTCTCCTGCAATCCTATGCATTTTATTTTATTCATTTAAAAATGTTTTATTGAGAAGGGAGCCATTGACTTCACCAGATTGCCCAAGGGTTCCATAACCTAAAAAGGTTAAAACTGCCACCCTAGAGCACTTCCCTGACCACTGCATGATCGTCTCCACTCCGGCATCTAGCCTCAACGTGAATGCTTCCCGTGGTGGGGCTCTCCCTACGTGCCCTTCCTAGACAACTCTAATTGTTAGTGATTTCTTAGCCTGTGATGTTTCATTGCAATGGGGTTTGATGTGACAGGCTTAGATCTGTATTCGCTCATTTTATAGCATCTCCTTAAGTTAGTCCTCCATAGCTTGCCCTGAAAATGTGTCTCAGAGTGGCACACCACATTTCAGTAAAATTGATGTCTTTATTTCAGTAGCTATGAGAACCAGTCAGACAACGAGCATTTATGGAGTGCCTACTATGTGCCTGACACCATGCTAGGCATGGGGGATACAGATTCATAAAAATGAAACAATCTCCAGGAGCTTACATTCTACTGTGGGCAGACAGCAGCTATAAAAATATATAAAAATATAGGATAAATGGAGGGACAGGGATTGAGTCAGTGATTTCACTGATATAGGGAACTCCTGAATGAGGCAACTCACTCTACCAATACAAACTGGTGTCTTTTCTTCAACTTAAAGGTCTTTGAAAATTGCCTAGAACACTGAGAGATTCCGTGATTTGCCCCAGGCCACTGTGTTTCAGAGATGAAACTCAAAGCTAGATCTTCTTGACTCTGAGACCGTCTCTCTATCCACCATACTATGCTGCCATAAATATATACAGAACACATTTGTTGTTGTTGTTCAGTTGTTTTAGTCGTGACCAACTCCTCATGACCCCATTTGGGGTTTTCTTGCCAAAGATACTGGAGTGGTTTGCCATTTCCTTCTCCAGCTCATTTTCCAGATGAAGAAACTGAGGCAAGCAGGGTGAAGTGACTTGCCCAGGGTCACACAGCTAGTAAGTGCCTGAGGCTGTATTTGAATCTGTGTCTCCCTGACTCCAGGCCTGGCACTCTATCCACTGTGCCACCTACCTACCCAAACAGAATAAATACATATTAAGTAAAATATGTATATGCAAAATAAATGTATATTAAATAGAACACATATTTAAATATAAATAAATATATAATAATATAATTAGATATAAAATAAGAATATATTTAAATATAAGCTATTTAAATACAAGATAGGAAGGACGCACACTAACAGTTGGGGAGTCATCATAAATCATCTTTGGGGAGAGTCCTGTGGTCCCTCAAGTTGAGGACACTGCTTCTTTTTTTTCCCCTGAAGCACCTATTTTATTTTTTTCATTTTGCCATCATGTATATATATATATATATTTCTTTTTTTATTAATTTTTTTTGATTTGTCAATAATCACTTCCATATGCTTTTGAGTTTAAAATTTTTCTCCCCCTTCCTCACGACCTCCCTCCTCAAGATGGTGCACACTCTGATATAGGCTATACATTTACATTCCTATTAAACATATTTTCACATTAGTGATGTTGTAAGGAAAAACTAAAACCTCCTATTGGAGGAACCATCAGAAAGAGGAAACAAAACTCAACAGAAGAGAAAACACAATAGCAAT
>NW_020954548.1:30491698-30491769 GCF_900497805.2 Vombatus ursinus | reverse complement strand
CAATTCTTTGCTACCACAAAAAGAGCTGCTATGAATATTTTTGTACATGGGAGTCCTTTTCTCTTTTGTAG
>NW_020954548.1:30472453-30491522 GCF_900497805.2 Vombatus ursinus | reverse complement strand
GTGATTTAGAGCAATTTTTCATATGACTATAGATGGCTTTAATTTCTTCCTCTGAGAACTGGAGGATGCTGCCTCTTTAAGGGACAATTTGGAGGGGAGGATCATTGTGAGGTATCTTGGGCTAGACTCATAGACTGTAAGTTTCAGAAGGACTTTAGAACACAGGATATCAGAGCTGGAAAGTCATCTACTTGATAACAGTACTGAGGTTCAGAGAGGCTAGGTGTCTTTCCCAGGGTTTACAGGTAGTAGGTAGCAGAATTTGAACCCAGGTTTAGGGGAGGATCTTTGGATAAAAGATTTTGTTTCATGATCAACAGATCATAGATGTAGACCTTGAAGGAACCTCAGGGATCCTCTAGTCCAGCCTTGCTCATTCTACAGAGGAAGAAATTAAGAAACGGGAGCAGTAACTTTCACAAAGTCACCCAGCATGGAGGGCAGAACAGGGATTATAATGGGAGTCAACCAGACTTGCAGCCCAGACTTCTCTCCATTAACCATGCTGCCTTTCCTCAAGGGAGAGGGAGGGAGCACCGGATGAGTTTGAGCCACTAGCTGGGAAAGGCTAATGGGAGGTTTCCAGTGGGGAGAAGGGAGCAGAGGATCAGAGAAAGGCTGTCTAATAATGTGATAGCTCAGACATTCTTACCCTCCTAAGTCCAAGCACCTCGCAAAGGAGCCATGAGAGGGCCTGTAGGGACCTGTAGGGTGGTCTAACAAAGATCATGATGAAGCAGAAATGGCCAGCTCGTTTCCAGGGTGCCCCTACCTGAGTTGGGAGGGCAGGAAGAATAGCAGCTGAGGGTATTTTAGGGTCTTCAGGCCTACAAGCAGAAGAGATGAGAGCTATTGCTGGAGCATGTTGCAAATAGATAGTTGCAGGGCCTCCTTTTACCTTGCCGTTGTGGGTCTCAGTTGGAAGTTTTGGGGCAGCAAGTGCATAGAGCTCTGTACAGTGCATAGAGCTCTGGGCCTGGAATCAGGAAGGCCTGAGTTCAAATTTGGCCTCAGACACTTAACTAGTTGTGTGACCTTGGGTAAGTCACTTAACCACTGTTTGCCTCAATTTCCTCATCTGTAAAATGAAGATAAAAATAACACCTACCTCCCAGGGTTGTCATGAGGATCAAGTGAGATACTAATTATATAGCACTTAGCATAGTCCTTGGCACATAGCTAGCACTATATAAATATTAGTTATTATTATTACAACTTATATGGTTTAGTGTGCCAAGTCATAGTGTGCTAGAAAGGGTCTTGGGCTTGGAATGGGAAGATCTGGGTTTGACTAAAAGCTCTGCTTTTCCCACCTGAGAACTGTGGGACCCAAGGGAAGTCACTTCTTTCTCTTTTCTGACTCCCACAGAGTCAGTTGCTTACTGGTCTGACCACTTAATGGGATTGTTCCAAGGATTGGATGAGAAGCGGACATATCAAGTGCGTGTGTGTCACTTTGAGATCTGTACATCCACATGGGTCGTCTAAGTGTCTAGACAGGTGCCTCGGGGTGGGGTGCACTGGTAGGTGTCTTCTGTCTTTGCACTGGAGTCACACTTGTTCTCTCCAGTTTCACAGTAATCATTTGTTATTGCTATTTACATTGTTGTAGTCATATACCTTGTCTTCCTGGTTCTGCTTACTTCATTTTGAATCATTTCATGTAAGTCTTTCAATGTTTCGCTGTATTCTTGTACTTTCTTACAACATGGCAATGTTCTTTTACATTAATGATCCACAATTTGTTTAGCCATTCCCCATCTGATGACTTTCTACTTTCTTTCTAGTTCTTTGCTTCCACAATAAGTGCTGTTATAAATGTTTTGGTTTATAGTGAGCCTTTCTTTTTGTCATTCATCTTCTTGAGATATATTCCTACCAATGGAATTTCTGGGTCAAAGGTGATAGACATTTAAACTACTTCATTTGCATAATTCCAAATTGCTTTCCGGAATGTTTATACCAGTTCACAGCTCCACCAAAAATGTATTAATGTATCCATCCTTCTACAGCCCTTCCAACTATTCCTATCTTTTGTCGTCTTTCTCGATTAGCTTGGTGTGAGACGAAACCTCAGAGTTGTTTTTATTTGTATGTATGTATATTATTATTATTGATTTGAAGCATTCTTCCATATGGTTGTTAATAGTTTGTAATTATTCTTTAGAGAAGTGTTTGTTCATAACCTCTGACTACTTCTTTAATGGGAATGACTTTTGGTCTTATGTTTTGTTAGTTGTCTAAATATCATATACCAAACCCTCATCAGAGATATTTGATACAAAGATTTTTTTCATTTGACCACTTCCCTTCTTATGCTAGATGTATTACTTTTATTTGTGTAAAAGCCTTTCAATTTCATGTAGTCAAAATTATTTATTTTATCTTTTGTAATTGTCTCTATCCCTTGATTGACTAAGAATTCATCTCCTTCCAATCGCCATGAAAGATAAATCATCTACTTCTCTTCTAATTTTTTTATGGTGTTATCTGTAATATTCAGGTCACATATCCATTTTGAATTTATTGTGACATAGGGTATGAGATGTGTGTATAAGCCAAATTTCTGCCAGACTACTTTCCAGCTTTCCCAGTAGATGTTATGAAATAGAGAATTCTTTCCTAGGTAATTATGTTCTCAGGTTTATTGAACACTGGGTTATTGAGTTCAATTCTTTCCATGACATTATGCTGGCTGTTTCAACTCTCCTCCATGAACATCTTGAAACCTCTCTTGAGTCTCAGTGCATTATGAGTTCTTTATACATTGATCTCTTCATGACATCATCAATGCAGGTGCTCCCTTCACTGACAGAGATTACAGCCTCTCATTCTGGGTAATTCTTTTCTATGTCCTATAAACCCTCCAAAGAATACCCATCTGATGTTCTGGAGGTCACATTCTGGTTCTTTGAATACCTTCAGAACACCATATACTATTTTATTCCATTGTGAACCTTCACTCTAGTGACATGAATGGATCATCTTTTCTGGTCATATGTGTCCTCACAGCCTTTCATGCCATTTCTAACATGTAAGTCATTGTTGCTAACATGGGGCTTTGTTGTTGTTCAATCGTTTCGGTTGTGTCTGATTCTTTGTGACTCCATTTGGGGTTTTCTTTGCAAAGATACTGGAATGGTTTTCTATTTCTTTCTCCAGCTCATTTTATAGATGAAGAAACTGAGGCAAACAGGGTTAAGTGACTTATCCAGGGTCACATACCTATTAGGTATCTGAGGCCAAATTTGAACTTAGGAAGATGAGTCTTCCTAATTCCAGGCCAAGCACTCTATCCACCGTACCACCCAGCTTCCCAGAACATGGTACAACCTTCTTATATTAATTATGCATCCTTCTGTTACACTTTTGGTTACCTGTCTCCTTAATTCTGTTTTCCTGTTTATGATATTCCACAATTCATATAACACACCATAGGGAATGATGGTGATACTATTACAAGATGGGCTTTTATGGTAACAAGCAACTTGGAATTTTTTTTTCTGAGGCAATTGGGATTAAGTGACTTGTCCAAGGTCACAGCTTGTAAGTGTCAAGTGTCTGATCTGAGACTGGATTTGAACTCAGGTCCTCCTGACTCCAGAGCCAGTGCTCTATCCACTGCACCACCTAGCTGCTTCCAACTTGGAATTTTTAAAGTTCTGCACTGTTTCTCAAATTTGACCCAGCTTGATCTGCTCCTATCCGATTCTAGGTCTGATTCATTGTTCATTTGTCCAGTTACTCCTCATTAGTTACCTAATCCCCTGGGAAAACTCATGTTTTTCTTCCTCCACCCCCCAATCCTAACTTAATGGGAAATAGAATATGTCTCTTACAGATGGGAGGAAAGGAGGCCTCATCTGTAAGTCTGGACTCAGATTATAGAATATTAATACAATGAAGGACCTTAACTTTCGGTTATCTATTCCAACTCCTTTATTTTACAGGTGAAGAAATTGAGACTCAGAGGCAATGGTTGGCTGGTAAATGTTTAAAAACACACTTTAATGTTTAATCTGCATCATTAACATTTTCTCCATCACTTTCTTAAGTATAAACAGTCAACAAAACAATAAATCAAACCCTAGTTTGTGATGTTTGCTGATTTCTGAGGTATAAACGCTTATAGCAACACGTCACCAATCAGCTCTCCAGAATCTGTTGGGGCTAGCTCCAGCATGCTCATGATGGGGTGAAGTGACTGAAAGGATTATAGTTTTAGGTCTGGAAGAGACCTTCAAGGTCATCTAATCCTACCCCTTCATCTTATAGATGAGGACACTCAGGCCAAGAGAAGTTAAGTAACTGGCCCAGGTAATACAGGGAGTAAATAACAGAGTTGGTAATTGAACCCTTAGACTTTTATGTCCTTTCTTCTCAGAAATTCATATGTGACTCTGAAAGAGTCTTGGTTGAAGAACTAACAATGTCCTTAGTGCAGCTGCAGCAGGGAGTTGGGAACATGGAACATCCTCATAAAAAAGGACCGATGCAGATATTAATGATTTAATCTGGTAGCATAGTGCAGCTGTAATGAAGGATCCCATTTGTCAGCATCCCAGATCCCATTACAAGGAGCTCTGATGACAGGCACCAGAGATAGGGCCTGAGATGTGGTGGGAATGAAGATGAATCAGGGACCACAATATCGATTTGCCTTGCCTGGGAAGGCTGCATCCTGTTTAGAAATATGGAAAGCAAATTAATGAATAAATGAGTTGGCTCTGTAAGGGTGGCCCCATTGGGAAATGCTGATATTTAAGCCACATATGCCAAACAAACTCTGAGTCAATAACAGAAAACATGAGGGTTTTGCTGAAAAGGAGAAGCTGTTACTCTGGGTCCTCGATGAGGAATCCTTTGCTGGAGAGAGGTTTCAGGAAGCTGCTTGTTGTTCAAAGGTTGCAAGGGCTCATGGAGGGGGACAGAGACAGAGAGACAGAGAGAAGAAGGAGGAGCAGTGAGAGAGACACACAGAGAGAGAGATATGAAGAGGAGAGGGTGAGGGAGAGGGAGAGGAAGAGAGAGAGGAAGATTGGGGAACCTACAGTGTGAGTTGAATAAACAGCTTAACTTCTCACTGTGATGACCTATGTGACTATGTGACATTGCGGGTATTATGTTCCTGAGAACATTCTCAAATAATAAAAATGGTGAGACAGTTGGATAAGTGGAAAAGTGCAGGCCTGGGAGTCAAGAGACCTGGCTTTTGATACCAGTTCTGCTATTAACTCTCAGTGTAAGCTTGGACAACTCACCTTACCCATCTGTGCCTCAGTTTCTTCATCTGTCACATGAGGGGTTTAGGCTAGATGATCTCTAAGTTCCCTTCCAACCATAGCATTCTAAGTCATCTCAGGTCCATCCTGTAGTCACTGAGTTTTTGGAAAATCTGGTTAAGTGACTTTTATTGTCTACTCCTCTTCATCTTCATCATTGTGGTCATCACCAACCTTGCCATTTGTGTGCCATCATCAAAGAACCTTAGAATGTTAGAACTGGATGGGGCCTAGAGTCATAAAACCACAGCATGCTGGGATCCCAGGGACTCGAGGAGTCACCTAACGTTTTCTCAATTCAGTCAACTTTGTAAGACTAAGTAGCAGAGGAAGTGCTGATTTCCACTGGCGGAGTGGGTTTCCTTGCCGGAAGTTCTCCATACCAATGAAAATAAATATCACCCCGCCAAAAACAACCCACCAACATGAAGAAAGCATATCTCTTCTGAGGGAACTGTTTCACCTGTCTCTGGGCAGGGGACTGGATGGTCAGATACCATATTCACCCTATGGTGTGCACATGCCTGCTACTTGAGCGTGGCCATGTACACAGAAACAGGGTGCTAGACCAAATGACCCCCTTGAGATTCTTGCTAGTCCCAGAATTCTATAGTTCTGTGGAAATATAGTCAATGGGCCTTCTTTGCCCTTGATATTGTGTTGCCCAAGGCTATGTTGTGACACTGGTTAATGTAAGATACTCTGGAAGATGTTTAGAGGGCTGGGCCACTTTGGTAGTCATGTGGACAGCCTTTTAATTCAGCCATCAGGTGGCTGTGCTTGTATTTTGATCACACTCCACCACTGGCTTTGCTAGGAAGTTAATAGCCTTTCCATTTTATCCCCTTTCCCTTCTGCCTGTGCTACCGTATGGACAATTAGGAAAGGACGATTTAATTTTGGAGAAATTAATTGTGTCTGCCAAATGGGCTTGAAATACTCCACAGGCTGTTTTTCTGTCAACATAACAGATTAGGGTATTCGGCAAAATGAAAACTGTTGACACAATAATTTCAGGCTGTTGATCAATTGTGTTTTGTCTTTGGTGGAACCAACAAAGATTATTGTCCTAGGAGGGTTTCCATCTCTTGTTGAGCTTATTTGCCTCTTTTTAGTGCCAACCAGCTCTGGGCAAGAGCCCCTGGGAAGGATGGGCAGAGATTGAAGGACAAAACTGTCCTGGATTGTCAGCCTTCAGACAGGAAACAGCTTCGTTCTATTGAGCAGCAGGAATTGATTCGTGACAAAGAGGATCCAGGTGACTGATATCTTGGCTGTGAATTTGACATTCCTGTTGATGAGCAGAGGGAAAGGCAGGGGGAGCTGCCTGATATGACCAACTCCAGAACAGTCCCATCTGGGAGAGGGCAAGTAATGAGACTATGCATTCAGGTTACCTTTAATGAAGGTGTAGAAACTCATTTTTTCTTTTCCTTGGTATCATCTTCTTTAAGCCCAGTGCTCTGTACCCTATAGTGTTTTCTTCTAGAGGAGATGTACTCCTTATATATACTTTGAGTCAGGTAATAAGAAAAGAGGATGGGAAAAACCTTGGGAGACTCACCATCTTTGGCACTCCCATTTCCTGGGAACTCATTCTTCAGTTGTTTTTTGTTGTTATTATTCTGACATTCCTGGAAGCTATGGACAAGAACTCAACACACTAAACATAGCTATTCACCTCATTAGGAGGCAGGGTGGCTAGAAAGTGAGGCTTTCTAGATAAGATATAGGTAAGAGAATAGATAAGAGATAGAATCTCAGACCTCAAAGACCAGACATTCTACCCATATCTAACCAAAAAATCATTCCATAACAAAACCCACAAATGGTCATTCAGACTATATTTGAATTCTAGGAGGGAAACCTAATTCCTTCCAAGGCAGTCCATTCCTCTTTTTGAGAGCTCTAATTATGATGATGTTCTTTCTTACACTAAATATATGTTTACCTTAATACAACATCCACCCATTGTTCCTAGTTCTCCCCTCTAGGGCTAACTAGGACAAGTCTAATCTCTCTTAAATATAATAGTCCTTCACACAGTTGAAGATTTCATAATCTCTCCAGTTCTTTTTTTTGAAAAACAATTGGGATATTTACCCTTTTCCAGGCCTGTGGTGCCTCTCCCATTCTCCAGCACTTTTCAAAAAACCAGTTTATCATTTATACTTGTCAGTTCTTTCAATGCCTTAGCCTAGGATATAGTTTGTCTATGACTCGTGATAATCTCACGGAGGGAAATTGATGCTGACTGACCATCTCATTACGTACTTTAGTCTTCCATTCATTGTCAATAGTTTTTGTTCTATTCTTCCTAGTCCAAAGATCATTTTCACTAAAAAAGAAAAAAAAGAAGCAAAATAAAAGTTGAGAGTTAATAAGAAGTGGAGACAATGGAGAGGAAAAATAGATGATGACCTACAAGAGAGGAAAAGTAGAAAGGGAAATATACTAAATGGATAAGTTGAGTAGATTAGAGGAGTAGATGGGGGAGAGCAGAACATATACATGGTACTGTGGATAGAGTTCTGGATTTGGAGTCATGAAGACCTGAGTTTATACCCTACATCAGACACTAAAACCTCTCTCAGCCTCAGTGTCTTTCATCTGAAAATTGGGAATAGTAGCATCTACCCCTAGGATTATTGTTAGGACCAAATGAGATAACATGAGTTAACATATGTAAAGCACTTTGTAAATCTTAAAGCTCTGAATAAATGATAGCTGTTATAGAATAGGATGTGGAATTGATGGAAGCGGGTAATGGGGACATGGAATAGATGAAAGATGTGACAGATGAAAAAGGGAGTATGTTGGAGGTAAAGTGACAGGAGGTGGAATAGATGAGAAGTAGAGTAGATTGGTTTGGGGCATATGGGGAAATTAGAGCCAATCAAAGATACTGCAAATGGGGAAACAGTAGTTGGAGCAAGGATAGATCAGGAGGTGGAACAGATGGAAAAGTAGAATACATGAGGAAATAGAATAAATGGAAGGCAGAGTATGGGGGGAGGTAGGATTACTGGAGAAAATAGAGAAGATAGGAAAGTGGAATTTAGGGAAGTGGAGAAAGTAGGAGTTGGAGCACCTGGACAATGGGGTAAATGAGGAGGTAGAACTGAAGAAGAGGAGGAGCTTATGGAGGAGAAGAACTGATGCAAAGAGAGAAAATAGAGAGCTAGAGAAAGTGTGATGGAAATAAGGGATGAAAAAACTTACAGGAAAAGTGGCAGAAACTGGGAACCATAGAAATAGGATGAATAGGCTGGGGTAGGGTGGATGCTTGGGCAGCAGCTGACTCACATCCAAGGACAGCCCCTTCTGGAGTATTTAGAAATAACCTCGTTAGTTTTTATCTTTGAAAATGTCTAGTTCACTTTTTCGTGTATTTTTCAATCATTTTATCTTAAGAAGTACAGGAGAAGACAAGATGGGTCCTTGAGGTAACTCAGTGGAATTCACTGGATAACAACCAAACTGAGAAGAGCATCCCTCAGAAGGCGATGGGATCATTGCACCTCCAGGGAGTAGGTTGAGGTGACCAGGGAGTTAAGTGGGTCACCAACATTCAAGGGGGCAGAAGCCCATTATTAGCTTAACAGAAGAGTTTACTTAGTGGAATCTGGTGCAGTATAAAAAGCTCTGGATTTGGAGTTGGAGGTCATAGATTCAAGTCTCAGCTCTTTCACTTATTATCTGTGTGACCATGGACAAATCATTTAACCTCTCTGGGCTCTTGTTTCCTCCTGTGTTAAGTGAGTGGGATGGTTGGTCTACTGGCCTCATGTATGGCGCTCTATTTCCCATTTCTGTATCTGCACTGGCTTTCCCACAAGCCTGGAATGCACTCGATCCGCATTTCTGCCCCTCAAGAGCCTTTGTTTTCTTCAAGTCAGCTTTAGAGCCACCTTCTTCACGAAACCTTTCCTAATCCCTCTTGCTGCTAATGCCCTGACAATCAAATTCCCTTGTATCTGCTTTTAATAAGTGCCAATGATTTTATAATGAAGGTGAACAGCACCAGAAGAAGTGCATCTGGGCTCATATTTGAGCGGCATTTGGGGAAGGGATGTGGGAGGAGTCCTGTGAGCATCATGGGCATGGTGAGAAGAGAGTTATGAATAGTTCTGAATATGAAACCGTCTATAGCCCTGTTAGACTAACCTTCTTTTCTTTTTTTTTCAAACTCCCTTTCTGGATTGGCAGATTAGGACAATGTTGTATTTATAGTTTGCCTAGATTTTTGCAAAGTGTTTCATAGTCTCGCAGGCTATTCCTGTGTAGAAAACTGAGAAATGTGGGCTAGATGAAAGTATACTTGGGTAGAACTGTAACTGCTCGAAAGCAGGACCCGAAGTGTAGGCTATCAATGGTCAAACCTCAGCTTGGAAGGAAGTCTTTGGTGGAGTTTCCTAGAGATGTGTGCCTGGCCTTGTGCTGTTTTTATAAATGACTTTATAAAAAGATTTACATTTTATATGAAAACATTTTTATAAATGACTTAGATAAAGGCATGGATGGCACGTTTACCAAATTTGCAGGTGACACAAAGCTGGGAAGGATGGCTAGTATTTTGGATGACAGATTCTGCATCTTAAAAAGCTCTTTATTGGTTAGAACATTGGGCAAATTATATTAAGATGAAGTTTAATAGGGATAAAGAGAAAGTCTTATAATTGGTTTAAAATCAAATCTAATAGTACGAGGTAAGGGGACATGTCTAGACAGCAGTTAGTCTTTAAAAACTGGGGATTTTAGTGGACTACAAACTCAATATAGGAAAACAGTATGATAACAGCAATCAAAAGAGTTAATATAAATTTAAACCGCATTGAGAGGCAGTGTCCAGGATTAGGGAGTCTTTACGTACCCTGGCCTGGTCAAACCACATCTAGCATTCAGTTCTGGTGCCGCGTTTTAGGAATAATGACATTTATACAGAGCTTTAAGTTTTGTGAAGCATTTTACATAATACGTTATCTCACAACAGCCCTATGAAGTAAGACTTATGGGTATTATTTTCTCTATTTTCAAAGTAAGGGAACTGAAGCTTATGGAGGTTAGGTGAATTGCCCATGGTCACACAGCTAATAAGTGATAGAGGCAAGATTTGATCCCAGGTCTTCTGGATGTAAAATCCAGCACTTTATTCACTAAGCCGTGCTGACTCTCAGGTCTGAAACTAATAAGCTGGAGACTGTCCAGAGGAGGAGAACAGGTTAGAGAAGAGCCTTGAAAACATGCCATATGAAAATTGGTGGAAGGAAATAATAATACTTAGCCTGAAGAATTAAAGACTAGGGGGTGGAGTGGGGTGGGAAGAAAACATGATAATTGTCTTCAAATATGAAGGGCTAATGTATAGAAAAGGTACTGGGCTTGTTCTTCTGAGAGTGTAGAGCCAGGACCTTAAAGCACAAAGTTAGGCAGATGTTCTAAAGAGGCAGATTTGGGCGTGATATAAGGAAAGAAAAGAAAACCTTAACAATTCAAGTTGTCCAAAAGTACAGTGGGCTCCTTTGAGAGGTAAAGGAGTTGAGTTTGAAGGTCTATTTCTTGGCATGTTGTAGACAGGATTATTATTCTGACTTGGGTCGGATTAGATGGCCTTGGAGGCTCCTTCCAACTCTGAGATTCTCATGATTCTGTGGCTTATTGGTTAAAATGGAATTCCAACTATGTTGCCTAGCAAGCTCATTTTCCATAGGGGCTAGCAGCAGGTGCTATGCATCCATTGATCTGTGTTCTTATTGATGCAAGCACCGCAGCCTATTCATGCCTTCTTCTCCATGTCATCTTTAAAGTGAGGAAGCTGGACTAGATGGTCTCTAAGCTTCCTAAATCTATGATCCTTTTTCCTTGAGACTGAGGTGCTTCTCATGGTCATAACATAACACAAATCCAGGTTTCATTTTTATTGTTCCCAATCTTAGAAAACTGTAATAGAGAGCCAAGAAGCAATAGGATCATAGCTTTAGAACTGGAAATGACTTCAGTAACAATCTAATATGTGCTCCTCATTTTTACAGATGAGAAAACTGAGGCTCAGATACGCTAAGTGTCATGCTCCAAAAGGTAGCAAGTAGCAGAAGTGAGATTTAAACCCAGGTCTTCTGACTCCAAATTCAACACTCTTCCCATTGTACCATGCTGTCTCTTAACAGATGATAGATGTGGGGAGAGAAGGAGGTGAAATTGATTGGGAAAATGGAGAAGGTAGGGAAGGGGAATGGATGAGAAAGTAGAATTCATGAAGGAGTGGGCCAGATGAGAAGGTAAAATTAATGGAAAAGCTAGGGAGGTGGAATATATTTGTCAATCATTTGAGAGAACTGCTGAAAGCTTCCCTCATCCTAAATGTTGTTCATTTCTTGGGAAACCTCCATCAAATTACAAATGTTATCTGTTATTCTCAGCCATTGGCTTGAATGAGTCACAGAGTTAGAGATTTTAGAAGTGGGAGAGACCTTAGAAGTGATCAGGTTAGGTTGGGCAAGGAGTGAAGTCCTAAGAGAAACATCAATATGTTTTGATGGGGCCATTATTGGAAAAGGGAAAGCCTAGAGCATGAGGTCATGGCTATGTGGTGGACCATACAAGTGTCGGTGGGATAGAGCTGCCCTACATCAAGCAGGGTCAAAATAGCCAACAAGTAGCCTCAGGCACACAAATCTTCAGCACTGAACCAGGGTTGGGTGGTTCATACTGTTGGCTGCTGACTCAACACCATTCCCAACCCAGATTATCCCCTGCTCCTCCCTAGAATTACACACTGTCAGAACTGAAATAGGCTTTAGTTAGAATCTCCTCACTTTGCAGAAGAGACAAGTGAGGTTCAAACAGGAGAAGTGATTTTCTCAAAGTCACATGTCTGGTAAAGGATTGATGGAGTTGTCAGAAAAGTCCTGGTGGAGAAGTAACTAGAAGGATGTCAATGACTCACTGCTACCTTCTTTCTCCTCCAAGTGGACTGTGGCTCCCTGGCTTTCAGGCCGGGAAAGGATAGTTCTTCCTTTGTCCCTCTCAGAGATCACAGACTCTACTCCCAGGTAAGCAGACAGGCAACATCTTCCAAATGCTCAGGTAATCAGATGCAGGCTGCGTCTCAGTCTCTTTCACTCTTGGTCATTCCCCTGGTCACTGAATGTTCTCTGATCGACTCAGAATCACATTCACCTCATCCTTTGGCCATGACTTAGCTGATTGACCTGCCTTTGACCTTGGACCGGTCCTTCCCCTCCCACTTCCTCACATAGCCAGAGGTGACCTTCTTGGACTGCTCCTGATATTGTCAAGGGGCAGTGGAGGCCCATTCACTGCCTGCCAGGCATTGTTACCTGGAGACATCTTAAACCCAAACCTAACTCATTATCTCTTCCCCCTTTCCACTCTTCCTTCTTTCTAACCTCCCTATTAATGTTGAAGGCACTGCCATCCTCCGAGTCCTTCAGGCTCACAACCTAGTTGTCATCCTCAACTCCTTAATCTCTCTCATCCCTTGTATCCAGTTTGCTGCTAAGTCCTGTGAATTCTGCCTTTGCAACATTTCTGGTACATACATACCCCTTCTCTCCTCTGACACTGCCACCACCCCAGGCCATCATCTCCTCATGTCTGGACTGTTGCAATGGCTGTCCCTCATGCCTGGAATGCTTTTCCTCCTCATCTCTGTTTCCCCTTAATGCTAATGCCTTCCCTCTGAGATGATCTCCAGTTTATCCTGTATAGATCTTGTTTGTATATAGTTTGCATTTTGTCTTTCCCATTAGATCATAAGCTCCTTGAGGTCAGGTCTTGTTTTTGTCTTTTTTTGTACCATCCACACAGTGCTCAGTGCCTGGCACATAATAAGAGCTTCCAAAGTGCTTGTTGATTTGTCTGCAGAAATGATGGAGCTTCTCACCAGGACTCTGATCTCTGGCTGCAGTTAGGACAAATCTCAACAGAAGATGCCACTCTCCAGGTGAGGCCAGATGGGCGTCAGAGGATCATAGGTTTAGAGTTCAAAGGGAACTTAGAGGAGGTCATCTAGTCCAATTCCCTCATTTTACAAGTAAGAAAAGTGATAGAAGAAAAAGAAACTTAATTTCAAAGTGATATCCTTAAACTTAGCATTTTAATCCTCCTGACCCTTAAACTTCATATAAATACTGAAGTCTGTAAATACCTGAAGTCTGATTT
Organism: Vombatus ursinus; assembly: GCF_900497805.2. Classification (NCBI taxonomy): domain Eukaryota; kingdom Metazoa; phylum Chordata; class Mammalia; order Diprotodontia; family Vombatidae; genus Vombatus; species Vombatus ursinus. Next base: position 30,478,056 of record NW_020954548.1, on the reverse strand, counting down.
CTTCTTCGGAAATAGGTCGTCGGTCCTTAGCACACCTCCTGGCATTCAGGGGTGTGCTGGAGGCAGTTCATCCTGGCTCAAGAGAGCTGATTGTTAAATTTTCAGTGTGAGCATTTATAGATTGAAAATAAGCAAATGCTACAAACTAGGGCTTTATTTATTATTTTGATAATTGTCTAGAGTTAAGAAAGTAATAGAGAAAATGTTAATAATTCAGACTTAATTTAAAAGTGTTTCCAGAGAGCCAGTTGTTAAACATTTACCAACTCCTGCTGGTACCCCTAATATTAAGAAACAATTTAAAAAACCCTGCTGTGGTAAATAGAGAATATTTATGAACTGATTATTCTAAATAAAAATACATTGGTTCTTGCCCTAATTAAGCTTTCGGTCTAGTTGGAGAAGTAAATATATACATGAAAAATTATATAGTGAGTTTATTAATAATAGGAGTAGTTATACATGATCGTAGACCTATAGCTATAGAGGACATCTAGTCCAATCTTCTAATATTATAGGTGAGAAAACTGAGGCCCAAGATAGCCAAGTGAGCTGTCCAAGGCCACACAGATAGTAAGCTTCAAAGGAGAGGTTTAATAATAATAATAGCTAACATTTATGTAATGCCTATTAGGCTAAGTGTGCTAAATGCTTTACAATTATCATCTTACGTGATTCTCATAATAGCCCTGGGAGGTAAGGCTGTTATTAATCCCATTTTACAGATGACAAAACTGAGGCAAACAGGCAAAATGATTCTCCTGAAGTCACCCAGCTAAGTGTTTATTTGAACTCAGATCTTCCTTACTCTAGGCCTAGCATCCTATCTGATGCACAGCCTTGCTGCCTGACATTTGACTCCTAGGCCCCTGACTATAGAGTCAAGGTTCTTCCTGCTGCACCAATCTAATCACGAGAGCTGGAAAAGGACCTCCTCATTTTAAAGGTGAGGAAAGTGAGGCCCACAGAGGTTGAGTGACTTATCCAAAGCCCCGCAGGTAGGAAGTGACAGAGCTGGAATTGGAACCAAGATGTTCTCATTTTAAAGTCCAGCACTTTCCACCCCACTGCAGTCCTTCACAGACTGAGGTAACGTTTCTGGGAGTCCAGAGCGAGATGAGCTGTTGAATTGTGAACCACGATGATCTGGGGAGCCTTCTTGGAGTCCCTGATCTTTGGAATGGAGTGACTGGCTCTGAGAGAAGGTGGAACAAGCCACTCCACCTACACAAAGCAGGCCACATACAGATGACCTTCCTTCTCTGGTCTTGCAGACAACCTCCCTTCCTTGTGCAAGCAAAGCCTAGTGTACCATCCTTCCTCTGATGCTTACTGCCTGTGTGACCTTGGGCAAGTCACTTAACTTCTCTCTGCCTCAGTTTACTCATCTATCAAATAAAGGGGTTGGGGTAGTTGGCCTGTGAGGACACTTCCTGCTCTAGAACCATGGTCCTGTGTTCTGGGTTTAAATATTGACTGTCCTATGTGGTATCTTGGGCAAGTCACTCCCTAGGCCTTGGTCTCCTAATCTATACAGTGAAGGGTGTGGTCAAGATGTTCTCCAAGGTCCTTCCTAGTTCTAAATCTTACTGGATTCTTCATGAACTTAAGATCTCTGGAGTTCCCTTCTTATAGAACAAAGCTGGCCTCTACTGTGATGAAACCCTCAGGACAGGTCATTTGCTAGGCCACATCCTACATCCTGTGGGACCATCTACTTTCTTCCATGGTCCCTGGTCACCTGTGTTTTCTGCAAGTGTGTAATGACTCCTCCCAGGGGTGGAGGGATAACCCCTAGGACAGTGTACCCCTGTAGGAATGGGGTGGGGTGCAGTGTGAGATATCACTGGCTGCTTACTTTCTATTAATTAAGCATCTTTTGTTCTGAACTAATCTGCCCTTTCTGGTTAGCTTAGTTCTGTTCCTTTCCACTACCTTAGTTAGCAAGGTGTACAGATACATATGTTGTTTTCTACCTATGGAATGTGAACCACTTGAGGGCAGGGATTGTTTTTTTTTGTTGCTGTTTTGTCTTTGTAACTCCAGAGCTTAGCATGGTACCTAGAACATAGCAGGTGGGTGCTTAATAAATGTTTGTTGTTGAATTAATAAAGATAAGCACATTAATATGGATTGCTGAACTGAGTGGGTGCTGATCTACAGAGTATCTTGAACTTGGGGTACCTTTCTAGGAGCCCAGGTGTGAAGAGGCTTTAGGGGCTGCAGTTCTATATTTTAAAGTCTGCCTACCTGCTGTTATTCTGTGTTCTAAACTCCGTTTCAGCTCTGTAATTCTACATTCTAAGATGCCTCTCCGTGTCTAACAGTCTATGACCTGAGATTTATGATGTTAATCCTGTGTGTTTCCTAAACCCACTGCCCTCCAGGGCATTTCTGGTCTTCCTTTCCTTGATCCCAAGTATGATAGTGACATCTCACAGACTGTGGTGGTGGTGGTGGGCAAAGCCCCTCTCCAACTGAGTCTGAATTCTGAGGGAATATTGCCTGGGAAGTAACGGTGATATGTTTAACAGCTAGATCACAGTAATTGTTTTCCTTTTCCCCTCTCCCCTGGTGACCTGATGATGTTGGAGTGACTAATTGTGTTAGCACCTAAGCCCCCATGTTTCAGCCATACCTTCTAATCAAATGAATGGGAAACCGCACCCGGCCCCAGGACATCACTTAGCCACAGAGCCTCCTAAATAGCCTGAGCATCTGTTCATCCCTGAAACCTAATTAGCACTTTCCTTGTTACTCTCCCTTAATGATCTCAGGCTCTATCTACACCAAGAAATCTCCTCGCTTGGGAAGCAAAATCGTTCCCACCTAGTTATGAAAGGGGCAGATAGATGGGGGAGGGGGTGGCTGCAGAACGAGGGAACAGACTTTGAGGTACAGCCACACAAATGAGAAAGCCTCATGACTGATGGAAAAGACAACAGACTAGGAATCAAGAGATGTGGGTTTGCGCCCTCTTCCTGCCCCTTCTTCTTGTGTGTTTTTGAGCAAATTGATTTCTCTGGGCCTCAATTTCTTCAGCTTTAAAAATGGAGCTGGGGTATGGGCTTGACAATCTTTAAGTTTCCTTCAAGTGCTAAATCTGAGAATATAGCATCGGGATTCAAGTCCCACTTAGTAACAGCGTGACCCTTGTAAGGCATTTTGCTTCTGAGCCTCAGTTTCTCATCTGTAAAACGGGGATAATGATACCTGCACTTCTCTCACAGGCTGTTGAGTAAGGAAAGGGATTTCTGAATTGTAAAGCACTGTGTCACCTGTGTGGCCTCAGATGAGTCAGTCTCCTTGTTCCTCAGTTTTTTCATCTGTAAAATTAGAGAATTGGATTAGATACCTCTGAGGTCCCCTCCAGATCGATATCTATGATCCTAAATGTGAATTGCTATTTTTATTTATGTATTTTGGCTAGTCAATGGGGTTAAGTGACTTGTCTAGGGTCACACAGCTAGTAAGTGTTATGTGTCTGAGGCTGGATTTGAACTCAGGTCCTCCTGATTCCAGGGCCGGTGCTCTATCCACTGTGCAACCTAGCCACCCCCAAGAATTGCTATTTTTAATCAGGTGTCTCTAGAGTGCTCTGTCCCCAGAGGCACAAGGAGAGAAAAAACAGTGAGTATTCTTTGCAATCCTTAATAAATGGCAATAAAATGCTAGTACTTAGATTTAGTTGTGTAGGAATACCAATGGTTAATGAATCTTTTAGGAAAAAATATCCCTGTAACCCAATTGGCCTAATTGAAAGTGGCAGGGAAGGAAGAGGGGAAGGAGGAATTTCTAGTCTCTTGCCCATTGGATGGAGGGAGTAAAAGTTGGGGAGGAGAGGAAAGAATGTATACTGTTTCACATTCAGACCTTTTGTATGTCAGGGCCAAGGCCAAACTTGGTGAGGCTATTGGAGATCACCTGGTCTAACCTCTTAATTTTATAGATGAAGAAGGGAGTGATTTGTGCAAGGTCACACAGTCGGTTAGGGGCTGAATTGGGATGGTTAATAAGTGTGAAATGATGATGAAGAAGGGAGTGACTTGTGCAAGGTCACACCATCATTTAGAGGCTGAGCTGGGATGGTTAATAAGTGTGAAAGTGATGGTTGAGGAGGAACGTGTAGCATAAAGACATCTGAAAGAACAACTTTCATTTCTGGTTCTGTCATTGGAACTTTCAAAAGAATACCTGCTGGTCTTCCATCTGAGAACAAATACAGCTAGAAGGAGGAGGAAGGAGGAAGATAGGAAATGCTCTGATCTTTCTACCTTTTCCTATTTCCATTTCTCCCTCCCTCCTTTCCTTCCTTCCTTCCTTCTCCTTCCCTTTCCTTCTCTCTCGTTTCATCTCTTCCCCTTCCTTTCCTCTTTGTCTCAATCCTGCTCTCTCTCTCTCTCTCTCTCTCTCTCTCTCTCTTTCTCTCTCCCTCTCCCTCCAGGCCAGGATGAGCTGGCTTTTTTTTTTGTCTGTTGGGGCCAGTGATATTATTTATGATGTTATCACTTATTAATTGTTATCTTTATAATAAAATAAAAACAATAGAGGCTGGGTCCCCCCCCCTTGCCACTATGGAACCATTTTATGGCCAACAGAAGGCAGTTTGCTAGCTCCACGCCCCAGTAGCAGAGAACTTGATGGAACCACCTTGCTTCTATTAATCAGCCTTCGATACACATCTACTTTGGAGGCTGTCGGCTCCAATGTTACAATCACAGCAATATTAGAATAACAACTTAAAACCAATCATTTTTATGGGAACACACACAGTATAAAAAGGCCTGACTATCTGAGTACACATATAACATCAGCGGCTATTACCCAATAAAGCTGTCAGTTAGAGAAACATCACAGCGAGTCCTTGAACAATATCTTCCCAAGTTTAAACAGGGAGAGAACACCTCACAAATCATTTTTCATGGCGGTAGGGGGAAAAAAAGAATCAATATCCAGGGAGCAAATGGATTGAGTTGACTAGCCCAAAGTAGGAGAGAGAAAGGATTCCCTGACTGGGTCCAGCCTTATCTTTAGGTTGGCACTTTGTGGGGAAGTGACATTGGGTTAGCCTAATCCAGAACCAGATGAAAGAATTAATAGAAATAGATTCTGAGAACTGGAAGAAATTTTAGAATGTAGAATGTTAGTGCAGCAAAGGTCCTTAGAAAATAGAATATTAGGCCTGCCATCTCATCTCATGCCTAGAAAATACTCATCAGGCCATAGGATCATAGGGTTAGAGCTATAAGGGACCTTGGAGGTCTTGGAATCCAATTCTCTTGTTTTAAAGATAAGGAAACAGGGATCTATAGAGGTTAGAGTCACATATTTAGTATATCTCAGATAGGATTTGAACTCAGGTTTTCTTGACTTCCAAGTCTGGCCCCCTATCCACTGTCTCATACTGCCTCTCTTCTTATTTCTACCTCTCTCCTCATTTTTTTTCATTTCCATCTCAAAATCCTTGTCCTTCAAGAATCAACTCAGATGCAACCTCTTCTGTGAAGTCTTCTCTGACATCCCTACTTGTTTGTCTTCTCCCCCTTATCAAGTAATTTTATGTAATACTAGGGGCAGCTAGGTGGCACAGTGGATAGGGCACC
>NW_020954548.1:30452677-30472414 GCF_900497805.2 Vombatus ursinus | reverse complement strand
CCTGAATTCAAATCCGGCCTCAGACACATAATACTTCCTAGCTGTGTGACTCTGGGCAAGTTACCTAACCCCAGTTGCCTCACTGAAAAAAAAAATTATATAATACTGAATTGTGTGTACAGTATATATCATACTCTCCTCTCCTTCCCCCTACCCACTTATTCTGCCAGATGGAAAGTCAGCTCCTCAAAGTTAGAGTCTGCTTTGTTTTATGTACTCAACATCTGTCACATTACCTTGCCCGTAGTAGGCGCTGAGTAAATATTTGTTGAATTAAGCTGACTTGATTATTGGAATGCTGCATTGGCCTCCTAATGAATCTCTCTATCTCAAGTCCCTCTCTTTCCCAATCCATCCCTCACACAGGTGACAATGTGTTATTCTTAAAACACAGGTCTGACTATATTACTCTCCTACTCAGAAACCAGCAGTGGCTCCCTATTGCTCCCCAAATGCACACTCCCCTGTTTGCCATTTAGAGTTCTTTATATCCTGGCTCCAACCTAACCTTTCTCGCTTTATTATACATAACTCTCTTTAACACACTCTTTTATTTAGACAAACAGGCTTTCTTGCTGTTCCTCACATGCATCATTCCAGCTCTTATTTCCTTGTACCCACATAGGCTATCATCCATACTGGGAACACACTCTCTCCTCACTTTCACTTCTTAAAATCCCTAGTTTGTGTCCTAGCTCAATTCAGATGTCACTTCCTGATTCCCCAGCTGCTCCTGCCTTCCTTATTCCACCTCTCAGTTGTCTTGGATTTATGTTGTACATATTTTTATATACTTATATGTATGTATTTTTTTCCTCTTTAGGATGTGAATTCCTTGAGGATGAGAACTTGAATACTTTATTTATGTCCTTGTATCCAGAGCCTAGTGCAGTGCATGGCACATATTAATCACTTAACAAATGTTTATTAACTAGTTGATTGATGGATTACTCTAACAGCTCCATGAATCCATTTGAATTTGAATTTCAGCTCTTCTGTTTACTCACTATGTGATTTTTAGTCAGCTACTTTTCTCCTTCAGTTTCATTTGTAAAAGGAAATTGGATTAGATCAAGAGTTCTGAACTTGGAACCTGTGAACTTTTTTTTAAAATAAATTTTGATAGTTGTATTTCAATATAATTGGTTTTCTTTGTAGTTCTGGGTGTTTTATTTTATGCATTTAAAGATGTTATTCTGAGAAGGGCTCCATGGGCTTCACCACACTGCCAAAGGTGTCCATTACATAAAACATGTTAAGAAGTTCTGGATTAGATGACCTCTAGATGTTCCTTCTAGGTCCCAATACTGAGAACTAACAACTCGTGACTTGCTGGGCTTCTGCAAGGTCAACCATTGTCAACAGTCAGCTAGGACCAAGACTCTCTTTCTGCTGAGGCCTCTGGGTGATTGGATGGAAGAATGAGCGAGAGATATCAGAGTCTCCCATGTAACCACCTTTCTTGACCTGGTCATGGGATAGCAGCTGGAAAGAATCTCCAGCAGCTGACATTGTAGAGGTCAGTGGTCAGAAACGGCCTGTATGGGATTTACACACAGTAATTTTATAGACAATTAAATCTGTAAAGATTGGGAAACATACGTACTTAAAGCTGAGCAGAAAGAGAACTGCCAAATTTCTTCTAATCTATTGGAGGAACATAAAAGCCAGTGCGGTTTAATAGTCTGAATGCTCAGTAGGTCAATTAGGAATGTTGCTGATGAAGAGGATATGGGCAACATCATGAGAGTGCTGGCCTCGGAGGCAGGAGGCCTGGCTTCTGCACCTGGATAGATCACTGACTTGCTAGCGTGACCTTGGATGAGTCACCCGCCTCTCCCTGTCTTTGTTTCCTTGTCTGTAAATTAAAGTTCTAAGGTCCTTTCCAGCTCTGAACATTTTATGTTTTCAGGTCTGTTTTCACCTTGAGATTCAAGGTTTCATGTTCTAAGATCCCTTTCTTCTCTGATATTTTGTGTACCATGTTCCAAGGCCTCTCTTATTCTGGTCATTCTATGTTTCATGCTCTAAAATCCCATGGTCTAAAGTCCCTTCCAGATTTGACATTCTGTATTCCATGTTCTCGGGGTCCTTTTGGTTTTGGTGATTTCTGCATTCTGTGGCCTAATGTCCATTTCACCTCAGACATTGTGGGTTTCGTGCTCTAAAGGGTCTATCAGCTCTGAACTTCTTGGGCTATGCTCTAAGGATCCTCCCTGCCCAACTCTGACATTCTAAATGTTCTAGTTGCTAAAATCTATTTCATCTCTGTCTTTGTAGGAGTCTGTGATTTTAAATGAAACTGAGGTACGAGTCAGGTTACAGGAAGCTAGGGATCTTGGAACAGCTCCTCAGACCTGTGGACATCCGGGGAGTAATAGAGCTAAAGAGAGAGAGTGTGAGCGCTAGTGCAGCCTCAGGCTATTCTCAGAGGAACATAGGCCTCTTGTCAAGTGGAAGATTTCAGATGTGAAGCTACCTGTTGGTCTCCTGGGCAGTATTTCAGCTTGCTCTGTTGGACTTAGGTGACCCTCCATGGTTAAGTACTGTATGTGTCAGCTGTGATGCATTCATTCGTTCATTCATTCACGCTTAGTATATGTAAAGCAATGTATACTTCTGAATCATGAATTGAAGTATGTAGAGTACTAAAAAGTACTAGAGGAGACACAAAGTTTAGTATAAATATAGTTCTTACCTTCAGGTGAGCTTATAGTCTAGTAAAAATCTGAAAGTAGAAGACAGAAAACAGGAGTGCCTTACTTAAACCCAGAGGGAGATAAATTTGTTCACAGCCGTAAAAGCTCATAAAGACTATGGGTGGGCTAGATGAATTAATGAATGTTGAGGTAGAAGGAAGAAAGCAGGTTCACTTCATTGTGAATATTCACTCTCCCAAATAATTCTTTAAGATCTCTAAAGGGACTTGTCACAACCTCCTCTTAGAAAGCCAACTCCCTGAGGGCATTCAGAACTATGATTGACATCACGCATTTCATATAAACATCTTGACTGGTGAGTAAATAAGTGCAAATACACCTAGCCCACTCCATCTAGTCAGCATTAGACTAGACTATGGTTCATCTCCTATTCAGCTCATCCCCCTCTCTCAGAAGTTGCCCCTCATCTTGTCATCTGCTCACCTCCTGCCCCATCCCCAAATCCCTCTCTCCCCTCTTTTCCCCCTTTCCATCTCTTGCTTCTGGAAATGGTTTGCCAATTGAATGCCTTTTGGATTAGCTTGCCATTTCTGGCACTCCCCATACCAAAACTCCCTGTCCTTACCACCACTGCCCTATAAGCATTGTCTCCTTTAGTAGAATGTAAGCTCCTTGATGACAGGAACTATCTCGTTTTTGTTTTTGTATTACTGGGACTTAGCATAGTTCCTCACTCATAATAAATGATTTTTCCTTGCCTTCATCCCCACCTCCTTCCTCTCCTTTTCCCTTCCCCATTCTTTTCTCTCTGGGGAGTAGGGAGTGGGAAAGCCAACTAAATGGGAGAGGTTAAGGAGAGGAGAAAGTCAAATGGAACACCTAAGAAATAATCAACAAAGGGTTTTTTTTAATTAAATGTTATTTTTAAAAAAATCAAATATTTATAGTCTCTCCCTTCCACTTTCCCTGTCTCCCACTGGAAAAAGAAAAACAAAACCCTTGTAATAAATATGCATAGTGTCCAAAATGTGTCTCTCATTCTGTCTTGAGTTGATCTCCTTTCAGTCAGGAGATGTGTAGCATGCCTCATCATTGGTCCTCTGGAATCATCTGGACCATGACTGATCACTGGACATTGGTCAGAGTTTTTAAGTCTTTCAAAGTTGTTTTTTTTTTTAATAATGTTGTTGTTATAGTAAAAATTATTCTCCCAGATCTGTTCACTTCCCTGTTCATCAACTGGGGAATGGCTAAGTGGAGCTTTGTTTTTAACCCTCCAATATCTCAAAAGGATTAAGAAGAGATTTTTGATGAATGGAAATGTGGTGGGGAGAGGGAAAGAAAGAGAGCGAGGCATTCTAGGTTGAGGTGGGAAAGTGACAGCAAATTTAGGGGTATGATATCCCGTTTGGTAGTGTGAATAAGTGATTCCTCCCTTATGTGGATTATTTGTGGGTAGTACTATTTCTTTATAGCTGTGCATTATAAAGAACTTGGAAGTTCTTACGTAGACAATTGGGAACCACTAAAATTTTTTTCAGCAGGGGGTGATAGGACCAGAACTGGGCTTTAGGAAGCTTAATTTAGCAATGTGTGCAGTCTATTTTGGAAGGCGAAATACTAGAGGTAGAGAGACTGATTAGGGGACTAATTCAATAGTCTGTGATAAAGAGCTAGGATAGCAGCCATGGGAAGGGAGGGAAGGGGACAGATGGGGCTGATGATGTCCCTATGAGTGAGCTCTTGGAGTGGAGAAGAACTCTCAGTCTGGCCACCTCCAAGCCTACCAATCTCCCGATGTGTGTGGGCTTTCCTCTTCTGCCCGCTGGGCCAAGCTGCCTATCTCATATGTGGCAGATCCTGGCTGCACTCCTGATGGTGCCCTGAAGCCAGACTGACAGCTAGGTCCCAGGCTCCCTCCCTTCCTCCTTCCCTGGCAGCAGCTGCCCCAGGCAATGAGCAGTTATCTCTGACCACAGATTCCTTTGACACTGTTGAGCCCCGTTGGGGTCTGGTAACTGGGCCAATACTATCTCCTTTCCTGCTGCCATGGGGGCCTTCTGCAGTAGGGTGTGGCCTGGGCTTGCTTCCAGCTACATCCATCAGGGAGGGCTTAATTTGAAAGCCGCGCATGTGAGTGGGGGGGAGGGGCACCTGCCTGGCTTTGCCAGTGGGGTTAGGGCAGAGGTGTGTAGGATGGGATTATGGGATGGATGACCTGTAGAGTACAAAATATTTAACTTTGGAATTAGAGAATCCTAGAACCTTAGAATACTAGAATTTTAAAATTCTAGAATCTCGGATCACAGAATCTTAGAACCACTGTACATAGGCTCCTTCTGTCTTCTTATATTTCTCCTAAACAAGTTCAGAGTCTCATGAACTGAAACTCTTAACTTTGGTAAGGGTGCTCATTAGTGGATTGTACCTGATAACTCAGAGTCCCACCGATATCAGGGCTGTTTCACATAGAGAATCAAAATAAACATTGTTCACTTTGGGGAAATTGTAGTCAGAGTTTTAGTTCAAAAGAAACAAAATATTGTATGTGAATAATGGGAATGAGTTCGTTCTGATGACTACCTTGCAAGAGGAACTAAGCTTTAGTTACTTTTACCTGTGACTCATGTACTAAAGTCAAGCAGGAAAGACACCCAGAGACAATACAGATGGGGGCTGTTGTTCAGAAGAAAGGGAAGATTCATAATCATCCACTGAAGTGCAGTGATATTATAGTGAAAATGGCCTTGGGGAAGTCAATGAGTCAGTCAGTCAACAAGCATTTATTAAGTACCTACAGTGTGCCAGGCACTGCAATAAGTACAGGGGACATAAAGAAAGGAAAATAGGGAAAAGTGATAAAGACGTCTTTTTCAGGGTCTCATTAGACCATTCTTATGGGGGCCCTTTGAAACTCCTGTTAAGGCCTAGGGAGAACTCAAGGGAGAGAGGCACTCACATTCACGTACACACAGACACGTACACACAGACACGTAGAGACACACATAAACACAGACACACACACACACATACGGGGAAGAAAGGAAAGGAGAGGGAAGGAAAGGAATATGAAAATACAATTGTAAACTTTCTCAGAGGTAGAGTATTCCCCCTTCCTTTAGCTCCTGTAAGCCCCTACCAGAACTAGCCCTCAGGGAGAGCAAGCCCCATCTGAGCCTATTCTGAATGCTATCTTTATTTTTCAGCTTTATCTTCTCCTTCAAACTGAAATATGTAAACTAACGATTATTTAGCACTTTACAACTTGCAAAGAGTTTTCCTTATGGCCATCCTGTGAGGTGGGTAATGTAAAAGAGGATTTAAAAAAACTTTATAGTTGAGTAACGAGCTCAGCTTGAGAGAGGAGAAGAGATTTCTCCTAGTCACAGACAAGGGAAAGGTAGGACTTGACTTTGAGTCCAGCCCTTTTGCCATTACACCCTATAGAGATATTATTGACCTCTCATCTTCCCCCCCCCCCAAACCCCACCATGGCAGTGATATTTTATTTGATTCAGTGTTTTTCTGCTCTGACCAAGTCATCTGGCCTTGGTGAGTGTAGTGGGAAGGTGACTGAGTTTCAAGTCGAAGACCTGGCTTCGAGCCCTGGTTCTGCCACTTCATGACTTTAAGTATGACCTTAAGTAATTTCACTTTTCTGGACCTCAGCTTCCTTTCTCTGTAAAATGGGGAAACTTGCACTATTTATCTCAGGGGTTAGTTATGTAGAAAACACTGTAAAATTCCTTCATTGTTCTTTGTCTAGATTCTAGAGCCATAAGGGACTCTTGGAATCATCTATTCTAGAATCTGGGGTCCATAGACCCTCCCAAGACAAGAGGTCAGAGCATAGATTTCAGGGGACTCATTAACTTGGATTGGAAAAAAAGATGTCTTTTTTTCACTAACCTCTAATTAAAATTCAGCATTTCCTTTAAGAATGTAGGCAACATAACATTGTGTGAGAAGTCATTTGGAAGAATAGAACACATATATGTCTGACTGCTGGAGCTGCTGTCTCCATAGCCCAGAGAGGTCTAAGATAAGACCTAGCAAGAGACAGGACCAAACTTAACGTTGGAAAAGCATCTTTCTCCACTTTTGCCTAGGATGAGCAATGCCCCATGCCACATGGGGAAATGAAGAATGACATTATTTCCAGGTTACCCCTGGATAGGAGTGTGTAATCAAAAAAAGTTTAGAGACCACTGGTATAGAGAGAGTACTTGACTTGGAATTAGGAAGACCTGGGTTCAAATTCTGCCTGAAACGCTCAATAGATGTGTGTCTATGGGCAAGTCACTTAACCTATCCTAGCTTCAGTTTCCTTACACGTAAAAAGAGATTTTTGTTGTTCAGTTATTTCAGTTATGTCTGATTCTTCGGGACCCCATCTGAGGCTTTTCAGCAAAGATACTAGAATGGTTTGCCATTTCTTTTTCCAGTTCATTTTACAGATGAGGAAACTGAGGCAAACAGGTTTAAGTGACTTGACCAGGGTCACACAGTTACTAAGTGTCTGAGGCCAGATTTGAACTCAGGAAGATGAGGAAGAACTTCAGGGCCATTGTGAGCCTTAGGTGAGGCAATGCTTACAAAGCTCCCAGACATGGACTGATTACTCCAGATGTGGGAGACTGTTACTTTCTGTCCTATCCTGCCCATCCTTCTGCTTATGCCCTAGGATTCAGTCCTTGCCAAGTTTCTGTTCTTGTTTTCAAGCCTTCCCGCATGGATGCCAGCTGCATGTTTCTTTATCTTTCTGTGTTGGCAGTAGAGATGAAAACCTGCCTGCCCACCCACTAGACTACCAGACTAGGGCTTGCCTGTGACGAAATCCTTCTTTTCAACTGCCTCCTAATTGATTCACTTGCTTAAGTGACCACCTTTTGTGTATTTTATTATTCTGACCACCAAAGTATTCCTTAGAACCTCATTGTGGCAGACAGGCAGGCCCTAGATGATTTTGTCAGTGTCATACATGCTCTGGCAGGAATTACCAAACTGGAGGGGCAAAAATCTTGGCCATGTGCAGCATGTACAGCTCTGGATTGAGAGTCAGGAAGACCTGAGTTCAAATCCTGCCTTAGATGCTTAATAGCTGTAAGATTTCGGTTAAATCACATAACCTCTTTCAGGCTTTCATTATCTGTAGAATGAAGATAGTACTATTACCTACCAAGGTTGTTGTGGGATCGAATGAGATTACAAATGCAAAATCCTTTGTAAAATTTAAAGTGGTATGTGAATGCTAGTTGTCATCATTAGCTTGTGTCTGTCATCCAAGGGCAGGCTAATTAAGCCTAGCTAAGCTCAGAAGGCTCATCACTAGGTGGGCCAGAAGGTGATAGAACTTTTGGTCCTAGCTTCTCCCTCAGGCCATTGGAATCACAGATGATAGGATCATTGGTTTAGAGCTGCAAGGGGTCTCAGAAGTCCCCTAGTTTAGCCTCATTTTATAGATGAGGAAACTTTTCCATAGGGCAGCTAGGTGGCACAGTAGATTGAGCATGAGGCCTGAAGTCAGGAAGACCTGAGTTCAAATATGGCCTCAGACACTTACTAGTTGTGTGACGCTGGGCAAGTCATTTAACCCTGTTTGTCTCAGTCTCCTCATCTGTAAAATGAGCTGGAGAAGGAAATGGCAAACCACTCCAGTATCTTGGCCAAGAAAACCCCAAACGGGGTCATGAAGAGTCAGATATGACTGAAACAACTGACCAACAAACTTTTCCATTGTTGTATTTGGTTCTGCCTCCTTATGCTTCTTCTTTCATGTCAAACAGCACATGCTCTCATTGGGGAAAGAGGAATTTAAGGCATTGAGATACCTCACCTTCTGCCTGTCTTGGATGGTCTTTTTTTCCCCCAGGGAGGGGGGTGTAAAGTAACTTGCCCAAAGATACCTAGGTTGTAGGCCTTAGACATGAGATTTGAGTCCAGATCGCTTGAATCCAGAGTTAGTGCTCTTGTATTGAATTAAAACTGTGATTCTAAGGGCAGCTTGGTGGCTCAGTGGATAGAACACCAGCCCTGGAGTCAGGAGGACCTGAGTTCAAATCCAGCCTCAGACACTTACTAGCTGTGTGACCCTGGCCAAGTCACTTAATCCTGATTGCCTCACCAAAAAACAAAAACAAAAACAAAAAAACTGTGGTTCTGGAATTCCATATCAATCTGCTTTTTTGCCTGTTGATCTTCCCACAGGCAGAGTGGCAGGTTTGAAGAGGGGTGGGAAGGATGGAAGAAGCTTAATTTACTTTGGAGTGAATCAAGTAACCCTGTAGAAATTTTCCCAGGAGAGAAGTTGGTAGAACCTTAAATTCCTTGAGGAATGGGCTTCAGCTTTGAAAGAAACTTGGCATTTTGAAAGGCAGCTGCACTGGGTGAGGGGAAAGGGGGCAGTGGAGATCATTTGGCCTCCCTAGGGGTAGGGCATAGGGACCCTGGCTCTGGACAAGTAACAGAGCAGAGCAGAGCACCAGGATAGTTTGGGGGCAGAAGCAAGAGCTGGAGACTGACCAAGTGATGCAGCAGCTGTCCCTGTACTCAGAGCCAACTGCCTACTCTGGAGGCTTTCAGGGAAACTGCTGACATTTGTTTTTTTCCTAGAGAATTTTGGTCTGAAGCCTGTGGTGGTGAGGACAGCTGGGAGTGTAGTTGTGTGGTTTCTGTATGAGTCTCAGGGTTGTGTGCATGTGCTTGGTGCATCTGTGTGAACTGTGTGGCTGAGGGGGGAAGGTCTCACTGCGTGTGTGTCTACCTGTGTATTTGTGTGTGTGTGTGTGTGGTACATGTTCTCATGTATGTCTTAGTATTTGAGTGTATGAATGTGTGATGTATCTGCGTGGTCCCTACATGAACATGTGTATGTGCATGATATCTGATGTATGTTTATCTCTGAATGTAAGTGTGGAGTATGTGATTATATATGGGGTATATGACTGCCTCCATGTTCCTGTGTGTATGAGTATGTTAGGAGATGGTGTGTGTATCTCTATCTCTATGTGTATGTGCATGTTTTTGGTATGTCTCTGAGAGAGGGAGTGTATATGTATAAGTTGTGTGTGGTTTGTTCTTTGTTCTGGAAGAGGATCGTGATATCAGGGAGATGATGACATAACTTGAAAACTGACTTTCATTTGAGTGAGGGAGGACTGTGCAAAGTCACTAGCCTCACTTTCTCCTCCAGAGCCATCTGGCTCCACTGGCCAGATCTCAATCAGGACAACTGGAGATGGCCCAGGATGCAATGGGAGACCTTGACCTTTTTAAGCTAAGGTCTTTCCAAGTTCTCACTTTGAGTGAGGCAATGCCCATTCAGTGAATAGGCCTCTTTAAGAAGTGAGTTAAGGGATGACCCCTTTAATAAAAAAAAACAATCAGACTGGGCAAGAAGACCCTCAGGATTGCTGGCCAAAAGAGAAAGTCACCATTTACATTCACTCTGAGCCTGGAGGGCCCAAAAAAATAACCATTAAATGGTGCTTGGGGGTACCTATTGTCCAATCCATGAGATCCAGAGTGAATTGGGTTTAAGGCTTGGTCTCTGAGAAAGAAATCTAGCCAGTAAACCCCCAGTTAATAGGTAGCTTTTGGCCATCAAAAGTTACCTTCCTTCGGGCAGAACATCCTGTGGTAAGTGGAGAGAAGAGGAGAGGAGAGGGGAGGGGAGGAGAGAGGGTATCTCATAGAAGGTAAAGCATCAAACTATAGATCAGGAGACCTGGGTTCAAATCCTGGCAAATCCTGTCTCTGCCATTAAATAGCTGGGTGAGCTTGGGAGCAGTTTCTCTGACCCTCAGTTTCTTCCTCTGTAAAATGAGGGCTTTAGACCAGATGGTTTTTAAGCTCATTTCTAGCTCTAATCATTTATGACTTGGCATGTGCAGCCCCTATAGAGGAATGTAGAAGATGGGGTGAGGAACTCTAGAATCCCCCACCCTCCCACCAAGGGGGAACATTTATAGCTCTTTCATATCTAAACTTGCAGCCTCATACAGAGTGTCCCAAAGTCTTTATGTAACTTTGAACTATTAAAGCTTAAAGCTATTAAACCTACAAGAGTTTTAAGCAGTAAGAGCTGAGAGCTGCATTTAGGCTTTTGAGACACCCTGTATGAGCATGTGATGAATGCTTAGCTCAGGTCTCAGCCTGGGACAGTCATGAAGCCCCCGTCAGGAATCACAGGTACAGGGAAGATGGAGTAACTGCTCATTCTCATCTTAGAGTTCTCCATGGTGATGGTTAAAAAATCCCCATCACTTTTTTCTTTTTGATACTAGATGGCCTTTAATGCTTTGGCCTTTAATCTTTCCCCAGATGTGCAGACCTAAAGATAATTTTTCCTCTCTCCTAGGTCTAAATTGCTTTCTGGTTCGGACTTTGGTGCAGTAGAAAGAGTACTGGCTCTGGAGTCCGAGGGCTTGGGTTCGAATCTTGCCTCTGACATTTATTACTTGGATGACCTTGGGCAGGTCCCTTAAACTCCTAGGGCCTTGATTTCCTCATATGTAAAAAGAGAGGGTTGGACTTAATGACCTTTGAGGTCTTTTCAATCTAGGATTCTGTGCATCCTATGCACCCAGTTTGGAAAATGAAGTCCACACATGCATGAGCACTGCCCTGCATCCTAGGACAGCATTCAGAGAAATCCTACAAATGGAAACATGTTAAAGGAATTTCATTGTGCACCCCAGCCCCCAGCCCCTTATACTAGGTCAAGCAGGATGAATCCATGCATAATTTTGCACAGTTCTAATACACAGATTATAGACTCTCAGAGGCCATCTGTTTCAATTCCCTCATTTTACCATGTGAAGAAATTGAGGCTCTAGGAGGTTAAGTGACTTGCCCACAATTACACAAGTAGCATCAGAGGTGAGATTTGACCCCAACTCTTCACGTCTCCAAGTTTAACACTCTATCCACTAAGCCATAATTTTCTCTGCACAAGATCTGACAATAGATCACTTCAATACTTACAAACTCCTTAGTTCTGCTTTTTAAGGTCTTCCATAATTTGGGTATCTCCTTTCCATCTTTATTTCACATTAGTTCCCTTCAGACACTCTCGAGGTGACTTATTAGCTTTTTCCTGATGTCATTTTCCCCATGTCTGCCTCCATGCGTTCATATAGGTATAGGACATACCCCATGGCTAGAGTAGAGGCCCTCCTTATCTCCACTGGTTGAAATCCTCTCCCTTCAAGTTTTGGCTTAGGTAACACATCATCAGTTAAGCCTTCCATGATATCACCTCAGCTCCTCAAATGCCTATTTCTTCTTCTTCTTGCTCTTCTTCTTCTTCTTTTTCTTTTTCTTGTTTTCTTCTCCTTCTTTTTCTCCTCCTCCTCCTCCCTCTTCTTGTCCTCCCTTTCCTCCTTCTCCTTTTCCTCCTCCTTCTCCCTTCCTTCTTTCCTTCCTTCCTTCTCCCCTTCCTTCCTTCCTTCTTTCCTTCCTTCCTTCTGTCTTCCCTTATCACAGGGCCTGACAAATAATAAATAATTGAGAAATGTCTTGAATTGGACAGAGTACTTCAGAAGACTTCATCTGTGTAGGTACTCCCTCCAGTGATGTAATTTGCAAACTTTGGTTCCTTAATAGATGGTCTTCCAGGAATAGCTGTTTCAAAAACAAAATAAAACTAAACTAATTAGTTGGCTGCTGCTTTTCTAGTGATGTGTCTCTCCATACCTAGCTAGGCTTACCCTCAAGATGACAGGTAACATCCCTTTCTGAGATCCTACTGGAAGCCTTTCCAACTTGGTAGAACCTGCTCCAGTTTACACTATGCTCCCAGAGCCCAGAGTCTCCTCTATACTTGAAGGAGGCATTGCTCTTGACATGCAGAACCATGAGAGCAATGGTGGTGATGGGGAGCTCTCTAAGTGAAGAGTTGTAGGATTATAGAATCATAAATTTAGAACTGGAAGGGGCCTCAGTAGCCATTTAGTGTAGCCTCTTCATTTTGAGGGTGAGAGTGCTGAGGCTCACGGGCTTTAAGGGAGCTGCCCAAGAGCACAAAGATGGTAGCAGATAGGGGCAAGTCCTTTGCCTGTAAAGCCAGTGCTCTTTCAGCTCTAGCCGGCTGGATTATAGGATCTCCCCTGTGAGGAGAGCAGGGCTGTATGCAGACAAGCTAGCATCATCACCACCATCATCATCGCAAACATTTCTATAGTCCTTTAAGGTTTCCAAAGCACTGTACACATATCTCATTTGATATTCACAACAACACTGGGAAGTGGGTGCGATTACCTCCCCTATTTTACAGATGAGCAAACAGAGGTCAAATGAAATTAAATAACATGTCCAGTGTTACACAGACAGAATGTATCACAGGCAGAATTTGAATGTGGGTCTTCCTGACTCCCAAGTCACACACACTCTCCACTACACCACCTAACTGCCTCATCAGTGGGTCAAATTGAGCTCTTTCTAACTTGACCCCTTGTCTCTCAAGCCTGCTCCTGGGTTATTTCTTCCTCAAAGTCAGCCCCCACTGCTCTCCAGTCCCTTCTTGTGTCCTATTGTGATTTCTGCTTTTGTGTCTCCTTCAGATGCTACTGTCTGACACCATTGGTCCTGTAGCTTCCAAGGCTTGTCTTCCTAGTTTATAAGATGATAGGTTTAGAGTTGGAAGAGTCCTTAGAGGTCTCTGAATCCAATCCCCCTCATTTGACAGATGAGTAAACTAATGCAGTTTTAAGTGACTTGCCCAGGTTCACACAACTGGTGTCTGAGGCAGGATTTGAACTCAGAACTTTCTAACTCTAAACCCAGTGCTGTATCTTCTGTGCCACCTTGTTGCCTAGTTGGCTTTTAATCTTGACTTATTGGCTCAGTGAGTCTGATCTCTACCTGCATAATAATTCGTTTCCTCTGTTTCCCAAATTGCACAAGATTCAATCACCATCATGGAGCCTCCTCAATGGCAGCCCAAACCCCAGCCTTGAGAGGCTCTGTAATAGCTCAACAGAGGCAGAACAGCCTTTTGGAAGTAGCTGAGGACAATGTGCAAAGGCTAATAACTGAAGGAAGTCTAAAAGGATTTCTTTTTTCTTGATTTGTGAACTTATTTGTATGAAAAGTCTTACAAAAGCGTTAAAAGAGCCAGTCAGTTATATATTTAACAAATTGTCTTTATGGAACAGAATGCATGACACAAAAGGAAATATAAACTTCAGCAAAAGCTAGAAGAGTGAGCATAGTATTTCCATTATCATTGCCACCTTGCACCTATTGTGGAAATTGATGACCGTATTGTTCCACTCATCCATATTTGAAGAACTCAGCTTGTTCAATGATTATTTATTCTTCTTCTTTTTTACAAGCATCTTTTGGCAAATGTATGAGTTTATTTGGATTATCAAAAGAGATTTTGCATGTTCAGTCATCAGCGGTGTAGTGAACAGAGTATTGGATTTAGAATTAGTGCGAAAAGGAAAGAATATTGGATTTAGGATCAGAGTCAGTCAGTCAACAAGCATTTATTAGACACTTATTATGTTCCATTAAGTGCTGAGGATAGAAAGAAAAAAAAACAGACCCTCCCCTGAAGGAGCTCACAGTCTAATACAGAAGATAACATGGAAGGAATTATGTGCAAACAAAATAAAAATAGGATAGACTGTAGCCAATTAGTGAACTAGCATTAAGGGGGGCTGGTGAAGATTCCTTGTAGAAGGAAGGATTTTACCTGAGATTTGAAGGGAGTCAGGGAAGCAAAGAGGCAGAGATAGAAGGAGAACATTCCAGGTATGGGTGATGGTCAAGTAAAAATATATAGACTCAGAAGATGGATTGACTTGTGCAAGCAACAGCAAGGATGCTAGTGTAGTTGGATCACTGTCTATGTCAGGGCAAAGTGTAAGCAGACCAGCAAGGTGGGAGGGGGCAGATCATGAAGGACTTCAAATACCAAACAGGATTTTATATTGGATCCTAGAGGTGATAGAAAGTTTATTGAATTTGGACAAGATATGGACAGGCCTGTGCTTATGGTGATCAGTTTGACAGTGGGTTAGAGGATGAGCTGGAGCAGGGAGATACTTGGGGCAAGGAGGTCAACCAAAAGCCTATTGCAGTAGTCCTGGTGTGAGGTGTTTAGGCTTGTGCCTGGGTGGTGGCAGAGTCAAAAGAGGGAAGGGGCTGTAGATGAGATATGATATGCAGGTAAAACCAATAGAACTTGGTGACAGATTGGATAGTGTATATGTGCATGAGAGAGACAGAGAGACAGAGACAGAGAGACAGAAAGTCAGACAGAGAGAGATAGAAAGAGACAGAGAGACAGACAGAGAGACATACAGAGACAGAGACACAGAAAGACAGAGAAAGAGAGAGAGACAGAGACAGAGAAGACTGAGGATGATGCCTAGATTGGGAGCTATTAGGATGGTGGTACCCTCAACAGTAACAGAGAAGTTCAGAAAGGTTTTGGTGAGAAAGATAATGAGTTCAGTTTTGAACATGTTGAGTTCAAGATATCTACAAGACATACAGTTTTAAGATGTCCAATAAGCAGTTGGTGATGCAGAGCTGGTGATCAGGAAAAATGTTAGAACTGGATAAGTGGATTTGATAATCATCAGTATAGAGCTAGATAAATCCATGGAAGAAGAGAAGAGGGCACAGGACAGAGTCCTGGGGGGATACTTACCATTAATTGGCATGATCTGGAAGAAGATCCGGAAGAAGATCCAGCAAAGGAGACTGAGAATGAGAAGATCAGATCAGTAGGAGAACCAGGATAGAATAGTGCCATGGAAACCTAGAGAGAAGAGAGTAGGTGGGAGAAGAGGGGGATCTACAGGGTCAAAGGCTGCAGAGAGATGAGAAGGATGAGGATCGAGAAAAGAGTTGACAATTAAGAGATCGACGGCAACCTTGGAGAGAGCAAAAGACCTCTCTTCAAATCCCAGATCTGTTGTTTACTGCTGATGTGACCTTAAACAAGTCATTTAACTTCTCTCGGCTTCAGTTCCCTCATCTGTAAAACAGAGGTGGTCGACTAGCTCATGGAGTCACAGAGCTCGGAGGGTTGTCAGAAGTCATCTAGTTAGATTTTCTTAATAAAATTATTTGTTTTTAATAGACTATTAAAGTGAGGCAGTCCTTGCCCCTGAAGGCAAAGACTGTCTTTTGCCTCTTTTTGTATCTCTACACAGTGAGTCGTGTAGTGCCTGGCATATAGTAGTAAACATTAATAAATGTTTATTGATTATTTATTGATTGATTGAGTTGTCCTAAGCATGACCTAAAGCATCAGAGTCAGAATTTGATTCTAGAACTTTTGTTTACAACAATGGACCTTGTGTCTGGTGGAAGTTTAATGAATATGGAATGAATGGCTGTATTAGTTTGTAAGGACAGGGTCTGATTTTCATTTATCTTTGTATCTGCCCCAGAACTTAGTCAAGGCCATGCACAAAGTAGGCATTGAGCATATATCTGTCCAATGGGTCAATGAATAAACACTGTAGGTGTTGCTATAATGAAAACAGGACTGGCTTTGGAGTAAGACCTGAATTCAAACCTTGGCCATGCTAACTCTAGAACCTTGGGCAAGTCATCTCCCTTCTCTGGGTCTTGGTTTTCTCATTTGAAAGAAAAAAAAGTGGGGGATGGGACTGGATTGTCTGTTAATTTTCCTTCCGGCTTTGAAGTTTGTCAGGAATCTGTGAGGCCTAGAGGTGAAGACCCTTGGCAAAGGGGCATGAACTATGGCAGAATTGGGATTCTCACCCAGTGGAACAGTGAAAAGATCACTGTGATGGGGGCCATAGCCTGGCTCTGTTACTTCCTACCTGTAGGACTGTTGACAAGTTAGTTACTTAACCTCTCTATGACTCAGTGTCCTTATCTCTAAAATGAGGGGGTTACATTTGATGGCCTCCAAGGTGCCTTCCAGCCCTAATTCTATTATCCTAGAATCCATGACTTCTGACTTCTAAAACATTACTCTGTCTACTATACCACAGTTTTCTTTTGGGAGCAATTTAAAAACAAAACAAAAGTATACTCACAGTGTGAAACTAGGCAGGATGCCTTAGGCTTAGCTTGCAGGTATGGTAGGGACAGAAAGAGCAAGCCCAGCTGGCAGAGGTAAGATGATGTGCCACAGAAGCTCCCTTTGCATACATCCCCCCACTCCTGTAGTGACACAGCTCTTTAGTAATTCCATTGTAACAATCCAGTGCCTTCCACAATAGTATACTTCGCCTTTAATCTATTGCCCTAATACTTATAACAAGGCAGCAGCGATTTATATACAGCTCCTGCTCCAGTGATTACCTTCTGATTCTTCTGATTTCTAAGAGCAAAATGCCACCTACACTTCTATTACTGCCCTAGCCCAAATGCATAGATAAAAGAAAAAAAAAACACCCAGGTCGGCTATTTGTGTGCTTGTCTCTCCGTTCCCCTCCTCCTCCCTCCTTTCAGCTTATGGTCCATGCCGGTTGATATACAGCAAAATGAGTTTGTGATTTAGCCTTAGAAAAGGTTAACTCTAAATAATTATCAGAAAGTTAAAATATAGAGCTGAAATGTTGCTTTAGTTTTTTATGGGTCTTAAATAATTTGGCCTCCTTCCCTGAAGGATTTAGTATAATTCAATGAGAAAATTGCATTCAAATCCTGTGGGCTGTTTTGACGTGACTGAATTGCAATGAGAAGAAGATGTGCAGAGTATTTTCCTTGCTACAAGCTCAGCTTCAGTTGGGCTCCTGAAAAGATCTCAATGCCAGAGATCCCTTGGCTGCCTGGTCATGAGCTCTGGGGAGTGAGGAAACTGGATAAAACTAGAGGATAAAGACCCTTTATACTTTCCTTAAGGCCCTCCATTCAGGGAGAACTCACATCTTAAACTGGATGTCCCAAAGACATCTTAAATGCACGTCGAAAACCGAGCCCGTTATTTTTCACCCAAATCTCCACTCTTCTGAACTTCCCAATTAACGGTTGAGGGAATCACCTCAACCTCCTAGTCACCTAGGTCCCAACCTAAGTGTCATCCTCAATTCTTCATTTTTTTCTCACTGCCCCATATCCACTCTGTTGCCAAGTCCTGTTGATTCTTCCTGCCCAATAGTTCTCATATCCCACTCCTCCCCTTTGACACTTGCCACCACCCACCTTGGTGCGTAACCTTATCGCTTCATGTCTGGACTATTGTAATGGCCTGCAGGCTAGTCTCCCTTACCTCAAACCTCTCCTTACCCTGGTCCATCCTCTACCTAGTTATCAAAACGATCTTCCAAAAAGGCAGGTCTGACCATGTCACCACCCCTCCCCCATTCAATAAACTTCAGGGGTTCCTTATTACCTGCAGAATCAAATACTGGGAGTAAGATATCTCAGCTCAGCCAAGAAGGAGGCCCCAATCTCACCTAAGGGAAGTTCTCCAAAGTCTTCTGGTCTCTCTCTGTCTCTCTCTCTCTCTCTGTCTCTCTCTCTGTCTCTCTCCCACACACACACACACACACACACACACCCCCGAAGAGAGTTTGGAACTGTGTGTGCCTTCCTTTGAAGCAGCAGGAAGGAAAAAGGTCTTTTCTTCTTCTACGCTCTTGAGCCAACTTCACCCCTCACATAGCATCATGTAATTATTCTTTCTACCCATGAGGAGAATTTTATGAAAATGCTTCAGTCTTGAACCCAATGCTATATTCTGAACATAGATTTAAAGCTGAAAGGGACTTCAGAAGCCATTCTAGTCCAAACCTCTTATTTTCAAGTATGAAGAAACAGAAAGAGATTAAGTTACTTGCCCAAGGTGACGCAGATAGTAAGTTGCAGAGCCAGGAATTGAACCCATGACTTCCAATTTCAAATCTCCCACTCTTTCCATTGTCACAGATTCTTTTAATATGCATGTTATGCCACTATGATTATCCATCTATTTTCTCTCTCTTATTCTTACTTTTTGGCTGGTCTTTCTCATTTTCTGGCCACACCTAAGATCATAGTATTTAGCATGAAAAGGACAATCTTAGAGACCATCATTTTACAGGAGAGAAAACTGAGACCTAGGGAGGTTAAGGGACTTGTCCAAGGTCACACAACTATTAGAGTCAGAATATGAACACAGGTCACAGGATCAAAAGATCATGAGATCTAGAACTGTAAGGGACCATAATCACGATCTAGTTTAGTGTCTTCGTTTTACAGATGAGGAAACTGGGAATTAGAGAGCCTAAATTACTTGCCCAAGGTCACTCAACAGTCCAGGTCAGAATTTGAATCCATATCCTTGAACTCAACATGCAGTGCTCTTTCCATTATACTGTACTACCTCAGTCCTTATCACACCTTCTATACTACTTCCAAAAAGCTTTACTCTTGTACTTTTCTCCTGTGTATGAGTTTTCCCATGTTCCTCTGCATTTCTCATATTTCTCATTTCTGATGGCACTACTCTATACCACAATTAGTTTCCCAATTAATGGGCACCCATATCATCTTTTTTTTTGCTACAATAGAAGGTACTTCTGTGGATGTTTTGGTATGTATTGGGTCTTTTTGTTCTGTCTTTGACATCCTTAACCTCACTGGGAGAACATTGAAAAATCCTTTAGACCCCCCAGCAGGGCAGCAGGCTTGGAAGATGATTCTCCCATCCACTTCAGCTCTGATAAGGCTTACCCACTGAAACAAATGGTGGGTTTGACAGTTTTACTGTTCAATTGTATTGTATAGATTTTGAATAAAAATAAATTGGCTTCTTTTAAAGAGAACAAGATCCTAGAATACTGCTAGGATGTGGGTGAATAATGGGCTACTGCTTTTGACTTTTGTCCTTTAGAAGGGCCTTCCTATCTTCAGTATTATGCAGGTTTTATGTTGATAAATCTTTTCCTGTCCCAACATAACAAAGGAAGAACATATGCTATTGCAATTCAGTTCAATCTGTTATACTCCTACTCACCTATCCCTCTTCTCTGTGATCACTTTAGTAATAAGATGTACTATATACCCAATGCGAGTCTGTCTTGTGGTCCACTCTGGTCTATAGATCTTTCTAGGCTTTTCTGTTATTGGGCAGTCAGGGCTTTCATAGCATGATGTG
>NW_020954548.1:30444813-30452610 GCF_900497805.2 Vombatus ursinus | reverse complement strand
ACACACACACACACACACACACACACACACACACACACACACATATATATATATATATGACTTTCTTCACCTTCAAATAACACATTTCACATCCCTGAGAAGCATTTCCCAAAACCTTCCTCTTCTTTAATCATGGAACATACCCACATCTCTAGTTGCCATACAAAACAGAGATCCAGGGAGAAAATTTCAAGACTAGTGAACCAACAGAGAAGCTTTCTGATCTGTATGAATTATGATATCTTAGATGTAGATCCAGAAATGAGAGAACATCTGGTCCAACCCTTTTTTTATATAGATGAATAATCTAAAACTCAGAGTAGAGAAGGGATTTTATGGAATAAGAAAATGAAACCTAGGCAAGAAAAGTGACTTACCCAAGGTCACACAACTAGTAAAAGACTCCAAATTCAGTGCTGTCTCTAGAATACCAAATTGTGTCCCTTGCACTGTGCTATTTTTTGCAGGGACTGTACTTATGGGGAAAATCTGAAGGATCCCTAGAGCACTAGTAGCCTTTAGATGGTGAGCCCAGCCTGGAGCATTGCTATCAGATCATTGATCTTCTGACTTTTCAGAAGCGGAAATAATTTAACACAAGGTCAGTACTTTCCTTATAGTCAACTGGGCTTATCCCCACCATTTCAGCTCATGGGACAATGTCTGTGGCCTCTGGCTACTTCTACCGGTTTCTGTAACAATACACTAAGTACAGGTGACTCTTATACCCCCAACAAAACCCCTTTGCAATGTGCTTGGGTATTAGAGCTATAGCTAACAACTCTGGAACCCCAGGCAAGAACCTGAAAAGCCCCTGGGGAAAGTGGGAGCACTTGCCTTGGAGGTGCCAAGACACACTCGGTTAAGTGATTTGCCCAGAGTCACATATGTGTCTAAAGCATGTGTCCACAAATGTCTAAGGTAGAACTTGAACCCAGATCTTCCTGACTCTAAATTTCCATTATTATAGGATTCTCTATTTACCATTACATCCTGCCCAAGTTGAAGATGTGGTGCTTACCAATATTGGCAAGGGGATTTTCCTCACCAGGAGTTCCCAACATCAATGAAATTACAACTACTGTGAAAAACAGCCAACCAACCAAAAAGAAAGAAGTCCCTCCAAAACAGACAGCTTAGTTTTTTCTCCCTGTAGATAGAATACAGATGCCATCAGTGTCTCTGTTGGGTTTCTTCTTTGGAAGCAACTCGTTCTCCCCTCACCCCTCATCATTCAACTGCAAAAATAAAGATGGACTTGGAAAGTTAAGTTCAGTCCATTTTTCCTTCATAATATCTGACATATCTTCCTGTCTCTTTGTATTACCATCATCCTTATTACCTGCCTCCTAGACTATTTTAATAGTCTCCTAACAGGTCTTCCTGACTCCTGTATTTCTTCTTAATCCATTTTACTCATTCCTGTAAGATTAAAATTCCCAGGATACTGTTTTTTATCATGTCATTCACCCCTGCTCAAATATCTTCAGTGGCTCCTCATTTCCCTAAAGGATGAAATTTGAGCTTTCATTTGGCTTTTAAGGTCTTCCATAAGCTAGTCCCAGCCCTCCTTTCCTCCCTACCTTCCAGTCTTACTTTCCTACATACACAAATTCCTTGTTTCAGCTATGTTGATCTCTTCACTATCCTAGTAACATACAATGCTTTATGCTTTTGTTGCATGCCGTTTTTCCTTCCTGGACTATCCTGGCTATCAAGTCCTAACTATTCCTTCAAGGATTAGATTAGGGCCAGCTCCCCAGTGAAGCATCCCCTAACTACCATAGGCTATATTCTATTCTCTATGCTTTCTATTGTTTCCCTTATAGTCAGGACCACTGCCCTTGCTACTTAGCTTGTTGTGTATGGAAGTCTTATTTTCCTAAACAGATTGTAAATTCCTGAGATGCCAGGGACTGGGTTTTATACTTTTTTTTTAGTCCTCCCCATAGTATATAGAATGATTCCTGTCACATAGTAAGTATTCAATAAAGATTTG
Source organism: Vombatus ursinus (assembly GCF_900497805.2). Lineage (NCBI taxonomy): Eukaryota > Metazoa > Chordata > Mammalia > Diprotodontia > Vombatidae > Vombatus > Vombatus ursinus. The sequence continues at coordinate 30,450,611 of NW_020954548.1, read as the reverse complement.
TTGATTGATTGAAATAATAAAGTAGCTTCCATCTCCAAATTCTATAATATAGACAATTCTATGACTCTAAGATTCTGTGGCTCTATTACTAAGACTGTGGAAGGAGAACTTCTTAGTTTGCATCTGAGTTTCCATTCACATGCTGTCCAAGAGTCTTAACAATATAATCATTACCAAAGTGGGCACCTTGGCTCGATGTTTTACCTCTGATTGGTTGAAGGTCTTGAAATATGGAAGTCTTGGTCTTGAAACTTGAAGGGACTTTTCCCTGGACCCAAGTATTGATCCTAGTATTGATCTTTTTTTTTTTTTATAACATTAGCATTCTCCAAACCCACACTAACATGCACGGCATGATTATGGGATATTCTCTTTCCTTGGCTTCTGAAACATAAGCTCTTATAGTTCAGCATCAATATCGCTAGTTCCTTCTCTGAATCTTTCAAGGTCCCCTCAATTTCTTTGAGACTCTTTAAGGTAAATATTCCTCCAAGGTCTATCTTTGGTACTTTTCATTTCTAAATCTAATAATAATTACTGGCATTCATATATCACGTTGAAGTTCGCAAAGTGTAAATTTTATTTTACATCTCCCCAATTAACAAGCACTTATTTTCCCTCCCTATCCCCCCCTCCACATGCAATAAAAACAAAACAAATATGCACAATAAAGCAAAACAAATCCCTATATTGTCCAAGTCCAAAAATGTATGAATCATTCTATCTGTTACTTCCATCAGTCTCTGGAAAGCACATTACATATGCCTTCTCATTAAAGCCTAGCAACAACCTTGTGAGGGAGGCACAACTAGTACTATTATTTTCGTTTTACAAATAAGGAAACTGAGGCTCAAAGAAACTAAATAATTTGACATGGTCATGCAGCTAGTGAAGTATCAGAGGCAGTATGTGGCCCCAAATCTACTTGACCCCAACTCTACCACTGTAATCACTATGCAACAATTTCTGTCTATGTGTTTCCCCTTGGTAATTTCACTCATTCACATGACTTTGACTACTGCTTCTGCGCAGGTGATGACTAAATTTATATTTCCACTCTTGACCTTTTTTTCTGATGCTTGGGTCCATGTCTCCAACTGCCTATCAAACATTTCCATTGCTACCTCAAGCTCAAGATGTCCAAAACCAAATGCCTTGTCATTCTCATTGACCCTGATCCTCCTTTGACTTCAAGGTTTTTGACTCAGACTCCCAGGTTTTAAATCTTGGTGATGTCTTCGAATCTTCCCTCTTCCTCATCTATCATAGATAATTAGTTACCAAAATGCTATCAATCCTATATCCTCTACATTCCCATGGTTATCAATTTAATAGAAACCTTTATTACCACCTGCCCTAACAGCTATGATAACATTTTACAGGTCTTTTCACTGCTACTCTTCCTCCTGCTGCAAAGTTATCCTTTATAGATAATTATAATTATGTATATACATATATACATATATTTAATTATAATTTTCCTTCTTCATGGGTTTGGTTGGGTCACTCCTCTGCTCAAAGATCTTCTGGGAATCCCTATTGCCTACCAAGTAAAGTTTGGATTCTTTTTCTTGGAATTCAGGGTCCTTAATAATCAGTCTAGTTCAATTCTACTTTTCCAAGTTTATTTCATATTAATTCCCTACTCTTCACTTGGGCAAACAAAACTACTCTCTTTCCCTAAAATATTAGACACGCTTTCCTGCCCTTGCCTTTGCTTATGCTATTTCCTATAACCAGAATGCTCCATGACTACCCCTTCCATGAAGTCTTCCCTGATTCTTCTTATTACAACCATATTACAACTCAGACCTTGTATAGAACATACATAGGACTCTAATGTTTTCTTCACTTAACGCTGTGCATTCTAACTTAGTGCTTTTATCTTGCTTCTCTCTTTGACTGTGAGCTCCATGAGAATAGGAAGCATGTATTATCTAAACCGTCTGTCTCCCCTAGCATCTAACACAGGGCTAAAGTGAACTGAATTAGATTGAATGACATCAACAATGAAGTGGAGAGTAGACTGGCTAAGGAATGAAAACTTTTCTTCTTTAATTCCTCAGTGCCACCATAGGGTAAAAATGAAACTTTCCCGGGTAATTAAAGGGCATATGCAGCTGAAACAACAGAAGGTATCATGGTCATTTCTGAAGGATAGATTTGTTCTCTTCTTGGGCCCTGGCCTCATCCAGTAAGCTTGTCTGTGAATTCAGCTACAGGCTGTCTTGGAGTGGCCTATAGGTCACAAAATAACTTAACATCTTACAGATGGTTGCTCTGGATTCTATATCTGGCATTTTCTTTGAGTTTATTCAGTTGTTTTCAATTCTTCATGATGCCATACAAGGTTTTCTTGGCAAAGATACTGGAGTAGTTTGCCATTTCATTCTCCAGCTTATTTTACAGGTGAAAAAACTGAGGCAAACAGGGTTCAGTGACTTGGCCAGGGTCACACAACTAGTAAGTGTCTGAGGCCAGATTTGAACTCATGAAGATGGGTTTTCCTGGCTTCAGGCCCAGAACTCTATCCACTGCACCACTTAGCTGCCCTTTCTTTGAGTAGTGTCTGAATAACAGACCAGCCAGGGAGCTGGGGAGATGCTGCATCACATCAGCCTAAGGGATACTCCATTTCAACACTATTCCCTTAAAATCAATTGAATAATTTAAACCTACCTTTATTAACCCATTATGGATGAGGCATTGAGCTAAACACTGGGGATACAAAGATAAGATTGCAAAAGTCTTGAACTCAAGGAGCTTACACTCTCATGGTGGGGGGAGTGGTTATCTTATTCATAGATAAACCTAATACAAGGTGTGATGTAATAGAGGAAAAAGAGTTTGAGATCAAGTGCTCTAGGAACATATGAGGAGGGTGAGAGCACTTTCAACCTCTAAGATCCTGTGGCCAGAATTACTTTTGATTGTCCATGGTGACATACTTAGGTAGAACCTGTAGACCTTCTTTCATGTCTGTCCTGGGCCTTAGACTTTTCCATTTTATAGTTTGTGGAACTGGTAGCAATGGGGATGCTACCCTAATAAACTTGGGGTTTGAATCTTTTGAAGAGTGTGGAAATGCTCATTGAGTAAGGAAAGCCTTATAGAATGGTATCTGGACATCAGATGATCAAGCTACCTACCTTCCCATTTAGAGCCTTTTTGTTTTTCATACCCTGGTCTCAGCTTTTCAAGTTAATCTGATAAATGGCAAGGTGAATGCATTACTCCCTCCTAGTAATAAATTCACAATTTAACAGGTGCCTTCTGGAGACACAATGCCTTAATCTAAAGGTAACTCATAGATCATGGATGGGAAAAAAAAAACTTCAGAGCTGAAAGAGACTTTAGGGCATAGAATATCAGAACTAAAAATGAACACAGAGATCATCTAGTCAAAATCCCCTCATTTTACAAATGAGACAACTGGGGCACAGAACAGGGTTGTGACTTGCTCAAAGTTTCACATTGGAGTTGATGGCAGTTGGATTATTGTGTTACCCCATTTCCTAGAAAAAGATTTGCATTTTATTGGGACCCTTCTGAAGACACAATGCCTTAATTACAAGGTGACTTAGATTATGGATGGAAGAATTTTAGTGCTAAATGGGATCTCAGAGCATAGATGGTCAGAGGTAAAAATGGTCTTAGAGATTGTTTAGTCTAACTCCCTCATCTTACAGATGAGGAAACCAAGGTACAAAACAGGAAAGGGTCTTGTTCAAAGTCACATACTTGAGTCAATGACAGAACTGGAACTATTGTAGAATCTAGGCCTCCTAAACCTGGAATTTCAGGCTCTGGGCCAGGCTAGTGGTAGAGATTTGGGGGAGGGAAAGGGGGAGGGAAAAGTTCAGTCTTCCTTCCTCAAGCCCTATGGGTGGCTAACACTTCTGCCTGATTTTAGGCTACCCTAGGGGAAGGGTTGGGATTCTGTGGAAAGTATATTGGGTTAGAAATCCTAGACCTGATTTTGTCATTTTATAGTTGAGTGATCTTCACTTTACAGATCAAATGAGATATTTGTAAAACTCTTAACACAATGCCTGACACATACTAGGTGCTTTATAAATATTTATTCCCTTTCTCCTCCGCAGATAAAGGAACTATAGTCCAAAGTCACTTGCCTGAGGTTCCACAGTCACTAAATAGCAATCTAGTTCAATTTTGGAAATCTTTACTAAGCACCTACTATGTGCAAGGCATTAGGTGTTATGTACTACTACGTATTAGGGATGCAAAGATTGAGGCCAACAAAGTGCTTACTCAGGGAGTTTCTATTTTACAAGCAGAGCTGGATTGAGAGGCGATAGTATGAAAAATGTTAGACACAAAGAGCCCATAAAAATGCACCTGTCTCCCATGGGATGGGAAAGAGGATTGTGTACATTTTGGGAAAAGAGATGGTGGTTGAAGTTGGGGCACTACTCAGATCCTGGACAAAGTGAAGGCAGGATGGAATGATATCTAACTATGACTGAGCTCAGGATAAGAAGAAAACTCTGTGGGGTTCTGGGCAGGATGCTGGGGAGGGCGGTGGTTCCTCAGCTCATAGCTCATTTTAGATGCTCTCCAGATAAATGTAACCTTCCTGGGTCACATCTTTATGCTGGCCTCAGGCAAGCACAGAGCTGAATTCATTCTGGCTGGTACATAAAACCCATGCACCATTGATGAGCTCCTGTTTGGTTTAAGAGCAGGGCTTTTACGGACAAGGTTTTATCTCTTGGATGTCATACATTATTGACACTGTTGAAGCCTCCTGCCTGCCCACAGATGACCGCAGGCTGGTGAAGGGCAAAATGAGAATGATCTGGTTAGGTTGGTATGAGCTAGGCAGGTCCAGGGGGCCAGGGCTTATATTCAGTCCTAGGTTAGACTATTTCCCTGGGAGGCAAGGCAGGGGTGGGTGGATGGGGAGGAGATGATACTCTGCCTTGGGGCTCTGGGTGCCTGAATCTAATAAAGATGGCAGAGCTTGGGAATCTTGTGGTACCAAAGTTTGGTCAGCTTAGGATCATTAGCCCAAGAAAGAGAGATATGTGAAAATTCTAAAGGAGCAAGCTATCTTCCTTCCCACTTAGAGCTATTTGTTTTGGTGAGCACCTGCGCCGCTAGTTCCACAAAGAATAGATACTGGAAGAGAGCCTGAGTTGAAGGAGTAGCAAGGAATTTTGGAAATCTTGAATTGGCTCCAGCACAGAATTAAGCACCCCCTCTACTTCCCCTTCCCAGCCATTCTAGTCCTCTTGTATTAGAAGACCCAGAGGGAAATCTACAGTACATTAGATGTGTTCGTTGTCTATGGGGCCTTGATGGGAGATCATGGATAAGAAGTGCTCGGGATGAAAAAACATGGAAGGTAGAAATATGCACCTGAAGGAGTGCTGGTACTTATGGGATCATGGAGGCACCATCAAAGTATAAAAGTGGGTACTGTGGTTCAGGGGAACAAATGCTGAATTTGTAGTCAGAAATCCTGAGTTTGAATCACACTTCTGCTATGAAACAGCTGTGAAAGTCACTTAAAGTCTCCTCATCTGTAAAATGAGGAAATTATACTAGATAAACTCTTGGTTCCCTTTCAACTCTAAAACTATTATCCTCTAAATTCCTCAGCACTGCTTTTTTCTTCCTTCCTTCCTTCCTTCCTTCCTTCCTTCTTTCCTTCTTCCCTCCCTCCCTTCCTTCTTTTTTCCTTTCTTCTTTCCTTCCTTTCTTTTCCTTCCTTTCTTCCTTCTTTCCTTCCTCCCTCCCTCCCTCCTTCCCTTCCTTCCTTCCTTCCTTCCTTT
>NW_020954548.1:30439072-30444743 GCF_900497805.2 Vombatus ursinus | reverse complement strand
CTTCCTTCCTTCTTTCCTTCCTCCCTCCCTCCCTCTCTCTTTCTTTATCTTCCTTCCTTTTTTCTTCCTTCCTTCCTTTTTTTCCTTCCTTCTTTCCCTCCTTCCTTCCTCTCCCAGTAGAGAACTGAATTGCTACCCATCTATCTGTGTGACTGAGGACAAAGTTTCTGGGTGTAGGGAGAGGGAAGGACCTGAATGATACTCATCGGCCCTTCCCTTCCTGTGATCCTGGATTTCCTGGGCTAGAGTTGAGGATGGTGGTGTTTTTATACTAATAAGGGAAATATTTTCTTTGCTTTGTCTAAACATGTGATTTCATCAGTGTAGGGGAACATCTGATGTGAAAACTCTTTCTACAGATGCAATTAACAACTAATCTGTAACTTATAGTTAAGAGAATTTCCTGGGACACTGAGAAGTTATGAGATTTGCCCACAGGCAGTGTGTTAATGGCAAAGTATTAGCCGCACGTTATCAGAAGCTCTGACTTTCATCCAATCCTCAGCTCCCTTTGGTGTTATTATTCTTCTTCTCCTTTAGTGTTCTTCATATGTGCCACCTTATGGCATGGGGATGACGTAGGGCTCTTGATGACTTTGTCAATAGTGTACAAGCAGGTACTACCAAAGGTATCCAGGGCCTGTTAATGGGCATTGAGTCCTTCTTCTGATGCCCAACTTAGCTAACCAAGGAAGAGTTCATCACTAGAGGATGGGCCAACAGGTGGCAAACTTTGTTGGCTTCAAGAATTAATGAACTTGTCTACTGAAGAGTTGCAATCTATATTGGTGAAGGGAAGAGTGTGACTTCCCTGGGGTGACTTCACCAGGGAAGTCACAGGTCTTTTGGTATATTAAAATGCTGTTACTGTAGGTTTTTAGTAAAATGGTTCTGAAAAACCCAGCCTCTGTCTCTAGTGCACTAAGAGGAAGGAGAAGAAAGACTATTTGATTTGCAGCTATAAGGCCTTAGTCTCTATGCTACTTAGTCGTTCTGTGACCCTTGGTGAGTGGAAAGAATGCTGGGATTTGAGTCAGAAGAACTGGGTTCAGATTCTAGCCCTGTCATTTGTTACCTCAGTGACTATGAACAACTCACTTAACCTCAGTATCCTAAATAAAGGGGTGGTTGGACTAGATGACTGCTAAGGTGGATGACTTTACAGGCAGCTGCTAGCACCTTGGATAGGGCATTGGGCCTGGAGTCAGGAAGACCTGAGTTCTTATGCAGCTTCAGACACTTACTTGTTGTGTGACTCTGGGCAAGTCACTTAACATCTGTTTGTTTGGATTTCCCCAATTGTAAAATGGAGATAATAATAGTGCCTACCTCAAAGAACTGTTGTGAGGATAAATGAGATAATATTTGTAAAAAGTGCTTAGGTAAGTTCCTGGCACATATAAGGTACTTCCAATCTGTCCCCCCTCCTCTCCCAGGTCTTTTCCAGTTCTAAATCTGTGATCTTATGAGTTTTTCCTCTTTGAGCCTCAGCATCCTCATCAATCAAATGAGAGGTTTAACTAGATACTTTCTAAAGTCCTTTACAGCTCTAAATCTATGACCCTAAAAGGATATTCAGGCAATGAGTAGCTTTGGGTTTGGTCTATGGTCCAGAGAGGCAAAGAAAGTGTTTCTTTCTTATCTCTGCACTTGAGATTCTCCATTTAGTCCCAGGTGAGATTGGCTCCAAGCCCTATTTCAACACATTTCCTTTGTATAAAAGTCCTACCTATGGTTGGATCCTAATGTCCCAATGTCCTGCGTTCTATTCTGATGGGGAGGTAGAAGGGGGTGAGGGGGAGAGCTCCAGTACTCAGGAGAGAAAGCTCCTATTTACAACAACAATAGGGGAATAATTACTTTAGAAAACTGCTGTTTCCTCTGCTGTGCTTTTCAATCTGAAACAATTTTCTAACTTGTCACACCACCTCCAGCCCTGTTAGTCATGTTGCAGTAGGGGAACACAGTGTGGTAGATGCAATTACGTTTGACATCGGCACACTTTTCTATGCAGCTCCTGCCACCAGAGGCCATCAGGTGTCAACAGCCCCACACATCACCCGAGCTCTGCCCATTTCTCTTATGTAGGAGGCAGAAAAAGGGTTGGGAAGCTGACCAAAACCTGAGTATTTTTATCCTAGCCAAAAAGGAGTGTTATACCTTTTCTGAGTCGCTAGAGGCAATGTTGAACCATTATCTATGGAGGTGACCTGTCCAAATTCTTGAATTCTAGAATCCCCAAATTTTAGAATCAGAAGCTTTGAATCCCAAAATCTTAGAATCTTAGAATTCTAAAATCTAAGAACCCTTTCACCTTACATTTCTGAATGTAAGAAGTTTGGAATCCTAATTCTTAGAATCTTAGTATTTTAAAGTTACAGAATATTATTATCATAGAACCCTAAAATCAGAGACTTCTATTGCTTATAGAATACTAACAGCTCAGAAACTTCCTTGACCTCTTCCTTGACCAGCTCCTCTTCCTCTCGACCACCCTCTCCTCCTCTTATCCCTTAGTTTCTGGGACAACATTATTTGTTCCCCATCTAACTGTTTAACCTGTTGCTCTGTCTTGCTTTGCTGAATCATCATTGCCCATATCCCCAACTTCTCCCCTGCCCTTAATGAGAGTGTGTCCTAAAGTGTGGCAGACCCACCACTTTGCTTCTCCCTTGACTCCCTGGGTGATTTATCTATTTCCATGGGTTTGATGGAACCCAGCAGATTCCTAAATTTATATATTCAGTCTTACTATTTCTCCCAAATTCAATCCTGTTTCACCAACTGCTCCCTGGACATCTCTACTTGGCTATTCTGCTGACATCTCAAACTCAATGTACTCAAAAGGTAACTTATCTTTTCTCCTAACCCTGCCTGTCCTCCCAACTTCCCCATTTACTTTTTTGTACACTACCACCCTTCCAGTAATCTAGATGTGCAACACAAGAGTTACCCTGAATTCTTCCCTCTCCTTTACCTGCCCCCCCCACTTGGTGGGTTGCTAAATTTTGTGGATTCTGTCTGTACATCTCTTGTATCTGTTCTCTTCCTTCTACTACCCCAGTCACCACTTTAATTCAGTTCCTCTATCTCTAATGTAACAACCATTTCTACTTTTTCTTCTCTAATTTATCCTCCACATAGTTGCGCCCCCCTCTATTTTTTTCTCGAGGTTGAAGTTTGACCATGTCATTTCCCTGGCTTAAAAAATTCTTCAGTGGCTATTCATTATCTTTCATATAAAATACAAACTCTTTACATGTGCCATCTCTTCCCAGTGGAATGTAAGCTCCTTGAGAGCAAAGGGTGTCTTTTATCCTCCATACCTTACACATGGTAGATGTTTAATAAATTTTTTAAATTGTTGCAAGTTAAATCTTAGAATGCTAAAGTCTTTTTTATTTTTTTTTCAGATTTTTTTGGTAGCACCTACCTCCCAGGGTTGTTTTAAGGATTATATGAGAAAATATTTGTAAAGCACTTTGTAAACCTTAAAGAATTCTATATATTCTAGTTATTATTATTATTGTGATAATTTCATTGGTGTGGGGAATTTTCCTACTCTGAAAGGTCCTTTCACCTATGAGGCAGCTCCCATTAATCCTTTTTAATAAAGCAACTTGTTTTCTTGTTGTTTAGTAACATTGAGAAGTGAAGTGACTTACTTTGGTGACATAATTAGTATGTGTCAGAGTCAGGATAGGAGCCCAGGTTTCCCTATCTCCCAGACTGATTCTTCATTAGTGTCCCCTGCTGTCTTTCTAGTTAGTTATTAAATATGGGAACTCGCTGCACAACATTCTGTCTCCTTGTTGGCTCAGCTACCCTCCAGCTTGCACAGGTCACCTTTCATTTCTGATGAAGACCTATTTGATTGTGTCTTTCCACTGTTGTTGACTTCAGTATATTTACTAATAATGATGATGTGCATTCCTTTGACAATGGATTTCTGTAGCCCAAAGGAGAAAGTTGAAGCTGTTTTTAATTCAATTTAATTCAACAAATATTTCCTAACTGCTTTGTACTAGTCCATGTGGAAAACACATGCATGCATGCACACACACACACACACACACATACATACACACACACACAACCACCACCACCACCACCACCACCACCACACAGCAAACATAGGTATTTGCCCTGTGTTTGATTTTCTTTGAGCTGAGTTAAAGAGAAGGTGGATTCTGATTCACCCATTTGGATTAATGGGTCCATTATGTATAAGGATTCCTTCTATTCCTTCTTCTAGGTTATAACTATCTTTGAACAGGAGATTTTAATGCCTTTGCCCAAAGCAGAAATTCTAGTGGTGAGATGCTTTCAGGCACTAGGGAAGTAAGGTGAGGGAGATATTTTTAAGACCATGTCATTGCCTTAGGACAAAAGCCAAATTTATTGAAGTTTTAAGCCTGTCCCGAAAACAGGAGGAGAGAATGGGGCATTGAGATTCCCACCTCCAGCTCACAATAGCCTCATCTGCTTCACAAGCAGAATGGTGCAGTGGGAAGACCCCTGGACTGGACAGAAATCTGGGTCCTAGTTCCACTTTGTATTGACTGCTCTGCCTGGTTTCATGAAACAAGATGCCCCTTGCTGGGTACGCTCTCATGTCCTGCCTCTCTTTGTGTGTTCTCTCCACCCTCCTCATTAGATTATAAGCTCCTTGAAGACAGGAATTGTCTTTCTTTTTATTAATTGTATCCCCAATACTTACTTCAGTGCCTGGCACATAGTAGATACTTAACTTTCAACTCACATTATTTAAATCCAGTGTAGAATAGGGGATAAAGTGGTGGAATTGGAGTCAGGATGACATTGGCTCAAATCTGGCGGTCATTATGTATGTGGTCACAGGCATATCAATTAACCCCTTTGAGCCTCAGTTTCTTAATCTATAAAGGAGGGATAATAATAATAATAACATAAAAGCTTCTCTATAGAGTTGTGAGACTCAAATGAGTCTGTTCAATTGTATGGAAAGCATTCTGTAGTGCTTAGAGTGTTATGTAGCCATCAGTTATTAGTATGTGCTTTTGTTTTCTCATGAACTCATTGGCTATGACCCTGTAGACAATGAGGAACGAGTTAGGAGCATCATCTTCATGGTCAAAGAGCAGCTTTTCTATGTTCTAAGATCTCTTCTAGGATCCAAGTTCTATATTCTAGAGCAGTGGTGCCAAACTCAAATAGAAATAGATTCCTGTGGGTTGCATATTGACTTAGAAAACTACAAATTAACATCATCTATGTTGCATTATATTTTTATCTATTTTATTAAACATTTCCCAATTACATTTTAATCAGGTTCTAGCAACCCTTCAGAGGTCCAGTGAGTTTGACACCTCTGTTTTAGAGTACTGGATTTAGGTTTAGAAGAACTGGGTTCTTATATATTTGTGATTTTGGGAAAAATAATGTAAGCTCTCTGGACCTCAGTTTTCTCATCTGTAAAATGAGAGGGTTTGGAGCAGGTGATCTCTGAGGTTTTATCATACCATGATCTAGAGAATTTATCTTTTTTAAAAATTTATTTATTTTTAGTTTTCAACATTTACTTCCACAAGATTTTGAGTTCCAAATTTTCACCCCATCTTGCCCCTCCCCCCACCCCAAGAGGGCATGCATTCTGAATATCCCTTCCCCTAGTCTGCTGTCCTTTCTATCA
>NW_020954548.1:30438871-30438938 GCF_900497805.2 Vombatus ursinus | reverse complement strand
TTCCCCTTCTATTTTCCTGTAGGGCAGAATAGATTTCTGTACCCCTTTTCCTGTATTTCTTTTTTCA
>NW_020954548.1:30438405-30438761 GCF_900497805.2 Vombatus ursinus | reverse complement strand
TTTTAAACATGTGTTTTTAAAACTTTGGGTTCCAAATTTTCTCACTTCCTCCCTCCCCACCTCATTGAAAAGGGAAGCAACTCAATATAGGTTATACATGTGCAGTTATGCAAAACACCTCCATAGTAGTCATGTTGTGAAAAACTAACTCTATTTCCCTTAATCCTATCCCACCCCCTCATTTATTCTATTCTTTCTTTTGACCCTGTCACTCCTCAGAAGTGTTTGCTTCTGATTACCCTCTCCCCCAATCTGCCCTCCCCTCTATCATCACCCTGTTCTTTTGTCCCCTTCTCCCCCTATTTTCCTGTAGGGTAAGATGGATTTCCATACCCAATTGAGTGTGTATGTTATTC
>NW_020954548.1:30438329-30438395 GCF_900497805.2 Vombatus ursinus | reverse complement strand
TCTTGATTTCTCTTAAAGTCACTAGCTTCCAATTGCTCTATTCTAATTTTTAAGGAAGTATATTCA
>NW_020954548.1:30437472-30438121 GCF_900497805.2 Vombatus ursinus | reverse complement strand
TTGGATGTAGGAGCTTTGACTTTGTTGTCTTCTTCTGGTTGTATATTTTGGTCTTCTTTGTTACCAAAAAAAAGTTTCTAGGGTCTGACACTTCTTGCGAGGTTTGCTCATGATCCCAGCCAATTACTTGAGTTATAAACTCTTTATTAAGGTAGAGGTCTGCTTCCATTGTGGAGAATGTACTGTCCCAAGATTTGGGGGTTTGTACAGCTGTTTTCAAAGATACTTGTAAATTTTCAGTTCTTCCAAGGTGGTAAGGGGTGAGGTATTTACTCCTTTCCTTGTGGGTGACCACAAGCACTCTTTTCTGTCTTGGAATTGTGAGGAGGATTTCCTCTCCACTGCTACTACAAGCTCTACTATGCCAGCGCTCCTCCTCACCTCAAGACCTCCCCTTAGAACTGTGATCCAGATCCAAGCACAGGCAAAGCAAGAGATTCCTGCCTTAGCACTGGAAAAGAGATCCCTGCAATGCCCCTTTGATCAGCCACCAGCTTCCCCCTCAGTCTGTGGGCCAGAAGCTCAGGAGGCAGCCACTGCCCCAGGCTGCATTCAGGAACTGGGGCTGAGACCTAGCTTCTCTCTCACTGCAGAAACAGACTTTTCTCACTGACCTTCTAAGTTGTCTTTGGCATTCGTGGGTTGACAG
>NW_020954548.1:30432610-30437424 GCF_900497805.2 Vombatus ursinus | reverse complement strand
GTCTGGAAACCACCACAACTGCCCATGATTCAGTCCTCTGAGGCCTGCTCCAGGTTCGCTGCAGCCTGTGCGCCCACACTGAACTGCACTCCTCTCCCAGCCCGGCATAATATACCTTTCTGATCAACCATCCAGGTTTGGGCTGGAAATTTGTTTCACTCTGTCTTTTTGTGGGTTCTGCTGCTTTAGAATTTGTTTAGAACCATTTTTTATAGGTATTTGGAGGGGTTTGGGGGAGTGCTCAAGCAAGTCACTGTTTTCACTCCACCATCTGGGCTGTGCCTTGAGAATTTCTTACCTTAAGGATGGGTGTAGTGGCTCAAGTGCCTCCTTAGGACTTAACCCTAGTTTGTAAATTTCACTGACATGATAACAACAACAACAACAACTCCTCTTCCTCCTCTCCTCACATTTACATATTCTGCTTGATATAGTAGATAGAGAACTGCCAGGTACTATTTGGGTGACCCTGGGACCAGTCACTTAATTCCTCCAAGCCTTAGGCAATCCTTTGGGACAAATCTATTCCCTCCTCTCCTCTGCCTCTTGGAACTCCTTGTTTTCTGGTCAAGACTCAGTTCAAGCATCATCTTCTTGAGACCTTTCTTGGACTCCCCTCCTCATAGCTGCTATGTGTCACACACACACACACACACATTGTATAGTTATATATTGAATGTGCATGTTGTCTGTCCTGTTAGAATGTAAGCTCCTTGAAGGCAGAAACTATTTCACTTTTGACTTTGTATTTATCCCTAGCATCTGGCACAGCGCTTGGAGCTTAATTAAAGCATATTGATTGATTGATTGATCGATTTTGTTAAAGAGGCAGCAACCTGCACCAATGGAGAGAGTCCCACCACTGGTGGGATCACAGATCCTTAATATGTTGACATGATTATAACAAACATCAAATCACAGGTGAAGCTGGACCTGGAGTTTTCCTGACAAAGACTTTAGGTTTCTATCCTAGCAACTCCACCTTCCCTACCCTGTCTTACATTGCACTAGAAGAGAATGGGAGAAAGCAATCTATCTCAGGTGCCAATAGCAGCAGGCGGCATGCTGGGAAGGGTAAGTGTCCATAATGAATTCAGACAAGGCCTGATCACTGATAGCTGGGGCAGGCCATGCCTCCCCTGGGCCAAGTCTCTATTGCTTTGTCTCTGCTCCCTAAATTCAACTGGCCATCTTCCCCAGGCCATGTACGATGATCAGATGTGGTTTATTGCTTGTCAATACTTTACCCTTTCTGCCACATCCTTCCCCAGGGACAAGTGAGTCACATTAATAATATAGTCGATAATTATCCTCCACATGAATAAAGTTATCACAGGGGCCCAGCCTGTGTAAATCAAAGTGGAAGGATAACAGGCCTCCCAGGTCAGGCAGACCCAAGTGGAGTCACTGCTGATGACAGCTTCTTAGAAGGGGTCGTTCCTTCAACCCACCCAGTCATTCCCTAAGAGGGGCAGGGATTCTCAGCCCTGCTGTTGTCTGTGTCTGATAGAAGATAAATGTCAGATTAGGAACAAGACTTGAAATTTCTATTAAAAATATTTGAAAATGTCATTAAATACCAGATGCTTTACTTCTCATCCTGACTGAGGGGATCTTAATTACTCACCCTGAGAAACTGGAAGGCTCACCAGGGTGGGGTGTGAGGGGTGCTAGATGGGGGTAGATATTGTCCTAGAATTGGCTTTTTTTTCCAGTTCAAGTTTGTGTTGGCATGATGTCAGAAAGCCTGACTGAGACACAGTGGGGAATGGTGCAAAGAATATTGGCTGCTCAGGGAGTCAGGAGACTCAGGTTCAAATCCTGACAGGGTAACTTATTAATTGTATGTTCAAGAAGTATTTCATTATACATATGTACATTTCATATATGTCTCCTTGGTGTAGAGCCCTGTCCTTAGCTACTCATGAAATACATGGGATTTAGAGCTGGATGAGGACATTAGCGATCATTTAGTTCAGGGGTGGGGTTCCTGAAGGTCTTCAAAGTGAGAACCTTTGACTGAATCCAAACTTCACAGAACAAATCCCTTCAATAAAAGGATTTGTTCGGTAAAACTTGGGCTCAGTCAAAGGGCTTCACCCAAGGACCTAGAAGGCCTTATGTGGCCTTGAGGCTACAGGATCCCCACCCCTCCCCATCCCCCTCCTTTTACTGGTGAGGAAATGAGTAATAATAACTAGCATTTATATAGCATATTAGGGTTTGCAAAGTGCTTTACAAATATTACCTCATTTTATCCTCACAACAAGCCTGGGAGGTGGGTACTTTTGTTTTCCCCAGATTATTTCCCTTTTACTTCAGGCCTGGTGGAGCCCACCCACTCCACCCCTCCCCAGCCTTCCCCAGTATTCTGTTTCTGTTCCCTCTGTTTAGTTCTCTGGCTGAGACCATCTGAAGCACAATGTGCTAGCTGCCACCCCAGGCCGAGCAAGCTTCATCCTCTGGTGGGGTGGGGGCACATTTGAATTCTGTTGCTTGTTACCGGAGAATTATTGAGTGAGGGTAGAGGCAGGGGCAGGGGCAGGGGGTGATCTGGCAGAGGCAGCAACAGCAGCAGCAAGGGAATTGCTGAGCAGCTTGTTATCCTCATAATTCTTACTTTGAAGAGTTTTGAGTGGTCCTGGGAATCAGAGAAAAATGTCTAGTCTTCCATTTTGTGGCTCATGTCTCAATGGCACAATCTTAGTAATAGTAATATGAATAATTCACATTTACACAGCCCTCTAAGATTTACAAAACTTTTTCTCACAAACTCCCTGCCCGGGAGGTAGTGCAAATATGAGTATTCCCATTTCATACAGGAGAAGCATGGGGCTCAGAAAGGACAGGGGGCTTGGCTCAAGTTCACATAGCTTGTAAATGATGTAGCTAAGACTGGTCTTCTGAAGCCAAGTTCCCTGTTCCTCCCCTCAGTGCTTCAGCCCATGTGTGGAGGGACAGAGGAAATTGTCCAAATGAGGATGAAGGGTGTATTCTGGTTTTAAAGAATAGTGAAATTAAGAAAAGGTCACTGCTGAACTTGACAAAAAGAGTGCTATAAGAACAAAGTTAACTTAGCAATCTCTATTTCTTGAATTTGATGAGTATATTTAAAACATTAATTTTATGTGAAAAATAGTAAACTCAATGAGAGGGAGGCAGGCTTAGTGGCTAAAAACCCAGCCTCAGAGTCAAGAAGGCTTGAGTTCAAGCCCTGCCTCTGACATACCTTGGCTGTGTGACCCTGTACAAGTCACTTACCTCCCCATGCTCTAGGCAACTCCTTAAGGCAGTGAGCTGCAGAGCAATTGTTGATCTGCCTTGGTAAAAGGATTATCCTCTTTAGGAGTTCCCTATAGAGTGAAATCACAGGTCACCCTAACTCAATATGAGTGTGTGTATGGGGGTATTAATGATATTAATTTATTCATCATGTCTTTGTTTATTAGCCTCTTTGGGTTTATTTTTTCTGGTTCCTAGGTGCAAGCTGATTGAGATGGAATAGACCAAGTTGTGACCTTCTGAGCCACCAGAGGTCCAGCCCATGGCTAAGATGGCCATGGCTACCATAACCAATATGGGGGAGAAGCCAGCACAGCTGAAAGGCATGACCTGTGGGACCTAGCCTGGGAGTCACAGATGTCCAGCACAGAGGATACTGTGTCCTATATGCAGAGGAGTGGCTTATCTGAAGTTATGTCCAGAAGTGAATTAGTTGGGGCAAATGTCCAGTAGAAACCAATCTGAGCCTATTGTCTCCAGGGACTGATATGGTAAAAGGGAGAATGTGCCCCAGTTCAAAGGGATTTGTTTATACTTTTTTTTCTTACCTTATCTTCTCAGTAAACATCCCTTTGTAAAAGAGAATTGGTGTTAATTGCCTATCAGTGATACTGAGGAGATATCAGCTGGTTAAATCAACTGGGGAGACACTGGCACTGGTAGATATTATCAGGGTGGTAATCACTGGTGGTTAATATTGAGTAGAACCCAACCGATGACTTCTCTGAGCCACAGCATCAGAAGAATGACCCCATCCCCTCAGGGTTATACCTAGAACCCTGGAAGGGAGGGGAGATGCAGCTAACTTCTGGGGGCCTGATTTGACAGATCTTGGGATAAAGGCTATGTCTACACGTCCTGTGGCCTTAATTAGACTATACGCTTCCTGAAAGCAGAGACTGATATTTTCCCCAAACAATGGGGTAGTCTTTTGGTAAATGGTCCCATTGCATCTTTTCACCTAAGAAAAAACAGGATCTGCAGTAACAGCTGTATTATGTGATGACTGACTTTGATAGACTTGGCTCTTCTCAGCAATGCAAGAATCTAACACAACTCCAAAAGACTCATGATGCAAATGGAAGCATACCATTTGCTCTCCTTTTCCTTTGTTGTTTTGTTTTGTTGTTTCATTCTTGTGGTTCCTACCATTAGTTCAAATTATTCTTTACATCATGACTAATGGGAAAATATGCTTACCATGAATGTATATGTAGATCCTATATGAAATTTTATGCCATCTTGGGTGGGGGGAGAAAGAAGTAAGAGGGGGAGAAAATTTAAAACTCAAAATCTTATGGAAGTGAATGTTGAAAACTAAAAATAAATTAATTATCTGAAAAAATTTAAAAAAAAGAAAAAGAAAAAAACAGACTCAGAGAGGGGGAGGAATGACAGATCCAATGTTATTTGGCCCCTTAGAAACAGAGCTGAGCAGGGACCCAGGCTTCTTTGGTCCTATCCCAAGGTTTGTCCCACTCCCCCATGATTCCTCTTCCTGGCCCAGATTCTTAGCTCCCTGGATGAGTTGC
>NW_020954548.1:30419763-30432587 GCF_900497805.2 Vombatus ursinus | reverse complement strand
CCCCTCCCTCTCTTTTGTATTTTTTTTTTTTTTTTGGTAGTGGAGTAGTCTCATCTGCTTGCAGCTGTATTTACCTCCCCTGTCTGTGTGATTTCTGGTGCTTTAACTAAACATGTACTTTAAGGCATGAACACCAGTGTCTCTAATCCATTAAGATTTATTGATTTGGGCCTGGAATTTTATTCTCCCTGCTCCTGCATGACAACAAGTGGGCAAATAGCCTTTGGCTTTGTGGGATACTCAGGGGCTCTGGCCATTGAAGGAACATTGGTGGCAGTGTTACTGGGGAGGGCAGTGGAGAGGCCAAGGAGCTACATCCCCCAGGGAGACTAAGGAAGGAGTATAGATTCTTTGGAGATTATAGGGCACTGATCCTTCCCCAGGATGACTTCAGTAACCCCATGTATCAAAGTTCTGTATATTTTTAAAGGAACTGTCACAGAATCATAGAATGTTGACTCTCTTTTACTTATTTATTTATTTGTTTTGATTTTTTGGTGAAGCAGTTGGGGTTAAGGGACTCTCCCAGGGTCACACAGCTAGTAAGTGTCAAGTCTCTGAGGTCAGATTTGAACTCAGGTCCTCCTGACTCCAAGACCAGAGCGCTATCCACTGTGCCACCTAGCTATCCCATGTTGACCCTCTTTTAGCCCAGCCCCCTTATTTTATAAATGTAGCCCCAAAATGAGCTGCCCAGATGAGGAAAGCGATGCTCAAAGAGGAAGGGGAAGTGATTTGCCCAGCAATTACACAAGTAAGAAACAGTTGAACTAAAACTTGAATCCAGGTCTTATGTCTCCAAATCTAGAACTCAATACTATATTGCCTCTCTCTGTTAACAGGAGTGTTGCTGCTGACTCCATAATGCTGGATAGAGGGGTCAAGGCTACAGCTTAAGACAGCTGGGAACCTACCCCCCTCACCACTACCCCTTCCTTGAAACAACCTAACTGTGTCTATTTTCAACCAGCATCATGGCAGGGGCTGAAAGTGGAGATCTGACTGGTCTCTTCCTTTCCCACAGTGTTCTAGAAGGAGTATTTTTCAGAGTGATGAATTTGTGTGATTCTGGAGCTGGTGTGCTTATGAAAGAGCTTTGGATGCTCAGGAATTCTGCTTTCCTTAACTGACACTAAATGCAAATTTAACTTATCTTGCTGGCATTGATGGAGATTTTTGAACTCTAGGCCAGGAAATTTGGCCTTAATCTTAGGCAACAGGGAACGATGAAAGTTTTCAAAATAGAGGAATGATAGATTGAAACCTGTACCGTAGGAAGATTACTCAAGACAGAGTGTATGGGAGGGGAAAGGAAGGGAAGAGACTGGATTTAGGGAGACCAATAAGGAGGTCCACCATTTCCAAAGGAGATCATGAAGACTTTGAGGGCAACATTCTAGCCAGAGCCCTAAAATCACTAACTCTGTTAATTGTAGTGTTACTGTGAAACAAAGGATCTCCCAGTAGTGGCTTCACTGCCCACTGGCAGTGAGCAATCTATTCTGGGGATGCCTGAGTCAGCAGAGGTGAGTGTACAGCAGAGTGAATGCAAGCACTGCCCTGAAAGTCAGCAGGAAGGAAATGCCCAATTACTTCATTAATTAAATGAGTCACTCCTCCAGCAGCTGGAAAAAGCTATGCACTGCATGGAAGATTAAAAAAAGGAGGTTAATTGAAATTCCTCTCACCACCATTTCTCCTACCCATAATGTTTACTTCCATTTTGCTTTGGGATCTGTCTCACATTAAGAGAAGTAAAATCTTACACCAACTGCTTCTCTTACAAATAACCTTTAGATCCTGAAGCTCCATGGAGCACATGGCCAAAAAAAAAAGGCCTCTGAGGAGGGGGATGGGCCCAGCTGAAAGGACCTAGATGGAGAGAGTAAAAGACCTAGAAGATTGTTTTTCTTTGTCTTGGGTTCAACAATGCTTGCCCCAAACCCTCCCACAAAACCCTTACCCCAATCCCAGACACTCCTTGCCCCCCGAGGAGGAAGAAAATGGGAAAGAGAATAGGAAGAAGGGAGATTCAAGAGATGATCTTTGGAAGAAGAAATGATTCAGAATGTCTGAGCCAACAGGTCAGGTCTCACTGACTTTGATTAATCATACAGTGGCCCATGGATCATGAGTTGGAAAGGGCTTAAGGGGTCATCTAGTCTCATCCCCTCATTTTGTAAATAAGAAAACTGAGGCCTTGAGAGCATAAGTGGCTTGCCCAAGGTCACATAGCTAATAAGTGTCAGAGGCAGAATTTGAACCCAGGTTCTCTGACTCCAGAGCTAGTCCTCTTGCTGTCTCCTAAACTCTCCAAGTATTGGGTCTGCCTGCTCTAAGCACAGACTCATAGTCTCAGAATGGTATTAGACCTCAGTGACCATCAAGTCTAACATAGCCCTGACAAAGAATTCTACCCATGGCCTACAAGATAAGTAATTGTGGGGCTTTTTACTTGAAGACTCCAGATGAAGGGGAGACCCCTACCTCTCAAAGCAAACCACTTCACTTTTCCTTAGACCTGATTGTTAGATCCTTTTTCCGTACATTGAATGAAAACCTGTCTCTTTTGCAGCTTCTACCCATTACTTCCAATTCTCTGGGGCCGTGAAGAGTTGAATATAATCTCTTTTCCACATTGGGCTCTTCAAATACTTTAAGACAACTAACATGCAATTTCCTATCTTTGTTAAATTCTTTGCATCTTTTTCTAGGATAAACATTCCTAATTCCCTCAGCTGGTCCTCATATGCCAAGATTTTCAAGTCCTTCACTTTTTCTGGTCATTGTCCTCTGTACCCTCTTCAGCTTATCAATCTACTTCCTAAAATGTGATGTTCAGAACCAAACATCTTCTAGATGTGGTCTAACCAGGGTGAAACTGCTACTCCCTAGTCCTAGACAGTCTCTGCTTCTCTTAATGCACTAATATTTCATTAGCTTTTTTTTTTGAGGCTACATCACACCTGTTAATTCATATTGAGCTTGTGGCCATGCAGACCCCCAGATCCTTTTCATATCAGCTGTTCTGCAGTCAGCCCTCCCCTATATTTTATGTGTTAAGTTCATTTTTAAACCTGTGTGCTTATACTTACCCATCTTCAATTTCATCTTATTAGATTTGTTCCAGTGCTTTTGCTTGTCAAAATCCTTTTCCATCTTACCTTTGTCATCCAACACGTGAGCTATCTCTCCTAGATGTGAGTCATTTGCAAATTTGCTAATCATGACATCTCTGTCTTTATCTGGGTCATTGGCAAAAATGTTAAATAGCCCAGGGCAAAGAACAGAGTCATACACACATATTGTTTATATGTGTGTGTGTGTGTGTGTGTGTGTTTGTGTGTGTGTATACATACGTAAGTTTATATACACATATCATTTATATATACATATATACATATATACATAAGTGTATATATACCACTAAGTGTTTACTTTGTGCTAAGCACTTAATAATTATTATCTCTTTTGCTTCTCACAACAACATGGGAAGTAGGTGTTATGATTATTCCCATTTTACAGATAAGGATACTGAGGCAAGTTGAGGTTAGGTGACTTGTCCAGGATTAGATTAAGTAAGTATCTGAGGCTACATTTGAACTAAGGTCTTTCTGACTCCAGGTCCAGTGTTCTATCCATTGTACCACTATATATATCACTATATATAATATATATATATATCACAGCAATATTGAGGAAAAGAAGAATTTCAAACAAGTTAACATGTATAAATATATAATTTTAAAATATGTAAAGGGATTTGTAAAACTCTTAAGCACTATATAAATTCTACTTATTGTTGTTAAAATTATTATTTCCAAGCAAAGATAGACTTACTGGTAGGGATTGACGCAATGATGACAATGAATGTGAGAACAGGCAAAATTTCTCTGAACTGTATTTTGCTTCTTTTTTACTTTTTTTTCTGAGGAGAAAGACCTTCATTGTGGAAAAGACAGCCAACAATGGCAAATAGGGATTTGAAACTCAAGATAAATAGGGAGATAGTAAATGAGAACTTCCTTGCTCTTAATGAGTGCAAGTCAACCAGGCCCAGATGAACTACATACATCCTAGGTCCCTGAAAGACCTGGCGGGTGTAATTGCTTAGATCCATTAACACTCAACTTCCATCAATTAGCACATATAATATGTGGCCACTTATAGAGAAGCTAGTGAGGTAAAAATAATAGCTGTTGCAGAACCCAAGATGAACAAAAGTTGTCCCAATTAAAAGAAAAAGGGAAAGGAAAAAAGTGAAGTCTACAAACTAATGACCAGTGAGCTTGACTTTGATTTCTGGGAACAGAATCCCTCCTTGTAGCTCCCAATGAGAACCTTATCTTATATTTCCCTGAAAAAAATGAGGTCATTCGCTTGGAGCCCCTTCTTTACTCCCTCCTTCCCATCTCACACCACTCAAATGCCTTTCCCCACTATCTCCTCTGCCCCTCCCCATACCTTACCCTGTCCCATCTCACATGAAGAGGTGGTCCTTCTTTTTGCGAAAGCTAACCCCTCTACGTATACAAGTGATCCTTTTTCATCTTGCTGTTTCCAGGAGATTGCCCCTTCTAAATCTCCTTTCTCTCATTTATCTTCAATCCCTCCCTGTCTACGGGCAGCACTCTTACTGCCTACAAACATAACCAGGTCTCCATCATCCTTAAAAATCCCTTCCTTTATCCATCCATCCATCCTTCCATCTTTGCTAGCTATTGTCTTAAATCACTCCTCCTTTTTGTGGCTAAACTTAAGGAAACCATCTACAATCAGTGCCTCCACTTCCTCTCCTCTCACTCTTTTCTAAACTTTCTGCAGCCTGATTTTTGACCTTATCAGAACTCTCTCCAGTTAAAAGTGATTGCAAAATCTAGTGAAAGATCTTTCCTTATCCTTCTTGACCTCTCTGCCACTTTTGACACTGTAGATTAACCTCCTCTTCTTGACACTCTCTTCCCCCTAGCTTTTCCTTGCATTACTGTCTCCTGGTTCTCCTCCAATCTGTCTGGCTACTCTTCAGTTCATGCATTTAACCACAAATATCCCCTAAGGCTCTGTGCTGGGCTCTCTTCTCCCCTCTATACTATCTCATTTGGTGATCTCACATTTTATCAGAGACGCATTCATTTTCATGAACATGGACATTTGCAAGATCTAATTGAAGTCTGATCTATCTGCTCTTCTTAAGTAAGCACCCTGTCTTCCCTTTTCTGTCATCAAATCTCACCTGTTTCAGATCTAATTCCTTCAGTGGCCTGCTCTTAGATCATCATAGCATAGGGGAAGGAACATTAAGTTTAGTTCTGGAAAGACTTGGACTTGAGTCCTATGTGTGACAATGGGTTAGTTATTTAACCTTCCAAGCATCAATTTCCTTATCTATAATACAAGGATATTAACACTTATACTACCTATTTCAGAGAACTTTTATGATAGAAATATAAAATTTTCAAGGTCATATCCAATGAACCTTTGATATATTTATATTATTGTCTTTTGTTTTCAGATCACCTTCATTTCCCAATATATTTTTCCTCCACTCCCTTACCTGGGGAGCCATCCTTTATAACAATAAAAAATAAAAAAGAAAGAGGAAAAAGGCAAGTCATCAAAAGTGACCAATGGATTGATCAAGTCTGAAAGTATATTCTGTGTTCCACCTTCATGGTTCCCAACTCTTCAAAGAAGGGAGGGAAATAACTTCCCATATCTCTTCTTCTGGACCATGCTTGGTTATTATAATTACACAGCCTTTAATATGTGATTGAGTTTAACTCTATCTGGGTTGCTAGGTCACCTGGTATCCATGGTTTAATGTACCTCCCTCCCTGGTAACATCTTTATCCTTTAAAGAGAAGTGAAATAGTGGAGAGGTAGTCAGTGGTAGTGGACAAAGTGCTGAACCTAGACTCATTAAAATCTGAGTTCAAATCTAGCTTCAGACACTTCCTAGTTGTGTGATGTTGGGCAATTCATGCAATATCTCTGTGACTTGTTTTCTCTTGGGGATACTAACAGCAATTGCCTCAATGGATTATTGTGAGAATCAAATAGCCAAGGTGTAGAAATCACTTTATAATCCTTAAAATACTGTAGCAATGTTAGCTACTGTTGTTATTCTGAGGCATTACGGCAGATTAGAAGGACAGGAGGATGGTTTTTATTTGGGGAGGGCTTCTGATTCTTTCAACTGCCCCACCCCCTTAGCCAGGCAGCCACAGAAGACTGGACTTGGGATGATCAGGGCTGAGGGGAGGTTTTTAGAGAAGGTCTGAGTTGTTAGAAACATGAGCCAAAATGTGATATGAGCAATTGGCTGACCCAGGCTGTTGACTAGACTCACTGGTACCCAGGGCTGCTGGCCCCCACCACAGCCCCTGAAGAGGGTGGGGGAATTCAGTCCTTGCAGCAACAGTCAGCAGGGATTTATAGCCCTTCTGCGGGGGAAATAAAACAGCTGCCTGCAGAGGCTTCCTCCCCAGCCCTGCTATTCTCCTCCCCCTCACTCCTAGAGAGACAGAAACATGACTGATGAGCCAGAAACAGAGGGAGGGAGCAGGGGGAGAGAAGGAGAAGGAGAGGGAAGAGGAAGAAACGAGGAGAAAAGGGATAGTGGGCAGAGGGAGGGATGGGGAGGAAGAGGAGAGACAGAGGGTGAGGAGAAAGATGAACAAGGAGGAAGAGGGAATGGCTGAGAGGGGGATAGAGAGAGAAAGTAGGAGAAACTGGGTGGGAAAGGGGACAAGAAGACAGAAGGAGAAAGAGGGATATAAAGTAAAGGAAAGAAAGAAGGAGATAGAGAAAGAAAGAAAAAAAGCAGAGGTGAGAGAGATAGAAAGAAAAAAAATAGATTGATAGAATGAGAGAGGAGACATACATTCAGAGTTGGAGAGGAGAAGACAGAGATGGAGAGGGGAGGGATGGGAAGAGAGACACAGGGAAAGAGGAAAAAAAAAACAAAGCCTTGTTGAAATTGAATGATTCTGGTCTCCCTGCTTTGTTGGAACTGCTGTCCAAGAGGTCTTCCGCTAGGGTTGGAAAATAAGGTCAATGCTGGTGGATGTCTTTGATTAGATTTCCCTTTATTTCTAGTGGAAGTTTAGGGGGTAATTGAATAAATAATATTCCATTCCACTCTCTTCCAATTCCCATCCTTGCCCTCCTCTCTTCTCTTCTCCCCTTCCCTTGAGAGTGGGAGAGGGGAAAATAAAGTGGCTCACACTGGTGGAGACAGACCCCACCATCTTCAAGGTAAGAGCCGTCCTTTGGCTCCACAAGGCACTGAGATTGCCTTGCCTGGGGAAGAGAATGCTGAGAGGTCTTTAACAGACAAGAGAATGGTGATCAGTGACTCTCACTTGCTCCTGAAACACAGGGGGTTAAAATAACCATGGTTAAAATAGTAGTGGAGGTGGAGGAGATGGAACCTGAATGTAAGTCAGAGCTTGCTGATGATCAGGAGAAACAGACTCAAGAAAGGTGAGGGGAGATTATGAGTTAAAATGTAGCTGAATTTATTTCCACAGCCCTGCCAGGTTTAGTTCCACAGTTCAGTTCAAGAGCTACTTATTAAGCCCCTGTTATGTACAAGCACCTATATGTACCTACATACAATGATAAAAAAGAAAATTCAGTCCCAGTCCTTAAGGAGCATTGTCTTGGTTGCAAAACCAGGGAGGGCAGGAATCTTCTAGGCTTTGACCACTATCTACATGGTGTAAGATACGCAAAGTCCTTCCCCCCTAACAACTCTAGGAGGTAGGAAGCACAGGTGCCATTATGCCCATTTTGTAGATGAGGAAGTTGAAGAGATTAGCAATTTATCCAATTCATATGGGCAGCTAGGTGGTGCCATAGTGCATAGAGGTGCAAGGCCTGGAGTCAGGAAGACTCATCTTCATGAATTCAAATCTGGCCTCAGATACTTCTAGCTAGTGCCCCTGGATAATTCACTTAGCCCTGTCTGCCTCAGTTTCCTCATCTGTCAAATGAGCTGAAGAAGGAAATAGTAAAGCACTCCAGTATCTTTGCCAAGATAATCCCAAATGGGTTCAGGAAGTTGGACATGATCGAACCACCAGTCAACAACAACAACCAATTCATATAGCTAGTTAAGTGGGGAACTTGGACTAGAACACAGCTGGCTCTAGAACTGGTCCTCTTTCCATTAGGTCATAGCAAGTGTGGAATTGGGGGAAATTTCAAGCTCTCCAATTCACCTGACATTTCTGCTTTCACCATGAGAGATCCTGATGGGTCTTCACTGGGCTACAACATGAGGACTCATAGTTGTTGCATCTGCTAGAATTCATCCTCAGTGGCAGTTCAGTTTTTTCAGGCTATTTATCTCCAGAGTAAAAAGAGTGCTGCACAACTGAAGTACTAGGGCTCCCCAAGTACAGGCTCTGTCAGAGTAGTAGTAGTAGTAGTAGTAGTAGTAGCTAACATTTATATAGCACCTATTATGTGTCAGGTACTGTGCTAAGCACTTTACAATTATTGTCTCATTTGATCCTCACAACAACCCTGGGAGGTAAGTGCTATTATTATCATCCCCATTTTACAGAGGAGGAAATTGAGGCAAACAGAGATTAAGTGACTTGCCTAGGGTCACACAGCTAGTAAGTATCTGAAACTGGATTTGAGCTCAAGTCTTCCTGACTCCAGATCTAGTGCTCTATCTAGTGTGTCACCTAGCTGCCCCAGGCACACACAGCAGTTAGTAAATAAATTTTTATTTAGCACCTACTATGTGTCAGGCACCAGAGCAAACACTGGGGAGACAAATAAAGGTTAAAAAAGAATGATCCCTGCTCTCAAAAAAGTTGCAATCTAATGGGGGAGACAGTTATATCCAAATAAGCTGTACACAGGATAAATTGAAAATAATCAACAAAAGGCACTGTTAAGGGGAATCAGGAAAGATTTCCTGTAGTAGATGTGATTTTAGCTGGCACTTGGGAACCAGGAAAACCAGGAGGAGATGAGGAGGGAGAGCATTCCAGGCTTGGAGGATGGGCAGGGAAAATGCCTGGGGGCAGAGATGGAGTGTAATGTGTGAGGAACAGCCAGGAGGCCAGTGTCACTGGACTTCTGAGTATATGGAGGGGTGTAAGGTGTAAGAAGACTAGAACGAGTGGGGAGGGCAGGTTAGGAAAGGTTTTAAAGGCCAGATGGGATATTCTATTTGATCCTGGAGGTGAAAGAGAGTCACTGGAATTTATTGAGTAGGGGCATGACATGATCAGACCTGTCTTTAGGCAGATCACTTTGGATGGTCTGGAGTGGTGAAAATATTTTGGCCAGGAGATCAATCAGAAGGCCATTGCGATAGTCCACGTGTGAAGTGAAGGGTTTGCAAAAAAGTGGCGGCAGTGTCAGAGGAGAGAAAGAGGTGTATGCAAGAAATATTATGAAGGTCAAATAGACAGGCCTTGGCAACAGATCAGATAAGGGGGAATGGGCTGAGAGAGTGAAAAATCAAGGATGACACCGAGGTCAGCTTGGTCTGGCCTAAGGCTTTCTAACCAGGTTCTTGAGCTTAGGTCCTGGTTTTGAGCAATCTCTGCACCCAGCCACATGAAGAGTTTGTCTGTCTTTCCTAATTTTCTCTCCTTCTCTACCCCCAGCCCAAGTCATAATTGCCTCCAGGCTCCCCCAGTCACTGAGGAAATAGCATCCTTTTGTCCTAACCTAACTTAAGTCATACTCTCATTTCAGGCCAATTCATCATCCCATTCTATCATCATTGCCCGACCCCAATGGTTGGCAAAAATTACTCGCATTTTTATAACCATTTAACATGACCATCACAGGTTGATGAGGTAAGTAATGAAAGTATTTTATCCCAGTTTTACAAAGGAGGAAATCGAGGCTCAGAGAGTTGAAGAATCTTACCCATGACCCTATAACTTTAAGTGTTAGGGTCAGCTTTTGAGTCTTTCCCTGTGATTTCAAATCCAGCACTTTCTCCATAATAAGAAGCTGCCCTAAGTAGTCCCCTGCCCCCTAAGCCTTCCACTCCCAGACTCCTCAGTCCTCTCCTATTACTTTTTATATAATCAATCACTCCCAGAATCCTATCCCTTCCAGGTTTGGTGAAGATCCATTAACCCTCAACTCCCATCAATTAGCACATACAATATGTGGCCACTTACAGAGAAGCTAGTGAGGTAAAAATAATAGATGAAGAAGATAGAGAAGCTAGTGAGGTAAAAAATTAAAACAATAATACTCATTATTATAATAATTAGAGTTCCCCTGCAATATATATTTTGACCTCCCTTACCTCATTGACTCACACACCTCACAAATGACTCTCACAGTAGCCATCTCGTCACGATTTTGTTGGAAACTTTGTTCAAAACTTTTTAGTGACCTCGTCTCTGTAAAGCAAAGTTCAGACTTTCTGGCCCAGCATTCAAGGGCTTTCATGACCCTGCATTCTAACCTTATCTTTCCCCTTCACTTATGCTATGCTTCAGAGAAAATAGAATACATTCTGATCTAGATACTCACTGTGTTCCTCCACCTCTTCGATTTTACTCATGCTATTCACTATGCTAAAATACTTTCCCCTTCTCCTCTCTTTTACTATGGAATTCCTACCCATCCTATAAACTCCAGTTTCAATGCCACTTACTCTGTGATCTCTCTGGCACTTGGAAATCATAGATTTAAAGCTATAAGGGACCTTGTAGGATGAATTTCATATTAAAGATGAAGAAACTGAGGCACAGAGAGAGATTAAGTAACTTGCCCAGGGTCACATAGTGAGTATCTGAGGCCAGATTGGAACCCAAGTCTTTCTAGCTGCACACTCAGTGCCCTGTCCACTATACTAAGCTATGCTACGCTGCCTTTTCCCTTACACCTCACATAGCAGTTTGCTTTTGCTCTCTCTAATACACTTACTGTAGACTATTGTATATTACAGTCGTTTATGTTTATGCCTTATGCCTCTATTAGATTGTACTCTTAAGTTCTCTGAAGGCAGGAACTGAACTTTGTCATCTCCCCAACTCTCATCATGGTGCTGATACAGTGCGTTTATTGAATTTCTGAATGTTGAGCAATCGCGGAAATCAAGTCTTCTGCTCCGTACAGAGGAGGACCCTGAGGCTCAGAGAGCTAAGATGATTTGCTGTAGGTTACAACGATTAGTGGACAGATGCATGGATACCAGAAGCCGGGGAGGGAAGGAATGGGGGCAGAAGAAAGAGTGCTTTGGCTGAATACGGGGAATTGGACATTGATTTCAGCAGCAACACACAGGATTTGCATTGGCTCTAAGGTCAAACTTGAGGGAGGTCTTAAAGCACTTTGGAAATCCAAAAGCTCTATATAAATGTGAGTGTTTCTTACTCCCCAGGAGTCCCCCATCCCCTTGGTTTGGGGAAAAGGGACCCCAAAGACAGAGGGATGGATTAGATGACCCCTTCCAGGTCTCTTCTAGCCAGGAAAGCCAAAGATATTTGAATGAAAGGTTTCTCTTCCTCAGACACTGTTTATCCTCGATGGGGCAGGCTCCTGGTTGGAGACGGCTTTTTCCTCGGTGCTCCCGAAGCGGCACCCGCTCCCGGGTACTTGGCGGAGCCGGGAGATGGTGCTAGTCTTCCGGATGAGCCTCCCGCTGAGCAAGAAGCGTTTCAACCTCAGGTCAATATTGATGTTCGTGGAAATTGCATCCGAACATATTTATTTATCTGAGAGTGAAGAGGTTGAAAACACAGCTGCTGGCGCAGCCAATTTCCCTTCCACTTCAGCTGGGTTTGCAGCTGCTTCAAGAAACCCATGCAAACAGAGGCTGCTTCTCCTCTGTCTTGTTCATCATACGCCAGGATGCCGTCCTACCCCTCCCAGGGGCTCCTGGCAGGGAAGGGGAAGGAGCCAAGGGCCTTGGGGAGAGAATGTTGGTGTAGACTCAGTACTCGTGCTGCAGGCAGGGCAGGGTAGTGGAAAAACCTCTCAGGCTAGAGTCAGAAGACCTGAGTTCAAATCCTCCTTCTGCTACTTACTCTACCCAGAGGCATGTTACTTTACCTTTCCGTAAAATGGGATAGTGATGCTCTTTATGTCCTACCTTTCTCACAGCACTATAATGGCGATTGAAGGAGATAAAGCATGTAAAGTGCTTTTGTAACAGTAAAGTGCTGTATAAATGTCAGTCATTATATATATATATATATATTTTTTTTTCTGTTGTCATTGACAGCGATATCTGCTGGAATTCAGTCTAGTTCAATTAAACAGACCTTTATTTGGTGCCTACTGTGTGCAGAGCATTCTGTTAGGTGTTGGGAGAGATACAAAGTTTATAGAAGAAATGATTCCTTTTTTCATGGAACTGAAGACTAAAGGAAAAAGACACAGAAGCAGTCCACTGTTAATACACAGCAGAACAAAGTACTGTGTGAGGGGTGTGTGTGTGTGTGTAAGGAAAAGTTATTACTAATTGGGGTGATCAAGGAAGGCTTCCCGGAGGACATGGTAGTTGAGTTGGACTTTAAAGGCAATGTTGGAATTCAATAGGAGAGGGAAGAAAAAAGGTAAGCCAGGCATAGAGCTTCCTATTTTAACCAATTATTCTTGCTAACTAGTGTATCCCCTTCCTTGGTGTCTTGGGTCAGGTGGATCTAGAGCTGCCCTTATTAAAGGCAAATAGGAAAGGCAAAAATAGGAAGGCAAAATGTCACTATATTAATTATCCAGTGAGGGAGTACACTATCTGAGTAGTATTCTTTTTTGAGCCATCAGCCTAGTGGTCTTGTCAGGGTCTCTCTGGGAGAAAGGTCTTTAGGGATTGTTGTTTTCAGTCA
>NW_020954548.1:30415271-30419691 GCF_900497805.2 Vombatus ursinus | reverse complement strand
GTGACTTGCCCAGGGTCACACAGCTAATAAATGTCTGAGGCCAAATTTGAACTCAGGAAGACTTGTCTTCCTGACTTCAAGTCTAGTACTCTATCCACTGTGCCACTGAGCTGTCCCTGCATAGAATAGCTTTCCTAAAAGACTACAACAGTCTAACTGACTGGTAACCAAAGGATGATTAGCTTGCAGATGCCTAGATTATTGACCTCACAATTGAGCTTGTGGCTTCAAGCAGTGGTTCTGCTCAGGTCCAGAATTAATCTAGGGGATGAAATGGAACATTACTCAAAAACATAATATGATATAAATGTTCTATATTATATAACTCATGAGCCCCCATTCCATCTATCTGAGCTCTCCTCTCTTGGTCACTGACTCCTTCATCCATAGACTCAGAATCATAGCATGCTTTGATCACATTGTTTATGGAACATAGTACAAAGAGAAAGAAATAGGTTCAGAACTCCTGTGGAGAGTTATCTGCCTCCAGCTATCTCCTAAATCCCCTCATGCTTGTTCTCCTAGATCTTTGGGTGTGTGTGGGAGGGATTAAGGGGGAAATCCCTGAACCAACAATACTTACAGATAATGGAAAAGAACATTCGAGATGTGTCCAAGACCCCATCTTACAATCATGGGCTATAAACAGGAGGAGAATGTTGAGAGAAGTTAAAGTTCCCTTCCAGCTCACCAGTCCAATGGGAGTCATAATTATTGCCAGTCTCTAGACTCTTGACTCTCCTTTCTGATGTTTCAGTCTCTATCCATACTCAAGGAGGTGGGTTGCTGCTTTAGCATTGATCTCTAGTGTTTACAACCCCAGCCTCTTTAGTCTAGTTATAGAAGCCCAGAAGACTAAAATTAAGGGTACCAGCTTCTCATTCCTTCTCACCCTCATGTTGATAAGCAAGTTCAGATCTCAAGGGCAGCAGAAGGCAAAAGAAGCAGCAAATCCTGGATGCTGGTGTATAGGTCTCTATCAAGTCATATGGCTCTTGGCTTGTTGCATGCATGTGTTCCCTCTGAGTCCCAGTTAGGTGGGAAAGGTGATCAATCATCCTCCTCATGTATGCCAGGATCAAGAGAAAATGCTTTGCCAGACTCCTTCTCTGTTTTCAAATCATCATCTCTTTGGGCCCAGAGGAAAATAATCATAAAGGCACGGATGGCATGCTCATCAAATTTGCAGCTGACAAAAAACTAAGAGAGAGAGCTAACACACTGGATGACAGAGTCAGGAACCTAAAAGATCTTGACAGGCTTGAGCATTGGTCTGAATCTAATAAGTTGGAATTCAATAGGGAGAAATATAAAGTTTTACCCATGGGGACAGAAAAGAATCAACTTACAAGTTCAAAATGAGAGAGATAGTTGTTATGAAAATGATCTGGGGGTTTTAGTAGACTGCAAGCTCATTATAGTAGTGACATGGAAGCTGAAAAAGCCAATCCTATTTTGGGTTGCATTGAGAGAGCAACAGCTTCCAGGAAGAAGGTGATAGTTCCTCTGGATTCAGCCCTAACAAGACCATATATGGAATATTGTGTTTAATTCCAGGCACCATGCTTTGAGAAGGGCATTGATAAACTGGAGTCCAAGTGGAGGAGGGCAACTGGGATAATTCCAAAAGGTAAGGGGGCAAAATGTGGTCACAAGATATGTTAGGTTTTAATTTCTGTTGTTTCTATGCTGCTGAAGGACTGCAGGTATGTCAAAGCCTCAGTTGACCTGACTTGGTTATAGCTCTGACAGTTAAATGCATAGAAGTGTGCTTTGGGAGTTGGGAGTGGGAGGATCCCGGGGAATGCAATCTCTTTGAAGTCATCTTTTGTTTCTTGACTTTTTATCTCCAGTGTCTAGAACAGTGCATGGAGCACAGTAGGCACTTAATAAATGTTCATGGATTGGTTTTTTACAGATAAGGAAAATAAGACTAGGTGGTGACTTGCTCAGGATCATAGTTAATATAGGAGGAATTGATCTAAGGTACTCTGATTCCCAGGCAAGGGTTCTTCCTTCATTATATGGTGCAAAAAAGACTAGACAATCCCCAAGCTTCTTTCTTTTTACACTGGTGCTCCTGCTAAGCTGCTAGTTGTATTCTTTTGAAATGAAACATCAGAAGCCTTTGAGGGAAATAGCAGTAGCCCAGGAACTGGGAGACTCAGAAAAGAGCTATAGTGGCCTTGGGGTGCTGACCCAAAGGAGGGTCTCCATGCATGCTCAGTCATTCCCCCATCACTCACCTTAACCCAGTGTTTTTTTGCAGCAGCATCTTTGAGTGTTAAAGGACAATAGATCTCAGGCAAATCATGCACCTTCTCTTGGCCTCATCTGAAAAGTAAAGGGGTTGTGCTAGGCAGGTTCTAAGATTACTTGCAGGTCTAAATCCATAATCCTCTGGTCAATGTGGAACTAGTTCATTGGGTCATTGATTATTTAGAGCTGGGAGGGACCTTAAAGCCTGTTAAGTTCCCCCATCCCCTGCCATTTTTTAGATAAGGAAATGTGAGGTGTTATCCAGGGTCATACACCCAGAAAGTATGAAGTAGGATTTCAACCCAGATCTTCCAGATTCCAAATCCAGTGCCCAATTCACTATACAATGTATCTGTACTGATGAATGTTCCTCAGCATCTGTGGGGGCTATGTTCTGGGGGTCCTATATATGGATACATCCTGGAAACATACAGAACATCACTGATAATGAAGGATAGAGTGGTATATGTCCATATCAGCCTTGTGTAGTGAAAGCACATGTCTTAGAGTCAGAAAAATCTGGGTTCTGATACTCTCGGTTCTGATGTTTATTTGCTGTGTGATCCTAGGAAAGGCATTTAGCATCTCTGATTTTTGGTTTCATAATCTCTAAAATGGGGATAAAAAGACTCCTACTGCTTATCTTTCGGGGCTATTGTATGGAAAGTGTTTTGTAAACCTTGATGAACTTTAGTTAAATTGGAGCTATGAGAGTATCTTTTCCTCCCCCTCCCTATGCAACTGCAGTAGGATCAAATTTATGAGTCACACAGGCACATCCATCTTCCTACTTTATAACCCCACATAGGTTTTGACCCAAAATAATATTACCCAGTTTGACACCTACCTCCTTTACTAGAATTGTCTTTGAATGACTCTTAACTGTTTCCAGAAATTAAACGCAACCTCAAATGTCAAAGAAATTGCTACCATTGAGGAGATTTAAAAGAATGTGCCTCAGATGTAGTATTGGTTGAAGGAAGTGGGGATGTTTTAATGTGAAGAAGAAAAGCTTTAAGGGACTCCATCATTGCTGTCTTCAACTATCTGAAGGGCTGTCATATGGCAGACTTGTTTCTGCTTGGCTCCAGGGGGCAAAATTAAAAGGGAAAAGGATAAAAATTATAGAGAGACTGATTTTGGCTTACTAGATGGGACCTAGTCAGGTCCCCTTATGTAATCTGCCTAAAGTAACATAAGTAATAAGTGGGAGGGGTAGGGTTTGGCTTCAAATCCATCCCTCTTTTTATTTGGAGCTGTCTAAAAGTATAGCAGGCTGGCTTGGGAATTAAGAAATCTATATCATGAAGGTCTTCATCTGGAGCGTGGAAGACCACTTGTCAGGATTGCCTTTATAGGTAAAGTTCAGGCTAAATGATCTCTGAGATTCTTTCTTTTCTTTCTTTCTTTTTTTTTTGTATTCCTCCCCAGTTACATGTAAAAACAATTTCTAACATTTGTTTTTAAAACTCTGAGTTCAAATTCTCTCCCTTCCTCCCTCCCCAACCCCCCTCATTGAGAAGGCAAGCAATTCAATATAGTTACACATGTGTAGTCATGCAAAACATTTCCATAATAGTCATCTGAAATAAGACAGACCAAAAAAACCTCAAGGAAAATAAAGTAAAAAAAAAGTATGCTTCAATCTGTATTCAGACACCATCAGTTCTTTCTCTGGGTATGGGTAGCACTTTTCATCATAAGTTCTTTAGAGTTGTCTTGGATCATTGTATTGCTGAGAGTAGCTAAGTCATTCACAGCTGATTTGAGATCCTTTCTAACTCAGATTTTGGGATTCTTTGGTTCCAGATTCCTCCAAAAGAGGAACTACCAAGATTTCTGGAATCAACATGGTCTCATTGGAATGAAGTTGTAGATTCTCAGGAAGATGACTTTGAAGAGAATGGTTCCCGTTTGGATGGTTTTCTTTCTAGGAATTCTTTATGCACCTCTTTTTTATTGAATAGGGGTCTCTTTTCCTTCGTGGTTGGGTTCAGCTTTGCAGGGTATGTCACCTTGTGTTGCAGATAGACACACGAGCCTTGGGATGACAACACCTCCCAGACTACCACATCCCTCTCCCATGGGACAGCCAGGAAAAATGTCTTTAGCCAAGAGATGGAGTATCTTGTTCCTGGAACAGCCAGGAGGCCAGTGTAAC